>NW_025725481.1:9818419-10139527 GCF_021461395.2 Schistocerca americana | reverse complement strand
TTCGTCAATAACAGGGTCCAAGGTATACAGTAAACCTGAAGTGAAGCATCGGAATCTAAAAGTGGACTCACAGGAGAGGTTTAAATCATACAAAGTTAGAGTGTGAGTCCTCTTGTACTTAAGTCGGCACTGTGCCCTTTGTATTAAACTCGGATGCAATTTCTGTGTGTCATCGTCAATAAGAAGGTCCACGGGATATAGCAAACCTGATGTGAAGCATCGTAATCTAAAACTGGACTCACAGGAGAGGTTTAAATAATAGTAAGTTTGAGTGTGAGTCCTCTTGTACTTAAGTCTGCATTGTGTCTTTGTATTAAATTCGGTTGCAATTTCTGTGTTTCATCGTCATTAAGAGGGTCCAAGGAATACAGTAAACCTGAAGTGAAGCACCGTAATCTAAAAGTGGACTCACAGGAGAGGTTTAAATCATAGAAGGTGAGAGTGTCACTCCTCTTGTACTTAAGTCGTCATTGTGCCTTTTGTATTAAATTCGGATGCAATTTCTGTGTCTCATCGTCAATAAGAAGGTCCAAGGTATACAATAAACCTCACGTGAAGCATCGGAATTTAAAACTGGACTAACAGGAGAGGTTCAAATCATAGAAAGCTAGGGCGTCAGTCCTCTTGTACTTTATTTAGCATTGTGCCTTTTGAATTTAATTCCAATGCAATTTCTGTGTATCATCGTCAATAAGAGGGTCGAAGGTATACAGTAAACCTGAAGTGAAGCATCGGAATTTAAAACTAGACTCACAGTATGCGTTCAAGTCATAGAAAGTGAGAGTGTCAACCGTCCTGTACATTAATCGGCATCGTGCCTTTTGCATTAAATTCGGATGCAATTTCAGTGTTTCATTGTCAATAAGAAGGTCCAAGGTATACAGTAAACCTGAAGTGAAGCATCCGAGTCTAAAACTGGACTCACAGGAGAGGTTCAAATCATAGAAGGTGAGAGTGTCACTCCTCTTGTACTTAAGTCGTCATTGTGCCTTTTGTATTAAATTCGGATGCAATTTCTGTGCTTCATCGTCATTGGGAAGGTCCAAGGTATACAGTAAGCCTGAAGTGAAGCATCGGACTCTAAAACAGGACTCACAGGCGAGGTTCAAATCATAGAAACTTAGAGTGTGTGTCCTCTTGTACTTAAGTTGGCATTGTGCCTTTTGTATTAAATTCGGATGCAATTTGTGTGCTTCATCGTCAATAAGAAAGTCCAAGGGATATAGCAAACCTGAAGTGAAGCATCGGAATCTAAAACTGGACTCACAGGAGAGGTTCAAATCATAGAAAGTTAGAGTGTCAGTCTTCTTGTACTTAAGTCGGCATTGTGCCTTTTGAATTTAATTCCGATGCAATTTCTGTGCTTTATCGTCAATAGGAAGGTCCAAGGTATACAGTAAACCTGAAGTGAAGCATCGGAATCTAAAACTGGACTCACAGGAGAGGTTCAAATCATAGAAAGTTAGAGTGTCAGTCCTCTTGTACTTAAGTTGGCATTGTGCCTTTTGTATTAAATTCGGATGCAATTTCTGCGCTTCATCGTAAATAAGAAGGTCCAAGGGATATAGCAAACCTGAAGTGAAGCATCGGAATCTAAAACTGGACTCACAGAAGGGGTTCAAATCATAGAAAGTTAGAGTGTCAGTCCTCTTGTATTTAACTCGGCATTGTGAATTTTGAATTTAATTCCGATGCAATTTCTGTGTTTCATCGTCAATAAGAAGGTCGAAGGAATACAGTAAACCTGAAGTAAAGCATCGGAATCTAAAACTGGACTCACAGGATAGGTTCAAATCATAGAAAGTGAGAGTGTCATTCCTCTTGTACTTAAGTCGGAATTGTGCCTTTTGTATTACATTCGGATGCAATTTCTGTGTGTCATCGTCAATAAGAAGGTCCGAGGTATACAGTAAACCTGAAGTGAAGCTTCGGAATCTAAAACTGGACTCACAAGAGAGGTTCAAATCATAGAAAGTTAGAGTGTCAGTCTTCTTGTACTTAAGTCGGCATTGTGACTCTTGTATTAAATTCGGATGCACTTTCTGTGTTTCATCGTCAATAAGAAGGTCCAAGGGATACAGTAAACCTGAAGTGAAGCATCGGAATCTAAAACGGGACTCACAGAAGAGGTTCAACTCATTGAAAGTTAGAGTGTCAGTCCTCTTGTACTTAAGTCGGCATTGTGCCTTTTGAATTTAATTCCGATGCAATTTCTGTGTTTCATATTCAATATCAAGTTCCGAGGTATACAGTTAACCTGAAGTGAAGCATCGGAATCTAAAACTGGACTCACAGGAGAGGTTCAAATCATAGAAACTTAGAGTGTGTGTCCTCTTGTACTTAAGTTGGCATTGCGACTTTTGTATTAAATTCGGGTGCAATTTCTGTGCTTCATCGTCAATTAGGAGGTCCAAGGGATATAGCAAACCTGAAGTGAAGCACCGGAATCTAAAACTGGACTCACAGGAGAGGTTTAAATCATAGAAAGTTAGAGTGTGAGTCCTCTTGTACTTATGTAGGCATAGTGTCTTTGTATTAAATTCGGATTTATTTTCTGTGTTTCATCGTCAATAACAGGGTCCAAGGTATACAGTAAACCTGAAGTGACGCAACGGAATCTAAAAGTGGACTCACAGGAGAGGTTTAAATCATAGAAAGTTAGAGTGTGAGTCCTCTTGTACTTAAGTCGGCATTGTGCCATTTGTATTAAATTCGAATGCAATTTCTATGTTTCATCGTCAATAAGAATGTCCAAGGTATACAGTAAACCTCACGTGAAGCATCGGAATCTAAGACTGGACTCACAGGAGAGGTTCAATCATAGAAAGTTAGAGTGTCAGTCCTCTTGTACTCAAGTCAGCATTGTGCCTTTTGAATTTAATTCGGATGCAATTTCGTGCTTCATCGTCAATAAGAAGGTCCCAGGGATACAGTAAACCTGAAGTGAAGCATCGGAATCTAGAACAGGACTCACAGGAGAGGTTCAAATCATAGAAAGTTAGAGTGTCAATCTTCTTGTACTTAAGTAGGAATTGTGCCTTTTGTTTTTCTTTTCGATGCAATTTCAGTGCTTCATCGTCAATAAGAAGGTCCAAGGTATACAGTAAACCTGAAGTGAAGCATCGGAATCTTAAACTGGACTCACAGGAGAGATTCAAATCATAGAAAGTTAGAGTGTCAGTCCTCTTGTACTTAAGTCGGCATTGTGCTTTTTGAATTTAATTCCTATGTAATTTCTGTGTTTCATCGTCAATAAGTAGGTCCAAGGTATACAGTAAACCTGAAGTGAAGCATCGGAATCTAAAACTGGACTCACAGGTGAGGTTCAAATCATAGAGAGTTAGAGAGTTAGTCCTCTTGTACTTAAGACAGAGTTGTGCCTTTTGTATTAAATTCGGATGCAATTTCTGTAGTTCATCGTCAATAAGAAGGTCCAAGGGATACAGTAAACCTGAAGTGAAGCATCCGAATCTAAAACTGGACTCACAGGAGAGGTTCAAATCATAGAAAGTGAGAGTGTCACTCCTCTTGTACTTAAGTCGTCATTGTGCCTTTTGTATTAAATTCGGATGCAATTTCTGTGCTTCATCGTCATTGGGAAGGTCCAAGGTATACAGTAAGCCTGAAGTGAAGCATTGGACTCTAAAGCAGGACTCACAGGCGAGGTTCAAATCATAGAAACTCAGAGTGTGTGTCCTCTTGTACTTAAGTTGGCATTGTGCCTTTTGTATTAAATTTGGATGCAATTTCTGTGCTTCATCGTCAATAAGAAGGTCCAAGGGATATAGCAAACCTGAAGTGAAGCATCGGAATCTAAAACTGGACACACAGGAGTGGTTCAAATCATAGAAAGTTAGAGGGTCGGTCCTCTTGTACTTAAGACAGCGTTGTGCCTTTTGTATCAAATTCGGATGCAATTTCTGTACTTCATCGCCAATAAGAAGGTCCAAGGGATACAGTAAACCTGAAGTGATGCATCGGAATCAAAAACTGGACTCACAGTAGAGGTTCAAATTATAGAAAGTTAGAGTGTCAGTCTTCTTGTACTTAAGTCGGCATTGTGCCTTCTGAATTTAATTCCGATGCAATTTCTGTGCTTCATTGTCAATAAGAAGGTCCAAGGTATACAGTAAACCTGAAGTGAAGCATCGGAATCTAAAACTGGACTCACAGGAGAGGTTCAGATCATAGAAAGTTAGAGTGTCAGTCCTCTTGTATTTAATTCGGCATTGTGAATTTTGAATTTAATTCCGATGCAATTTCTGTGTTTCATCGTCAATAAGAAGGTCTAAGGAATACAGTAAACCTGAAGTAAAGCATCGGAATCTAAAAGTGGACTCACGGGATGGGTTCAAATCATAGAAAGTGAGAGTGTCATTCCTCGTGTACTTAAGTCGGTATTGTGCCTTTTGTATTACATTCGGATGCAATTTCTGTGTGTCATCGTCAATAAGAAGGTCCAAGGGATACAGTAAACCTGAAGTGAAGCATCGGAATCTAAAACGGGACTCACAGAAGAGATTCGACTCATTGAAAGTTAGAGTGTCAGTCCTCTTGTACTTAAGTCGGCATTGTGCCTTTTGAATTTAATTCCGATGCAATTTCTGTGTTTCATATTCAATATCAAGTTCCGAGGTATACAGTTAACCTGAAGTGAAGCATCGGAATCTAAAACTGGACTCACAGGAGAGGATCAAATCATAGAAACTTAGAGTGTGTGTCCTCTTGTACTTAAGTCGGCATTGTGCCATTTGTATTAAATTCGAATGCAATTTCTATGTTTCATCGTCAATAAGAATGTCCAAGGTATACAGTAAACCTCACGTGAAGCATCGGAATCTAAGACTGGACTCACAGGAGAGGTTCAATCATAGAAAGTTAGAGTGTCAGTCCTCTTGTACTCAAGTCAGCATTGTGCCTTTTAAATTTAATTCGGATGCAATTTCTGTGCTTCATCGTCAATAAGAAGGTCCCAGGGATACAGTAAACCTAAAGTGAAGCATCGGAATCTACAACAGGACTCACAGGAGAGGTTCAAATCACAGGAAGTTAGAGTGTCAATCTTCTTGTACTTAAGTAGGAATTGTGCCTTTTGTTTTTATTTCCGATGCAATTTCTGTGCTTCATCGTCAATAAGAAGGTCCAAGGTATACAGTAAACCTGAAGTGAAGCATCGGAATCTAAAACTGGACTCACAGGAGAGATTCAAATCATAGAAAGTTAGAGTGTCAGTCCTCTTGTACTTAAGTCGGCATTGTGCCTTTTGAATTTAATTCCTATGTAATTTCTGTGTTTCATCGTCAATAAGAAGGTCGAAGGAATACAGTAAACCTGAAGTAAAGCATCGGAATCTAAAACTGGACTCACAGGATGGGTTCAAATCATAGAAAGTGAGAGTGTCATTCCTCGTGTACTTAAGTCGGTATTGTGCCTTTTGTATTACATTCGGATGCAATTTCTGTGTGTCATCGTCAATAAGAAGGTCCGAGGTATACACTAAACCTGAAGTGAAGCTTGGGAATCTAAAACTGGACTCACAAGAGAGGTTTAAATCATAGAAAGTTAGAGTGTCAGTCTTCTTGTACTTAAGTCGGCATTGTGACTCTTGTATTAAATTCGGATGCACTTTCTGTGTTTCATCGTCAATAAGAAGGTCCAAGGGATACAGTAAACCTGAAGTGAAGCATCGGAATCTAAAACGGGACTCACAGAAGAGGTTCAACTCATTGAAAGTTAGAGTGTCAGTCCTCTTGTACTTAAGTCGGCATTGTGCCTTTTGAATTTAATTCCGATGCAATTTCTGTGTTTCATATTCAATATCAAGTTCCGAGGTATACAGTTAACCTGAAGTGAAGCATCGGAATCTAAAACTGGACTCGCAGGAGAGGTTCAAATCATAGAAACTTAGAGTGTGTGTCCTCTTGTACTTAAGTTGGCATTGTGCCTTTTGTATTAAATTCGGGTGCAATTTCTGTGCTTCATCGTCAATAAGAAGGTCCAAGGGATACAGTAAACCTGAAGTGAAGCATCGGAATCTAAAACTGGACTCACAGGAGAATTTCAAATCATAGAAAGTTAGAGTGTCAGTCCTCCTGTACCTAAGTCGGCATTGTGCCTTTTGAATTTAATTCCGATGCAATTTCTGTGTTCCATCGCCAATAAGGAGGTCCAAGGTATACAGTAAATCTGAAGTGAAGCAATGGAATCTAATACTGGACTCACAGGAGAGGTTCAAATCATAGGAAGTTAAAGTGTCAGTCCTCTTGTACTTGTACCGGCATTTGCCTTTTGAATTTAATTTCGATGCAATTTCTGAGCTTCATCGTCAATAAGAAGGTCCCAGGGATACAGTAAACCTGACGTGAAGCATCGGAATCTAAAACAGGACTCACAGGAGAGGTTCAAATCATAGAAAGTTAGAGTGTCAGTCTCCTTGTACTTAAGTCGGCATTGTGCCTTTTGAATTTAATTCCGATGCAATTTTTGTGCTTCATCGTCAATAGGAAGGTCCAAGGTATACAGTAACTCTGAAGTGAAGCATCGGAATCTAAAACTGGACTCACAGGAGAGATTCAAATCATAGCAAGTTAGAGTGTCAGTCCTCTTGTACTTAAGTCGGCATTGTGCCTTTTGAATTTAATTCCGATGTAATTTCTGTGTTTCATCGTCAATAAGTAGGTCCAAGGTATACAGTAAATCTGAAGTGAAGCATCGGAATCTAATACTGGACTCACAAGAGAGGTTCAAATCATAGAAAGTTAGAGTGTCAGTCCTCTTGTACTTAAGTCGGCATTTTGCCTTTTGAATTTAATTCCGGTGCTATTTCTCTGTTACATCGTCAAGAAGGTGGTCCAAGGGATACAGTAAACCTGAAGTGAAGCATCGGATTCTAAAACTGTACTCACAGGACTGGTTCAAATCATAGGAAGTTAGAGTGTCAGTCCTCTTGTACTTGCACCGGCATTGTGCCTTTTGAATTTAATTTCGATGCAATTTCTGTGCTTCATCGTCAATAAGAAGGTCCCAGGGATACAGTAAACCTGACGTGAAGCATCGGAATCTAAAACAGGACTCACAGGAGAGGTTCAAATCATAGAAAGTTAGAGTGTCAGCCTTCTTGTACTTAAGTCGGCATTGTGCCTTTTGAATTTAATTCCGATGCAATTTCTGTGCTTCATCGTCAATATTAAGGTATAAGGTATACAGTAAACCAGAAGTGAAGCATCGGAATCTAAAACTGGACTCACAGGAGAGGTTCAAATCATAGAAAGTTAGAGTGTCAGTCCTCTTGTACTTAAGTCGGCATTGTGCCTTTTGAATTTAATTCCGATGTAATTTCTGTGATTCATCGTCAATAAGTAGGTCCAAGGTAAACAGTAGACCTGAAGTGAAGCATCGAAATCTAAAACTGGACTCACAGGAGAGGTTCAAATCATAGAGAGTTAGAGGGTCGGTCCTCTTGTACTTAAGACAGCATTGTGCCTTTTGTAATAAATTCGGATGCAATTTCTGTACTTCATCGTCAATAATAAGGTCCAAGGGATACAGTAAACCTGAAGTGAAGCATCGGACTCTAAAACAGGACTCACATGAGAGGTTCAAATCATAGAAACTTAGAGTGTGTGTCCCCTTGTACTTAAGTTGGCATTGTGCGTTTTGTATTAAATTCGGATGCAATTTCTGTGCTTCATCGTCAATAAGAAGGTCCAAGGGATATAGCAAACCTGAAGTGAAGCATCGGAATCTAAAACTGGACTCACAGGAGGGGTTTAAATCATAGAAAGTTAGAGTGTGAGTCCTCTTGTACTTAAGTCGGCATTGTGTCTTTATATTAAATTCGGATGCAATTTCTGTGTTTCATCGTCAATAACAGGGTCCAAGGTATACAGTAAACCTGAAGTGAAGCATCGGAATCTAAAAGTGGACCCACAGGAGAGGTTTAAATCATAGAAAGTTAGAGTGTGAGTCCTCTTGTACTTAAGTCGGTATTGTGCCATTTGTATTAAATTCGAATGCAATTTCTGTGTTTCATCGTCAATAAGAAGGTCCAAGGTATACAGTAAACCTCACGTGAAGCATCGGAATCTCAAACTGGACTCACAGGAGAAGGTCAATCATAGAAAGTTAGAGTGTCAGTGTTCTTGTACTTAAGTCGGCATTGTGCCTTTTGAATTTAATTCCGATGCAATTTCTGTGCTTCATCGTCAATAAGAAGGTCCAAGGTATACAATAAACCTGAAGTGAAGCATCGGAATATAAAACTAAACTCACAGGAGAGTTTCAAATCATAGAATGTTAGAGTGTCACTCCTCTTGTACTTAAGTCGGCATTGTGCCTTTTGAATTTAAATCCGATGTAATTTCTGTGTTTCATCGTCAATAAGTAGGTCCAAGGTAAACAGTAAACCTGAAGTGAAGCATCGGAATCTAAAACTGGACACACAGGAGTGGTTCAAATCATAGGGAGTTAGAGGGTCGGTCCTCTTGTACTTAAGACAGCATTGTGCCTTTTGTATTAAATTCGGACGCAATTTCTGTACTTCATCGTCAATAAGAAGGTCCAAGGGATACAGTAAACCTGAAGTGAAGCATCGGAATCTAAAACTGGACTCACAGGAGAGGTTCAAATCATAGGAGGTTAGAGTGTCAGTCTTCTTGTACTTAAGTCGGCATTGTGCCTTCTGAATTTAATTCCGCTGCAATTTCTGTGCTTCATCGTCTATAAGAAGGTCCAAGGTATACAGTAAACCTGAAGTGAAGCATCGGAATCTGAAACTGGACTCACAGGAGAGGTTCAAATCATAGAAAGTTAGAGTGTCAGTCCTCTTGTATTTAACTCGGCATTGTGAATTTTGAATTTACTTCCGATGCAATTTCTGTGTTTCATCGTCAATAAGAAAGTCGAAGGAATACAGTAAACCTGAAGTAAAGCATCGGAATCTAAAACTGGACTCACAGGATGGGTTCAAATCATAGAAAGTGAGAGTGTCATTCCTCTTGTACTTATGTCGGTATTGTGCCTTTTGTATTACATTCGGATGCAATTTCTGTGTGTCATCGTCAATAAGAAGGTCCGAGGTATACAGTAAACCTGAAGTGAAGCTTCGGAATCTAAAACTGGACTCACAAGAGAGGTTCAAATCATAGAAAGTTAGAGTGTCAGTCTTCTTGTACATAAGTGGGCATTGTGTCTCTTGTATTAAATTCGGATGCACTTTCTGTGTTTCATCGTCAATAAGAAGGTCCAAGGGATACAGTAAACCAGAAGTGAAGCATCGGAATCTAAAACGGGACTCACAGATGAGGTTCAACTCATTGAAAGTTAGAGTGTCAGTCCTCTTGTACTTAAGTCGGCATTGTGCCTTTTGAATTTAATTCCGATGCAATTTCTGTGTTTCATATTCAATATCAAGTTCCGAGGTATACAGTTAACCTGAAGTGAAGCATCGGAATCTAAAACTGGACTCACAGGAGAGGTTCAAATCATAGAAACTTAGAGTGTGTGTCCTCTTGTACTTAAGTTGGCATTGTGCCTTTTGTATTAAATTCGGGTGCAATGTCTGTGCTTCATCGTCAATAAGAAGGTCCAAGGGATACAGTAAACCTGAAGTGAAGCATCGGAATCTAAAACTGGACTCACAGGAGAGTTTCAAATCATAGAAAGTTAGAGTGTCAGTCCTCCTGTACCTAAGTCGGCATTGTGCCTTTTGAATTTAATTCCGATGCAATTTCTGTGTTCCATCGCCAATAAGGAGGTCCAAGGTATACAGTAAATCTGAAGTGAAGCAATGGAATCTAATACTGGACTCACTGGAGAGGTTCAAATCATAGGAAGTTAGAGTGTCAGTCCTCTTGTACTTGTACCGGCATTGTGCCTTTTGAATTTAATTTCGATGCAATTTCTGTGCTTCATCGTCAATAAGAAGGTCCCAGGGATACAGTAAACCTGACGTGAAGCATCGGAATCTAAAACAGGACTCACAGGAGAGGTTCAAATCATAGAAAGTTAGAGTGTCAGTCTCCTTGTACTTAAATCGGCATTGTGCCTTTTGAATTTAATTCCGATGCAATTTCTGTGCTTCATCGTCAATAGGAAGGTCCAAGGTATACAGTAACTCTGAAGTGAAGCATCGGAATCTAAAACTGGACTCACAGGAGAGATTCAAATCATAGAAAGTTAGAGTGTCAGTCCTCTTGTACTTAAGTCGGCATTGTGCCTTTTGAATTTAATTCCGATGTAATTTCTGTGTTTCATCGTCAATAAGTAGGTCCAAGGTATACAGTAAACCTGAAGTGAAGCATCGGAATCTAAAACTGGACTCACAGGAGAGGTTCAAATCGTAGAGAGTTAGAGGGTCAGTCCACTTGTACTTAAGACAAAGTTGTGCCTTTTGTATTAAATTCGGATGCAATTTCTGTAGTTCATCATCAATAAGAAGGTCCAAGGGATACAGTAAACCTGAAGTGAAGCATCGGAATCTAAAACTGGACTCACAGGAGAGTTTCAAATCATAGAAAGTTAGAGTGTCAGTCCTCCTGTACCTAAGTCGGCATTGTGCCTTTTGAATTTAATTCCGATGCAGCTTCTGTGTTCCATCGCCAATAAGGAGGTCCAAGGTATACAGTAAATCTGAAGTGAAGCATCGGAATCTAATACTGGACTCACAAGAGAGGTTCAAATCATAGAAAGTTAGAGTGTCAGTCCTCTTGTACTTAAGTCGGCATTTTGCCTTTTGAATTTAATTCCGGTGCTATTTCTCTGTTACATCGTCAAGAAGGTGGTCCAAGGGATACAGTAAACCTGAAGTGAAGCATAGGATTCTAAAACTGTACTCACGGGACTGGTTCAAATCATAGGAAGTTAGAGTGTCAGTCCTCTTGTACTTGCTTCGGCATTGTGCCTTTTGAATTTGATTTCGATGCAATTTCTGTGCTTCATCGTCAATAAGAAGGTCCCAGGGATACAGTAAACCTGACGTGAAGCATCGGAATCTAAAACAGGACTCACAGGAGAGGTTCAAATCATAGAAAGTTAGAGTGTCAGCCTTCTTGTACTTAAGTCGGCATTGTGCCTTTTGAATTTAATTCCGATGCAATTTCTGTGCTTCATCGTCAATATTAAGGTATAAGGTATACAGTAAACCAGAAGTGAAGCATCGGAATCTAAAACTGGACTCACAGGAGAGGTTCAAATCATAGAAAGTTAGAGTGTCAGTCCTCTTGTACTTAAGTCGGCATTGTGCCTTTTGAATTTAATTCCGATGTAATTTCTGTGATTCATCGTCAATAAGTAGGTCCAAGGTAAACAGTAAACCTGAAGTGAAGCATCGAAATCTAAAACTGGACTCACAGGAGAGGTTCAAATCATAGAGAGTTAGAGGGTCGGTCCTCTTGTACTTAAGACAGCATTGTGCCTTTTGTAATAAATTCGGATGCAATTTCTGTACTTCATCGTCAATAATAAGGTCCAAGAGATACAGTAAACCTGAAGTGAAGCATCGGACTCTAAAACAGGACTCACATGAGAGGTTCAAATCATAGAAACTTAGAGTGTGTGTCCCCTTGTACTTAAGTTGGCATTGTGCCTTTTGTATTAAACTCGGATGCAATTTCTGTGCTTCATCGTCAATAAGAAGGTCCAAGGGATATAGCAAACCTGAAGTGAAGCATCGGAATCTAAAACTGGACTCACAGGAGGGGCTTAAATCATAGAAAGTTAGAGTGTGAGTCCTCTTGTACTTAAGTCGGCATTGTGTTTTTATATTAAATTCGAATGCAATTTCTGTGTTTCATCGACAATAAGAAGGTCCAAGGTATACAGTGAACCTCACGTGAAGCATCGGAATCTCAAACTGGACTCACAGGAGAAGTTCAATCATAGAAAGTTAGAGTGTCAGTGTTCTTGTACTTAAGTCGGCATTGTGCCTTTTGAATTTAATTCCGATGTAATTTCTGTGTTTCATCGTCAATAAGTAGGTCCAAGGTAAACAGTAAACCTGAAGTGAAGCATCGGAATCTAAAACTGGACACACAGGAGTGGTTCAAATCATAGGGAGTTAGAGGGTCGGTCCTCTTGTACTTAAGACAGCATTGTGCCTTTTGTATTAAATTCGGATGCAATTTCTGTACTTCATCGTCAATAAGAAGGTCCAAGGGATACAGTAAACCTGAAGTGAAGCATCTGAATCTAAAACTGGACTCACAGGAGAGGTTCAAATCATAGGAGGTTAGAGTGTCAGTCTTCTTGTACTTAAGTCGGCATTGTGCCTTCTGAATTTAATTCCGCTGCAATTTCTGTGCTTCATCGTCTATAAGAAGGTCCAAGGTATACAGTAAACCTGAAGTGAAGCATCGGAATCTGAAACTGGACTCACAGGAGAGGTTCAAATCATAGAAAGTTAGAGTGTCAGTCCTCTTGTATTTAACTCGGCATTGTGATTTTTGAATTTACTTCCGATGCAATTTCTGTGTTTCACCGTCAATAAGAAAGTCGAAGGAATACAGTAAACCTGAAGTAAAACATCGGAATCTAAAACTGGACTCACAGGATGGGTTCAAATCATAGAAAGTGAGAGTGTCATTCCTCTTGTACTTATGTCGGTATTGTGCCTTTTGTATTACATTCAAATGCAATTTCTGTGTGTCATCGTCAATAAGAAGGTCCGAGGTATACAGTAAACCTGAAGTGAAGCTTCGGAATCTAAAACTGGACTCACAAGAGAGGTTCAAATCATAGAAAGTTAGAGTGTCAGTCTTCTTGTACTTAAGTGGGCATTGTGTCTCTTGTATTAAATTCGGATGCACTTTCTGTGTTTCATCGTCAATAAGAAGGTCCAAGGGATACAGTAAACCAGAAGTGAAGCATCGGAATCTAAAACGGGACTCACAGAAGAGGTTCAACTCATTGAAAGTTAGAGTGTCAGTCCTCTTGTACTTAAGTCGGCATTGTGCCTTTTGAATTTAATTCCGATGCAATTTCTGTGTTTCATATTCAATATAAAGTTCCGAGGTGTACAGTTAACCTGAAGTGAAGCATCGGAATCTAAAACTGGACTCGCAGGAGAGGTTCAATTCATAGAAACTTAGAGTGTGTGTCCTCTTGTACTTAAGTTGGCATTGTGCCTTTTGTATTAAATTCGGGTGCAATTTCTGTGCTTCATCGTCAATAAGAAGGTCCAAGGGATATAGCAAACCTGAAGTGAAGCATCGGAATCTAAAACTGGACTCACAGGAGAGGTTTAAATCATAGAAAGTTAGAGTGTGAGTCCTCTTGTACTTATGTTGGCATTGTGTCTTTGTATTAAATTCGGATGCAATTTCTGTGTTTCATCGTCAATAACAGGGTCCATGGTATACAGTAAACCTGAAGTGAAGCATCGGAATCTAAAAGTGGACTCACAGGAGAGGTTTAAATCATAGAAAGTTAGAGTGTGAGTCGTCTTGTATTTAAGTCGGCATTGTGCCATTTGTATTAAATTCGAATGCAATTTCTGTGTTTCATCGTCAATAAGAATGTCCAAGGTATACAGTAAACCTGACGTGAAGCATCGGAATCTAAGACTGGACTCACAGGAGAGGTTCAATCATAGAAAGTTAGAGTGTCAGTCCTCTTGTACTCAAGTCAGCATTGTGCCTTTTGAATTTAATTCGGATGCAATTTCTGTGCTTCATCGTGAATAAGATGGTCCCAGGGATACAGTAAACCTGAAGTGAAGCATCGGAATCTAGAACAGGACTCACAGGTGAGGTTCAAATCATAGAAAGTTAGAGTGTCAATCTTCTTGTACTTAAGTAGGAATTGTGCCTTTGGTTTTTATTTCCGATGCAATTTCTGTGCTTCATCGTCAATAAGAAGGTCCAAGGTATACAGTAAACCTGAAGTGAAGCATCGGAATCTAAAACTGGACTCACAGGAGAGATTTAATCATAGAAACTTAGAGTGTCAGTCCTCTTGTACTTAAGTCGTCATTGTCCCTTTTGATTTTAATTCCGATGTAATTTCTGTGTTTCATCGTCAATAAGTAGGTCCAAGGTATACAGTAAACCTGAAGTGAAGCATCGGAATCTAAAACTAGACTCACTGGAGAGGTTCAAATCATAGAGAGTTAGAGGGTCAGTCCTCTTGTACTTAAGACAGAGTTGTGCCTTTCGTATTAAATTCGGATGCAATTTCTGTAGTTCATCGTCAATAATAAGGTCCAAGGGATACAGTAAACCTGAAGTGAGGCATCGGAAACTAAAACTGGACTCACAGGAGAGTTTCCAATCATAGAAAGTTAGAGTGTCAGTCCTCTTGTACTTAAGTCGGCATTGTGCCTTTTGAATTTAATTCCGGTGCTATTTCTCTGTTACATCGTCAATAAGGTGGTCCAAGGGATACAGTAAACGTGAAGTGAAGCATCGGAATCTAAAACTGTACTCACAGGACTGGTTCAAATCATAGGAAGTTAGAGTGTCAGTCCTCTTGTACTTGTCTCGGCATTGTGCCTTTTGAATTTAAATTCGATGCTATTTCTGTGCTTCATCGTCAATATGAAGGTCCAGGGTACACAGTATACTTGAAGTGAGGCATCGGAATCTAAAACTGAACTCACAGGAGAGGTTCAAATCATACAAAGTTAGTGTGTCAGTCCCCTTGTATTTAAATCGGCATTGTACCTTTTGAATTTAATTCCGATGCAATTTCTGTGTTTCATCGTCAATAAGAAGGTCGAAGGGATACAGTAAACCTGAAGTGAAGCATCGGAATCTAAAACTGGACTCACAGGATGGGTTCAAATCATAGGAAGTGAGAGTGTCAGTCCTCTTGTACTTAAGTCGGCATTGTGCCTTTTGAATTTAATTCCGATGCAATTTCCCTGTTACATCGTCAATAAGGTGGTCCAAGGGATACAGTAAACCTGAAGTGAAGCATCGGAATCTAAAACTCTACTCACAGGATAGGTTCAAATCATAGGAAGTTAGAGAGTCAGTCCTCTTGTACTTAACTCGGCATTGTGCCTTTTGAATTTAATTCCGATGCAATTTCTGTGCTTCATCGTCAATATGAAGGTCCAAGGTACACAGTTAACCAGAAGTGAAGCATCGGAATCTAAAAATGAACTCACAGGAGGGGTTCAAACCATAGAAAGTTAGAGTGTCAGTCCTCTTGTACTTAACTCGGCATTGTGTCTTTTGAATTTAATTCCGATGCAATTTCTGTGTTTCATCGTCAATAAGAAGGACGAAGGAACACAGTAAACCTGAAGTGAAGCACCGGAACCTATGACTGGACTCACAGCACGGGTTCAAATCATACAAAGTGAGTGTGTCATTCCACTTGTACTTAAGTCGGTATTGTGCCTTTTGTATTAAATTCGGATGCAATTTCTGTGTTTCATCGTCAATATGAAGGTCCAAGGTATACAGTAAACCTGAAGTGAAGCATCCGAATCTAAAACTGGACTCACAGGAGAGGTTCAAATCATTGAATGTTAGAGTGTCAGTCCTCTTGTACTTAAGTCGGCATTGTGCCTTTTGAATTTAATTCCGATGCAATTTCTGTGTTTCATATTCAATATGAAGGTCCGAGGTATACAGTAAACCTGAAGTGAAGCTTCGGAATCTAAAACTGGACTCACAAGAGAGGTTCAAATCATAGAAAGTTAGAGTGTCAGTCTTCTTGTACTTAAGTGGGCATTGTGACTCTTGTATTAAATTCGGATGCACTTTCTGTGTTTCATCGTCAATAAGAAGGTCCAAGGGATACAGTAAACCTGAAGTGAAGCATCGGAATCTAAAACGGGACTTACAGAAGAGGTTCTACTCATTGAAAGTTAGAGTGTCAGTCCTCTTGTACTTAAGTCGGCATTGTGCCTTTTGAATTTAATTCCGATGCAATTTCTGTGTTTCATATTCAATATAAAGTTCCGAGGTGTACAGTTAACCTGAAGTGAAGCATCGGAATCTAAAACTGGACTCACAAGAGAGGTTCAAATTATAGAAAGTTAGAGTGTCAGTCTTCTTGTACTTAAGTCGGCATTGTGACTCTTGTATTAAATTCGGATGCAATTTCTGTGTTTCATCGTCAATAAGAAGGTCCAAGAGATACAGTAAACCTGAAGTGAAGCATTGGAATCTAAAACGGGACTCAATAAGGGGTTGAAATCATGGAAAGTTAGAGTGTCAGTCCTCTTGTACTTAAGTCGGCATTGTGCCTTTTGTATTAAATTCGGATGCAATTTCTGTGCTTCATCGTCAATAAGAAAGTCCAAGGTATACAGTAAGCCTGAAGTAAAGCATCGGAATCTAAAACTGGACTCACAGGATGCGTTCAAATCATAGAAAGTGAGAGTGTCATTCCTCTTGTACTTAAGTCGGTATTGTGCCTTTTGCATTACATTCGGATGCAATTTCTGTGTGTCATCGTCAATAAGAAGGTCCGAGGTATACAGTAAACCTGAAGTGAAGCTTCGGAATCTAAAACTGGACTCACAAGAGAGGTTCAAATCATAGAAAGTTAGAGTGTCAGTCTTCTTGTACTTAAGTGGGCATTGTGACTCTTGTATTAAATTCGGATGCACTTTCTGTGTTTCATCGTCAATAAGAAGGTCCAAGGGATACAGTAAACCTGAAGTGAAGCATCGGAATCTAAAACGGGACTCACAGAAGAGGTTCAACTCATTGAAAGTTAGAGTGTCAGTAATCTTGTACTTAAGTCGGCATTGTGCCTTTTGAATTTAATTCCGATGAAATTTCTGTGTTTCATATTCAATATAAAGTTCCGAGGTGTACAGTTAACCTGAAGTGAAGCATCGGAATCTAAAACTGGACTCGCAGGAGAGGTTCAATTCATAGAAACTTAGAGTGTGTGTCCTCTTGTACTTAAGTTGGCATTGTGCCTTTTGTATTAAATTCGGGTGCAATTTCTGTGCTTCATCGTCAATAAGAAGGTCCAAGGGGTATAGCAAACCTGAAGTGAAGCATCGGAATCTAAAACTGGACTCACAGGAGAGGTTTAAATCATAGAAAGTTAGGGTGTAAGTCCTCTTGTACTTATGTCGGCATTGTGTCTTTGTATTAAATTCGGATGCAATTTCTGTGTTTCATCGTCAATAACAGGGTCCAAGGTGTACAGTAAACCTGAAGTGAAGTATCGGAATCTAAAAGTGGACTCACAGGAGAGGTTTAAATCATAGAAAGTTAGAGTGTGAGTCCTCTTGTACTTAAGTCGGCATTGTGCCATTTGTATTAAATTCGAATGCAATTTCTGTGTTTCATCGTCAATAAGAATGTCCAAGGTATACAGTAAACCTCACGTGAAGCATCGGAATCTAAGACTAGACTCACAGGAGAGGTTCAATCATAGAAAGTTAGAGTGTCAGTCCTCTTGTACTCAAGTCAGCATTGTGCCTTTTGAATGTAATTCGGATGCAATTTCTGTGCTTCATCGTCAATATGAAGGTCCAAGGTACACAGTAAACCAGAAGTGAAGCATCGGAATCTAAAAATGAACTCACAGGAGGGGTTCAAACCATAGAAAGTTAGAGTGTCAGTCCTCTTGTACTTAACTCGGCATTGTGCTTTTTGAATTTTATTCCGATGCAATTTCTGTGTTTCATCGTCAATAAGAAGGTCGAAGGAATACAGTAAACCTGAAGTGAAGCACCGGAACCTATAACTGGACTCACAGCACGGGTTCAAATCATACAAAGTGAGAGTGTCATTCCACTTGTACTTAAGTCGGTATTGTGCCTTTTGTATTTAATTCGGATGCAATTTCTGTGTTTCATCGTCAATAAGTAGGTCCAAGGTATACAGTAAACCTGAAGTGAAGCATCGGAATCTAAAGCTGGACTCACAGGAGAGGTTCAAATCATAGAGAGTTAGAGGGTCAGTCCTCTTGTACTTAAGACAGAGTTGTGCCTTTCGTATTAAATTCGGATGCAATTTCTGTAGTTCATCGTCAATAATAAGGTCCAAGGGATACAGTAAACCTGAAGTGAGGCATCGGAATCTAAAACTGGACTCACATAAGAGTTTCCAATCATAGAAAGTTAGAGTGTCAGTCCTCTTGTACCTAAGTCGGCATTGTGCCTTTTGAATTTAATTCCGATGCAATTTCTGTGTTCCATCGTCAATAAGGAGGTCCAAGGTATGCAGTAAATCTGAAGTGAAGCATCGGAATCTAATACTGGACTCACAGGAGAGGTTCAAATCATAGAAAGTTAGAGTGTCAGTCCTCTTGTACTTAAGTCGGCATTGTGCCTTTTGAATTTAATTCAGGTGCTATTTCTCTGTTACATCGTCAATAAGGTGGTCCAAGGGATACAGTAAACCTGAAGTGAAGCATCGGAATCTAAAACTGTACTCACAGGACTGGTTCAAATCATAGGAAGTTAGAGTGTCAGTCCTCTTGTACTTGTCTCGGCATTGTGACTTTTGAATTTAATTTCGATGCAATTTCTGTGCTTCATCGTCAATATGAAGGTCCAGGGTACACAGTAAACTTGAAGTGAGGCATCGGAATCTAAAACTGAACTCACAGGAGAGGTTCAAATCATACAAAGTTAGTGTGTCAGTCCTCTTGTACTTAAATCGGCATTGTGCCTTTTGAATTTAATTCCGATGCCATTTCTGTGTTTAATCGTCAATAAGAAGGTCGAAGGGATACAGTAAACCTGAAGTGAAGCATCGGAATCTAAAACTGGACTCACAGGATCGGTTCAAATCATAGGAAGTGAGAGTGTCAATCCTCTTGTACTTAAGTCGGTATTGTGCCTTTTGTATTAAATTCGGATGCAATTTCTGTGCTTCATCGTCAATAAGAAGGTCTAAGGTATACAGTAAGCCTGAAGTGAAGCATCGGAATCTAAAACTGGACTCATAGGAGAGGTTAAAATCATAGAAACTTAGAGTGTCAGTCCTCTTGTACTGAAGTCGGCATTGTGCCTTTTGAATTTAATTCCGATGCAATTTCTGTGTTTCATCGTCAATACGTAGGTCCAAGGTATACAGTAAACCTGAAGTGAAGCATCGGAATCTAAAACTGGACTCACAGGAGAGGTTCAAATCATAGAATGTTAAAGTGTCAGTCCTCTTGTACTTAAGTCGGCATTGTGCCTTTTGAATTTAATTCCGATGCAATTTCCCTGTTACATCGTCAATAAGGTGGTCCAAGGGATACAGTAAACCTGAAGTGAAGCATCGGAATCTAAAACTCAACTCACAGGATAGGTTCAAATCATAGGAAGTTAGAGTGTCAGTCCTCTTGTACTTAACTCGGCATTGTGCCTTTTGAATTTAATTCCGATGCAATTTCTGTGTTTCATCGTCAATAAGCAGGTCCAAGGTACACAGTAAACCAGAAGTGAAGCATCGGAATCTAAAAATGAACTCACAGGAGGGGTTCAAACCATAGAAAGTTAGAGTGTCAGTCCTCTTGTACTTAACTCGGCATTGTGCCTTTTGAATTTTATTCCGATGCAATTTCTGTGTTTCATCGTCAGTAAGAAGGTCGAAGGAATACAGTAAACCTGAAGTGAAGCACCGGAACCTATAACTGGACTCACAGCACGGGTTCAAATCATACAAAGTGAGAGTGTCATTCCACTTGTACTTAAGTCGGTATTGCGCCAAAAGTATTAAATTCCGATGCAATTTCTGTGTGTCATATTCAATATGAAGGTCCGAGGTATACAGTAAACCTGAAGTGAAGCATCGGAATCTAAAACTGGACTCACAAGAGAGGTTCAAATTATAGAAAGTTAGAGTGTCAGTCTTCTTGTACTTAAGTCGGCATTGTGTCTTTGTATTAAATGCGGATGCAATTTCTGTGTTTCATCGTCAATAAGAGGGTCCAAGGTATACAGTAAACGTGAAGTGAAGCATCGGAATCTAAAAGCGGACTCACGGGAGAGGTTTAAAAAATAGAAAGTTAGAGTGTGAGTCCTCTTGTACTTAAGTCGGCATTGTGCCATTTGTATTAAATTCGGATACAATTTCTGTGTTTCATCGTCAATAAGTAGGTCCAAGGTATACAGTAAACCTGAAGTGAAGCATCGGAATCTAAAACTGGACTCACAGGAAAGGTTCAAATCATAGAAATTTAGAGGGTCAGTCCTCTTGTACTTAAGACAGCATTGTGCCTTTTGTATTAAATTCGGATGCAATTTCTGTTCTTCATCGTCAATAAGAAGGTCTAAGGGATACAGTAAACCTGAAGTGAAGAATCGGAATCTAAAACTGGACTCACCGAATAGGTTCAAATCATAGAAAGTTAGAGTGTCAGTCCTGTCCTACCTAAGTCGGCATTGTGCCTTTGGAATTTATTTCCGATGCAATTTCTGTGTTCCATCGTCAATAAGTAGGTCCAAGGTATACAGTAAACCTGAAGTGAAGCATCGGAATCTGAAACTGGACTCACAGAAGAGGTTCATATCATAGAAAGTTAAAGTGTCAGTCCTCTTGTACTTAAGTCGGCATTGTGCCTTTTGAATATAATTCCGATGCAATTTCGCTGTTACATCGTCAAGAAGGTGGTCTAAGGGATACAGTAAACCTGAAGTGAAGCATCGGAATCTAAAACTCTACTCACAGGATAGGTTCAAATCATAGGAAGTTAGAGTGTCAGTCCTCTTGTACTTAACTCGGCATTGTGCCTTTTGAATTTAATTCCGATGCAATTTCTGTGCTTCATCATCAATATGAAGGTCCAAGGTACAGAGTAAACCAGAAGTGAAGCATCGGAATCTAAAACTGGACTCACAGGAGACGTTCAAATCATAGAATGTTAGAGTGTCAGTCCTCTTGTACTTTACTCGGCATTGTGCCTTTTGAATTTAATTCCGATGCAATTTCTGTGTTTCATCGTCAATAAGAAGGTCGAAGGAATACAGTAAACCTGAAGTGAAGCATCGGAACCTATAACTGGACTCACAGGATGGGTTCAAATCATAGAAAGTGAGAGTGTCATTCCTCTTGTACTTAAATCGGTATTGTGCCTTTTGTATTAAATTCGGATGCAATTTCTGTGTTTCATCGTCAATAAGAAGGTCCAAGGTATATAGGAAACCTGAAGTGAAGCATCCGAATCTAAAACGGGACTCAATAAGGGGTTCAAATCATAGAAAGTTAGAGTGTCAGTCCTCTTGTACTTAAGTCGGCTTTGTGCCTTTTAATTTAATTCCGATGCAATTTCTGTGTTTCATATTCAATAAGAATGTCCGAGGTATACAGTAAACCTGAAGTGAAGCATCGGAATCTAAAACTGGACTCACAGGAGAGGTTCAAATCATAGAAAGTTGGAGTGTCAGTCCTCTTGTACTTAAGTCGGCATTGTGCCTTTTGTATTAAATTCGGATGCAATTTTTGTGCCTCTTCGTCAATAAGAAAGTCCAAGGTATACAGTAAGCCTGAAGTGAAGCAACGGAATCTAAAACTGGACTCACAGGAGAGGTGAAACTCATAGAAACATTGAGTGTGAGTCCTCTTGTACTAAGTAGGCATTGTGCCTTTTGTATTAAATTCGGATGCAATTTCTGTGCTTCATCGTCAATAAGATGGTCCAAGGGATATAGCAAACGTGAAGTGAAGCATCGGAATCTAAAACTGGACTCACAGGAGAGGTTTAAATCATAGAAAATTAGAGTGTGAGTCCTCTTGTACTTAAGTCGGCATTGTGTCTTTGTATTAAATTCGGATGCAATTTCTGTGTTTCATCGTCAATAAGAGGGTCCAAGGTACACAGTAAAAGTGAAGTGAAGCATCGGAATCTAAAAGTGAACTCACACGAAAGGTTTAAAAAATAGAAACTTAGAGTGTGGGTCCTCTTGTACTTAAGGCGGCATTGTGCCATTTGTATTAAATTCGGATGCAATTTCTGTTCTTCATCGTCAATAAGAAGGTCCAAGGGATACAGTAAACCTGAAGTGAAGAATCGGAATCTTAAAAACTGGACTCACCAGAGAGGTTCAAATCATAGAAAGTTAGAGAGTCAGTCCTGTCCTACCTAAGTCGGCATTGTGCCTTTGGAATTTATTTCCGATGCATTTTCTGTGTTCCATCGTCAATAAGCAGGTCCAAGGTATACAGTAAACCTGAAGTGAAGCATCGGAATCTAAAACTGGACTCACAGGAGAGGTTCATATCATAGAAAGTTAAAGTGTCAGTCCTCTTGTACTTAAGTCGGCATTGTGCCTTTTGAATTTAATTCCGATGCAATTTCTGTGCTTCATCATCAATATGAAGGTCCAAGGTACACAGTAAACCAGAAGTGAAGCATCGGAATCTAAAACTGCACTCACAGGAGACGTTCAAATCATAGAATGCTAGAGTGTCAGTCCTCTTGTACTTAAGTCGGCTTTGTGCCTTTTAATTTAATTCCGATGCAATTTCTGTGTTTCATATTCAATAAGAATGTCCGAGGTATACAGTTAACCTGAAGTGAAGCATCGGAATCTAAAACTGGACTCACAGGAGAGGTTCAAATCATAGAAAGTTGGAGTGTCAGTCCTCTTGTACTTAAGTCGGCATTGTGCCTTTTGTATTAAATTCGGATGCAATTTCTGTGCTTCTTCGTCAATAAGAAAATCCAAGGTATACAGTAAGCCTGAAGTGAAGCAACGGAATCTAAAACTGGAATCACAGGAGTGGTTAAACTCATAGAAACATTGAGTGTGAGTCCTCTTGTACTAAGTAGGCATTGTGCCTTTTGTATTAAATTCGGATGCAATTTCTGTGCTTCATCGTCACTAAGAAGGTCCAAGGGATATAGCAAACGTGAAGTGAAGCATCGGAATCTAAAACTGGACTTACAGGGGAGGTTTAAATCATAGAAAATTAGAGTGTGAGTCCTCTTGTACTTAAGTCGGCATTGTGTCTTTGTATTAAATTCGGATGCAATTTCTGTGTTTCATCGTCAATAAGAGGGTCCAAGGTACACAGTAAAAGTGAAGTGAAGCATAGGAATCTAAAAGTAAACTCACAGGAAAGGTTTAAAAAATAGAAAGTTAGAGTGTGAGTCCTCTTGTACTTAAGGCGGCATTGTGCCATTTGTATTAAATTCGGATACAATTTCTGTGTTTCATCGTCAATAAGAAGGTCCAAGGTATTCAGTAAACCTCACGTGAAGCATCAGAATCTAAAACTGGACTCGCAGGAGAGGTTCAAATCATAGAAAGTTAGAGTGTCAGTCCTCTTGTACTCAAGTCTGCATTGTGCCTTTTGAATTTAATTCGGATGCAATTTCTGTGCTTCATCGTCAATAAGAAGGTCCCAGGGATACAGTAAACCTGAAGTGAAGCATCGGAATCTAAAACTGGACCCACAGGAGAGGTTCAAATCATAGAAAGTTAGAGTGTCAGTCCTCTTGTACTTAAGTCATCATTGTGCCTTTTGAATTTAATTCCGATGCAATATCTGTGCTTCATCGTCAATAAGAAGGTCCAAGGTATACAGAAAACCTGAAGTGAAGCATCGGAATCTAAAACTGGACTCACAGGAGGGGTTCAAATTATAGAAAGTTAGAGTGTCAGTCCTCTTGTACTTAAGTCATCATTGTGCCTATTGAATTTAATTCCTATGCAATATCTGTGCTTCATCGTCAATACGAAGGTCCAAGGTATACAGTAAACCTGAAGTGAAGCATCGGAATCTAAAACTGGACTCAAAGGAGAGGTTCAAGTCATAGAAAGTTAGAGTGTCAGTCCTCTTGTATTTAAGTCGGCATTGTGCCTTTTGTATTAAATTCAGATGCAATTTCTGTGCTTCATCGCCAATAAGAAGGTCAAAGGTATACAGTAAGCCTGAAGTGAGGCATCGGAATCTAAAACTGAACTCACAGGAGAGGTTCAAATCATAGAAACTTAGAGTGTGAGTCCTCTTGTACTAAGTAGGCATTGTGCCTTTTGTATTAAATTCGGATGCAATTTCTGTGCTTCATCGTCAATAGAAAAGTCCAAGGGATATAGCAAACCTGAAGTGAAGCATCGGAATCTAAAACTGGACTCACAGGAGAGGTTTAAATCATAGGAAGTTAGAGTGTTAGTCCTCTTAAACTTAAGTCGGCATTGTGTCTTTGTATTAAATTCGGATGCAATTTCTGTGTTTCATCCTCAATAAGAGGGTCCAAAGTATACAGTAAACCTGAAGTGAAGCATCGGAATCTAAAAGTAGACTCACAGGAGAAGTTTAAATCATAGAAAGTTAGAGTGTGAGTCCTCTTGTACTTAAGTCGGCATTGTGCCATGTGTATTAAATTCGGATACAATTTCTGTGTTTCATCGTCAATAAGAAGGTCCAAGGTATACAGTAGACCTCACGTGAGGCATCAGAATCTAAAACTGGACTCACAGGAGAGGTTCAAATTATAGAAAGTTAGAGTGTCAGTCCCCTTGTACTCAAGTCAGCATTGTGCCTTTTGAATTTAATTCCGATGCAATTTCTAAGCTTCATCGTCAATAAGAAGGTCCAAGGTATACAGTAAACCTGAAGTGTAGCATCGGAATGTAAAACTGGACTCACAGGAGAGGTTCAAACCATAGAAAATTAGAGTGTCAGTTCTCTTGTACATAAGTCGGCATTGTGCCTTTTGAATTTAATTCCGATGCAATTTCTGTGTTCCATCGTCAATAAGAAGGTCCAAGGTATACAGTAAACCTGAAGTGAAGCATTGGAATCTAAAACTGGATTCACAGGAGAGGTTCAAATCATAGAAAGTTAGAGTATCAGTCCTCTTGTACTTAAGTCGGCATTGTGCCTTTTGAATTTAATTGCGATGCAATTTTGTGTTTCATCGTCAATAAGGTGGTCCAATGGATACAGTAAACCTAAAGTGAAGCATCGGAATCTAGAACAGGACTCTCAGGAGAGGTTCAAATCGTAGGAAATTAGAGTGTCAGTCCCCTTGTACTTACCTCGGCATTGTGCCTTCTGAATTTAATTCCGATGCAATTTCTGTGCTTCATCGTCAATATGGAGGTCCAAGGGACACAGTAAACCTGAAGTGAAGCATCAGAATCTAAAACTGGACTCATAGGAGGTTCAATTCATAGAAAGTTAGAGTGTCAGTCCTCTTGTACTCAAGTCTGCATTGTGCCTTTTGAATTAAATTCGGATGCAATTTCTGTGCTTCATCGTCAATGAGAAGGTTCCAGGGATACAGTGAACCTGAAGTGAAGCATCGGAATCTAAAACTGGACTGACAGGAGAGGTTCAAATCATAGAAAGTTAGAGTGTCAGTCCTCTTGTACGTAAGTCGGCATTGTGCTTTTTGAATTTAATTCCGATTCAATTTCTGTGTTTCATCGTCAATAAGAAGTTCCAAGGTATACAGAAAACCTGAAGTGAAGCATCGGAATCTAAAACTGGACTCACAGGAGGGGTTCAAATCATAGAAAGTTAGACGGTCAGTCCTCTTGTACTTAAGACAGCATTGTGCCTTTTGTATTAAATTCGGATGCAATTTCTGTACTTCATCGTCAATAAGAAGGTCCAAGGGATACAGTAAACCTGAAGTGAAGAATCGGAATTTAAACTGGACTCACCGGAGAGGTTCAAATCATAGAAAGTTAGAGTTTCAGTCCTTTTGTACCTAAGTCGGCATTGTGCCTCTTGAATTCATTTCCGATGCAATTTCTGTGTTCCTTCGTCAATAAGAAGGTCCTAGGTACCCAGTAAACCTGAGGTGAAGCATCTGAATCTAAAACTGGACTCACAGGAAATGTTCAAATCATAGAAAGTTAAAGTGTCAGTCCTCTTGTACTTAAGTCGGCATTGTGCCTTTTGAATATAATTCCGATGCAATTTCTGTGTTCCATCGTCAATAAGGTGGTCCAAAGGATACAGTAAGCCTGAAGTGATGCATCCGAATCTAAAACTGGACTCACACTAGAGGTTCAAATCATAGATAGTTAGAGTGTCTGTCCCCTTGTACTTAAGTCGGCAATGTGCCTCTTGAATTACATTCGGATGCATTTCTGTGTTTCATCGTCAATAAGAAGGTCCAAGGGATACAGTAAACCTGAAGTGAAGCATCGGAATCTAAAACTGGACTCACAGGAGAGGTTCAAATCATCGAAAGTTAGAGTGTCAGTCCTCTTATACTTAAGTCGGCATTGTGCCTTTTGAATTTAATTCCGGTGCGATATCTGTGTTTCATATTCAATAAGAAGGTCTGAGGTATACAGTAAACCTGAAGTGAAGCATCGGAAAATAAAACTAGAATCACAGGATGGGTTCAAATCATAGAAAGTGAGAGTGCCAGTCCTCTTGTACTTATGTCGGCATTGTGCCTTTTGTATAGAATTTGGATGCAATTTCTAAGTTTCATCGTCAATAAGAAGGTCCAAGATATACAGTAAACCTGAAGAGTAGCATCCGAATCCAAAACTGGACCCACAGCAGAGGTTCAAATCATAGAAAGTTAGAGTGTCTGTCCACATGTACTTAGGTCGGCATTGTGCCTTTTGTATTAAATTCGGATGCAATATCTGTGTTTCTTCGTCAACAAGAAGGTCCGAGGTATACAGTGAACCTGAAGTGAAGCATCGGAATCTAAAACTGGACTCTCAAGAGAGGTTCTAATCTTAGAAAGTTAGAGTGTCAGTCCTCTTGTACTTTAGTCGGCATTGTGCCTCTTGTATTAAATTCGGATGCATTTCTGTGTGTCATCGTCAATAAGAACGTCCGAGGGATACAGTAAACCCGAAGTGAAGCATCGGAATCTAAAACTGGACTCACATTAGAGGTTCAAATCATAGAAAGTTAGAGTGTCAGTCCTCTTGTACTTTAGTAGGCATTGTGCTTCTGGATTAAATTCGGATTCAATATCTGTGTTTCATCGTCAATAAGAGGGTCCAAGGTATACAGTAAACCTGAAGTGAAGCATCGGTTTCAAGAACTGGAGTCACAGGAGAGGTTCAAATCATAGAAAGTTAGAGTGTCAGTCCTCTTGTACTAAAGTCGGCGTTGTGCCTTTTGCATTTTATTCCGATGCAATTTCTGTGTTTCATATTCAATAAGAAGGTCCGAGGTATACAGTTAACCTGAATTGAAGCATCGGAATCTAAAATCGGACTTACAGGTGAGGTTCAAATCATAGAAAGTTAGAGTGTCCGTCCTCTTGTACTTTAGTCGGCATTGTGCCTTTTTTATTAAATTCGAATGCAATTTCTGTGTTTCATCGTCAATAAGAAGGTCCAAGGTATATAGTAACCCTGAAGTGAAGCATCGGAATCTGAAACTGGACTCACAGGAGAGGTTCAAATCATAGACAGTTAGAGGGTCAGTCCTCTTGTACTTAAGGTGGCATTGTGCCTTTTGAATTTAATTCCGATGCAATTTCTGTGTTCCATCGTCAATAAGGTGGTCCAGGGGATACCGTAAACCTGAAGTGAAGCATCGGAATCTAGAAGTGGACTCTCAGGAGAGGTTCAAATCATAGGAAGTTAGAGTGTCAGTCCCCTTGTACTTAACTCGGCATTGTGCCATTTGAATTTAATTCCGATGCAATTTCTGTGCTTCATCGTCAATATGAAGGTCCAAAGGGCACAGTAAACCTGAAGTGAAGCATCGGAATCTAAAACTGGACTCACAGGAGAGTTTCAAATCATAGAAAGTTGAGGTGTCAGTCCTCATGTACTTAAGTTAGCATTGTGCCTTTTGAATTTAATTCCAATGCAATTTCTGTGTATCATCGTCAATAAGAAGGTCGAAGGTATACAGTAAACCTGAAGTGAAGCATCCGATCTAAAACTGGACTCACAAGAGAGGTTCAAATCATAGAAAGTTAGAGTGCCAGTCCTCTTGTACTTAAGTCGGCATTGTGCCTTTTGAATTAAATTCGGATGCAATTTCTGTGCTTCATCGTCAATAAGAATGTCCAAGGGATACAGTGAACCTGAAGTGAAGCATCAGAATCTAAGTCTGGACTCACAGGAGGGGTTCAAATAGTAGAAATTTAGAGTGTCAGTCCTCATAAGTCGGCATTGTGTGTTTTGTATTAATTTCGGATGCAATTACTGTGTTTCATCGCCACTAAGAAGGTCCAAGGGATACAGTAAACCTGAAGTGAAGCATCGTAGTCTAAAACTGGACTCACAGGAGAAGTTCAAATTATAGAAAGTTAGAGTATCAGTCCTCTTGTACTTAAGTTGGCATTGTGCCTTTTGTATTAAATTCGGATTCAATTTCTGGATTTCATCGTCAATAAGAAGGTCCAAGGGATACAGTAAACCTGAAGTGAAGCATCGGATTCTAAAACTGGAGTCACAGGAGAGGTTCAAGTCATAGATAGTTAGAGTGTCAGTCCTGTTGTACCTAAGTCGACATTGTGCCTTTTGTTTTAAATTGGGATGCAATTTCTGTGTTTCATCGTCAATAAGAAGGTGCAAGGGATACAGTAAACCTGAAGTGAAGCACCGGAATCTAAAACTGGACTTACAGAAGAGGTTCAAATCACAGAAAGTTTGTGTGTCAGTCCTCTTGTACTTAAGTCGGCATTGTGCCTTTTGTATTAAATTCGGATTCAATTTATGTGCTTCATCGTCAACAGTAAGGTCCCAGGGATACAGCAAACCTGAAGTGAAGCATCGGAATCTAAAACTGGACTCACAGGAGAGGTTCAAACCATAGAAAATTAGAGTGTCAGTGCCCTTGTACTTATGTCTCCATTGTGCCTTTTGAATTTAATTCCGATGCATTTTCTGTGTTTCATATTCAATAAGAAGGTCCGAGGTATACAGTTAACCTGAAGTGAAGCATCGGAATCTAAAACTGGACTCACAGGAGAGGTTCAAATCATAGAAAGTTAGAGTGTCAGTCCTCTTAAGTCGGCATTGTGTGTTTTGTATTAAATTCGGACGCAATTTCTGTGTTTCATCGTCAATAAGAAGGTCCAAGGTATACAGTAAACCTGAAGTAAAGCATCGGAATCTAAAACAGGACTCACAGGAGAGGTTCAAATCATAGAAAGTTAGAGGGTCAGTACTCTTGTACTTAAGTCGGCATTGTGCCTTTTGAATTTAATTCCGAAGCAATTTCTGAGTTTCATATTCAATAAGAAGTTCCGAAGTATACAGTTAACCTAAAGTGAAGCATCGGAAACTAAAACTTGACTCACAGGAGAGGTTAAAATCATAGAAAGTTAGAGTGCCAGTCCTCTTGTGCTTAAGTCGGCATTGTGCCTTTAGAATTTAATTCCGATGCAATTTCTGTGCTTCATCGTCAATAAGAAGGTAAAAGGGATACAGTAAATCTGAAGTGAAGCATCGGAATCTAAAACGGGTCTCACAGGAGAGGTTCAAATCATAGAAAGTTAGAGTGTTAGTCCTCTTGTACTTAAGTCGGCATTGTACGTTTTGAATTTAATTCCGATGCAATTTCTGTGTTTCATATTCAATAAGAAGGTCCGAGGTATACAGTTAACCTGAAGTGAAGCATCGGAATCTAAAACTGGACTCACAGGAGAGGTTCAAATCATAGAAAGTTAGAGTGTCAGTCCTCTTAAGTTGGCATTGTGTGTTTTGTATAAAATTCGGATGAAATTTCTGTGTTTCATCGCCAATAAGATGGTCCAAGGGATACAGTGAACCTGAAGTAAAGCATCAGAGTCTAAAACTGGACTCACAGGAGAGGTTCAAATCATAGAGAGTTAGAGTGTCAGTCCTCTTGTACTTAAGTCGGCATTGTGCCTTTTGTATTAAATTCGGATTCAATTTACGTGTTTCGTCGTCAATAAGAAGGTCCAAGGGATACAGTAAACCTGAAGTGAAGCATCGGATTCTAAAACTGGAGTCACAGGTGAGGTTAAAATCATAGAAAGTTAGAGTGTCAGTCCTCTTGTACTTAAGTCGACATTGTGCCTTTTGAATTTAATTCCGATTCAATTTCTCTGTATCATCGTCAATAAGAAGGTCGAAGGTATACA
Organism: Schistocerca americana; assembly: GCF_021461395.2. NCBI lineage: Eukaryota > Metazoa > Arthropoda > Insecta > Orthoptera > Acrididae > Schistocerca > Schistocerca americana. Next base: position 10,109,623 of record NW_025725481.1, on the reverse strand, counting down.
GTAAACCTGAAGTGAAGCATCGGAATCTAAAACTGGACCCACAGGATGGGTTCAAATCATAGGAAGTGAGAGTGTCAGTCCTCTTATACTTATGTCGGCACTGTGCCTTTTGTATTGAATTCGGGTGCAATTTCTGTGTTTCATCGTCAATAAGAAGGTCCAAGGTATACAGTAAACCTGAAGTGAAGCATCCGAATCTAAAACTGGACTCACAAGAGAGCTTCAAATCATAGAAAGTTAGAGTGTCTGTCCTCTTGTACTTAAGTCGGCATTGTGCCTTTTGTATTAAATTCGGATGCAATTTCTGTGTTTCTTCGTCAATAAAAAGGTCCGAGGTATACAGTAAACCTGAAGTGAAGCATCGGATTCTAAAACTGGACTCACAAGAGAGGTTCAAATCATAGAAAGTTAGAGTGTCAGTCCTCTTGTACTTAAGTCGATATGTGCCTTTTGTTTTTTAAAATTGGGATGCAATTTCTGTGTTTCTTCGTCAATAAGAAGGTGCAAGGGATACAGTAAAACTGAAGTGAAGCACCGGAATCTAAAACTGGTCTCACAGGTGAGGTTCAAATCATAGAAAGTTAGAGTGTCAGTCCTCTTGTACTTGAGTCGGCATTGTGAATTTTGAATTTAATTCCGATGAAATATCTGTGCTTCATCGTCAACAGGAAGGTCCCAGGGATACAGTAAACCTGAAGTGAAGCATCGAAATCTAAAACTGGACTCAAAGGAGAGGTTCAAATCATAGAAAGTTAGAGTGTCAGTCCTCTTGTGCTTAAGTCGGCATTGTGCCCTTAGAATTTAATTCCGATGCAATTTCTGTGCTTCAACGTCAATAAGAAGGTAAAAGGGATACAGTAAATCTGAAGTGAAGCATCGGAATCTAAAACGGGTCTCACAGGAGAGGTTCAAATCATAGAAAGTTAGAGTGTTAGTCCTCTTGGACTTAAGTCGGCATTGTGTGTGTTGTATTAAATTCGGACTCAATTTCTGTGTTTCATCGTCAATAAGAAGGTCCAAGGTATACAGTAAACCTGAAGTGGAGCATCGGAATCTAAGACTGGACTCACAGGAGAGGTTCAAATCATAGAAAGTTAGAGGGTCAGTCCTCTTGTACTTAAGTCGGCATTGTGCCTTTTGAATTTAATTCCGATGCAATTTCTGTGTTTCATCGTCAATAAGGTGGTCCAAGGGATACTGTAAACCTGAAGTGAAGCATCGGAATCTAGAAATGGACTCTCAGGAGAGGTTCAAATTATAGGAAGTAAGAGTGTCAGTCCCCTTGTACTTAACTCGGCATTGTGCCTTTTTGAATTTAATTCCGATGCAATTTCTGTGCTTCATCGTCAATATGAAGGTCCAAGGGACACAGTAAACCTGAAGTGAAGCATCGGAATCTAAAAACTTGACTCACAGGAGAGCTTCAAATCATAGAAAGTTAGAGTGTCAGTCCTCATGTACTTAAGTTGGCATTGTGCCTTTTGAATTTAATTCCGATGCAATTTCTGTGTTTCATCGTCAATAAGAAGGTCGAAGGTATACAGTAAACCTGAAGTGAAGCATCGGAATCTAAAACTGGACCTACAGGATGGGTTCAAATCATAGAAAGTGAGAGTGTCAGTCCTCTTGTACTTATGTCGGCATTGTGCCTTTTGTATTGAATTCGGATGCAATTTCTGTGTTTCATCGTCAATAAGAAGGTCCAAGGCATACAGTAAACCTGAAGTGAAGCATCCGAATCTAAAACTGGACACACAAGAGAGGTTCAAATCAAAGAAAGTTAGAGTGTCTATCCTCTTGTACTTAAGTCGGCATTGTTCTATTTGTATTAAATTCGGATGCAATTTCTGTGTTTCTTCGACAATAAAAATGTCCGAGGTATACAGTAAACCTGAAGTGAAGCATCAGATTCTAAAACTGGACTCACAAGAGAGGTTCAAATCATAGAAAGTTAGAGTGTCAGTCCTCTTGTACTTAAGTCGGCATTGTGCCTCTTGTATTAAATTCGGATGCAATTTCTGTGTTTCATCGTCAGTAAGAAGGTCCAAGGGATACAGTAAACCTGAAGTGAAGCATCGGAATCTAAAACTGTACTCACAGGAGAGGTTCAAATCATCGAAAGTTAGAGTGTCAGTGCTCTTGTTTTTAAGTCGGCATTGTGCCTTTTGAATTTAATTCCGATGCAATTTCTGTGTTTCATATTCAATAAGTAGGTCCGAGGTATACAGTTAACCTGAAGTGAAGCATCGGAATCTAAAACTGGACTCACAGGAGAGGTTCAAATCATAGAAAGTTAGAGTGTCAGTCCTCTTAAGTTGGCATTGTGTGTTTTGTATAAAATTCGGATGAAATTTCTGTGTTTCTTCGCCAATAAGATGGTCCAAAGGATACAGTAAACCTGAAGTGAAGCATCGGAGTCTAAAAATGGACTCACAGGAGAAGTTCAAATCATAGAAAGTTAGAGTGTCAGTCCTCTTGTACTTAAGTCGACATTGTGCCTTTTGTTTTTCAAAATTGGGATGCAATTTCTGTGTTTCATCGTCAATAAGAAGATGCAAGGGATACAGTAAAACTGAAGTGAAGCACCGGAATCTAAAACTGGTCTCACAGGTGACGTTCAAATCATAGAAAGTTAGAGTGTCAGTCCTCTTGTACTTTAGTCGGCATTGTGCCTTTTTTACTAAATTCGAATGCAATTTCTGTGTTTCATCGTCAATAAGAAGGTCCAAGGTATATAGTAAACCTGAAGTGAAGCATCGGAATCTAAAACTGGACTCACAGGAGAGGTTCAAATCAAAGAAAGTTAGAGTGTCTATCCTCTTGTACTTAAGTCGGCGTTGTGCTATTTGTATTAAATTCGGATGCAATTTCTGTGTTTCTTCGACAATAAAAAGGTCCGAGGTATACAGTAAACCTGAAGTGAAGCATCGGAGTCTAAAAATGGACTCACAGGAGAGGTTCAAATCATAGAAAGTGAGAGTGTCAGTCCTCTTGTACTTATGTCGGCATTGTGCCTTTTGTATTGAATTCGGATGCAATTTCTGTGTTTCATCGACAATAAGAAGATCCAAGGTATACAGTAAACCTGAAGTGAAGCATCCGAATCTAAAACTGGACTCACAAGAGAGGTTCAAATCATAGAAGGTTAGAGTGTCTGTCCTCTTGTACTTAAGTCGGCATTCTGACTTTTGTATTAAATTCGGATGCAATTTCTGTGTTTCCTCGTCAATAAAAAGGTCCGAGGTATACGGTAAACCTGAAGTGAAGCATCGGATTCTAAAACTGGACTCACAAGAGAGGTTCAAATCATAGAAAGTTAGAGTGTCAGTCCTCTTGTGCTTAAGTCGGCATTGTGCCTCTTGCATTAAATTCGGATGCAATTTCTGTGTTTCATCGTCAATAAGAAGGTCCATGGGATACAGTTAACCTGAAGTGAAGCATCGGAATCTAAAACTGGACTCACAGGAGAGGTTCAAACCATAGAAAGTTAGAGTGTCAGTGCTCATGTACTTAAGTCGGGCTTGTGCCTTTTGAATTTAATTCCGATGCAATTTCTGTGTTTCATATTCAATAAGAAGGTCCGAGATATACAGTTAAGCTGAAGTGAAGCATCGGAATCTAAAACAGGACTCACAGGAGAGGTTTAAATCATAGAAAGTTAGAGTGTCAGTCCTCTTGTACTTAAGTCGGCATTGTGCCTTTTGTATTAAATTCGGATTCAATTTATGTGTTTCGTCGTCAATAAGAAGGTCCAAGGTATACCGGAAACCCGAAGTGAAGCATCGGGATCTAAAACTAGACTCACAGGAGAGGTTCAAATCATAGAAAGTTAGAGTGTCTGTCCTCTTGTACTTCAGTCGGCATTGTGCCTTTTGTATTAAATTCGGATGCAATTTCTGTGCTTCATCGTCAATAAGAATGTCCAAGGGATACAGTGAACCTGAAGTGAAGCACCGGAATCTAAGACTGGACTCACAGAAGGGGTTCAAATCGTAGAAATTTAGAGTGTCAGTCCTCATAAGACGGCATTGTGTTTTGTATTAAATTCGGATGCAATTTCTGTGTTTCATCCCCAATAAGAAGGTCCAAGGGATACAGTAAACCTGAAGTGAAGCATCGTAGTCTAAAACTGGACTCACAGGAGAGGTTCAAATTATAGAAAGTTAAAGTATCAGTCCTCTTGTACTTAAGTCGGCATTGTGCCTTTTGTATTAAATTCGGATTCAATTTCTGTGATTCATCGTCAATAAGAAGGTCCAAGGGATACAGTAAACCTGAAGTGAAGCATCGGATTCTAAAACTGGAGTCACAGGAGAGGTTCAAATCATAGATAGTTAGAGTGTCAGTCACTTGTACCTAAGTCGACATTGTGCCTTTTGTTTTAAATTGGGATGCAATTTCTGTGTTTCATCGTCAATAAGAAGGTGCAAGGGATACAGTAAACCTGAAGTGAAGCACCGGAGTCTAAAACTGGACTCACAGAAGAGGTTCAAATCACAGAAAGTTAGTGTGTCAGTCCTCGTGTATATTAGTCGGCATTGTGCCTTTTGTATTAAATTCGGATTGAATTTGTGTGTTTCGTCGTCAATAAGAAGGTCCAAGGGATACAGTAAACCTGAAGTGAAGCATTGGATTCTAAAACGAGTTACTGGTGAGGTTCAAATCATAGAAAGTTAGAGTGTCAGTCCTCTTGTACTTAAATCGACATTGTGCCCTTTGTTTTTTAAAATTGGGATGCAATTTCTGTGTTTCATCGTCAATAAGAAGGTGCAAGGCATACAGTAAAACTGATGTGAAGCACCGGAATCTAAAACTGGTCTCACAGGTGAGGTTCAAATCATAGAAAGTTAGAGTGTCAGTCCTCTTGTGCTTAAGTCGGCATTGTGCCTTTAGAATTTAATTCCGATGCAATTTCTGTGCTTCATCGTCAATAAGAAGGTAAAAGGGATACAGTAAATCTGAAGTGAAGCATCGGAATCTAAAACGGGTCTCACAGGAGAGGTTCAAATCATAGAAAGGTAGAGTGTTAGTCCTCTTGTACTTAAGTCGGCATTGTGTGTTTTGTATTAAATTCGGTCGCAATTTCTGTGTTTCATCGTCAATAAGAAGGTATAAGGTAAACAGTAAACCTGAAGCGGAGCATCGGAATCTAAGACTGGACTCACAGGAGAGGTTCAAATAATTGAAAGTTAGAGTGTCTGTCCTCTTGTACATAAGTCGGCATTGTGCCATTTGTATTACATTCGGATGCAATTTCTGTGTTTCTTCGTCAATAAGAAGGTCCGAGGTGTACAGTAAACCAGAAGTGAAGCATCGGATTCTAAAACTGGACTCACAAGAGAGGTTCAAATTATAGAAAGTTAGAGTGTCAGTCCTTTTGTACTTAAGTCGGCATTGTGCCTCTTGTATTAAATTCGGATGCAATTTCTGTGTTTCATCGTCAATAAGCAGGTCCAAGGGATACAGTAAACCTGAAGTAAAGCATCGGAATCTAAAACAGGACTCACAGGAGAGGTTCAAATCATAGAAAGTTAGAGGGTCAGTACTCTTGTACTTAAGTCGGCATTGTGCCATTTGAATTTAATTCCGAAGCAATTTCTGTGTTTCATATTCAATAAGAAGTTCCGAAGTATACAGTTAACCTAAAGTGAAGCATCGGAAACTAAAACTTGACTCACAGGAGAGGTTAAAATCATAGAAAGTTAGAGTGTCTGTCCTCTTGTACTTCAGTCGGCATTGTGCCTTTTGTATTAAATTCGGATGCAATTTCTGTGCTTCATCGTCAATAAGAATGTCCAAGGGATACAGTGAACCTGAAGTGAAGCACCGGAATCTAAGACTGGACTCACAGGAGGGGTTCAAATCATAGAAATTTAGTGTGTCAGTCCTCATAAGACGGCATTGTGTTTTGTATTAAATTCGGATGCAATTTCTGTGTTTCATCCCCAATAAGAAGGTCCAAGGGATACAGTAAACCTGAAGTGAAGCATCGTAGTCTAAAACTGGACTCACAGGAGAGGTTCAAATTATAGAAAGTTAGAGTATCAGTCCTCTTGTACTTAAGTCGGCATTGTGCCTTTTGTATTAAATTCGGATTCAATTTCTGTGTTTCATCGTCAATAAGAAGGTCCAAGGGATACAGTAAACCTGAAGTGAAGCATCGGATTCTAAAACTGGAGTCACAGGAGAGGTTCAAATCATAGATAGTTAGAGTGTCAGTCACTTGTACCTAAGTCGACATTGTGCCTTTTGTTTTAAATTGGGATGCAATTTCTGTGTTTCATCGTCAATAAGAAGGTGCAAGGGATACAGTAAACCTGAAGTGAAGCACCGAAGTCTAAAACTGGACTCACAGAAGAGGTTCAAATCACAGAAAGTTAGTGTGTCAGTCCTCTTGTATATTAGTCGGCATTGTGCCTTTTGTATTAAATTCGATTGCAATTTCTGTGTTTCATCGTCAATAAGAAGGTCCAAGGTATACAGTAAACCTGAAGTGGAGCATTGGAATCTAAGACTGGGCTCACAGGAGAGGTTCAAATCATAGAAAGTTAGAGTGTCAGTCCTCTTGTACTTAAGTCGGCATTGTGGCTTTTGTATTAAATTCGGATGAAATGTCTGTGTTTCATCGTCAATAAGAGGGTCCAAGGTATACAGTAAACCGGAAGTGAAGCATCGGAATCTAAAACTGGACTCACAGGATGGGTTCAAATCATAGAAAGTGAGAGTGTCAGTCCTCTTGTACTTATGTCGGCATTGTACCTTTTGTATTAAATTCGGATGCAAATTCTGTGTTTCATCGTCAATAAGAAGATCCAAGGTATACAGTGAACCTGAAGTGAAGCATCCGAATCTAAAACTGGACTCACAAGAGGGGTTCAAATCATAGAAAGTTAGAGTGTCTGTCCTCTTGTACTTAAGTCGGCATTGTGCGTTTTGAATTTAATTCCGATGCAATTTCTGTGTTTCATATTCAATAAGAAGGTCCGAGGTATACAGTTAACCTGAAGTGAAGCATCGGAATCTAAAACTGGACTCACAGGAGAGGTTCAAATCATAGAAAGTTAGATTGTCAGTCCTCTTAAGTCGGCATTGTGTGTTTTGTATAAAATTCGGATGAAATTTCTGTGTTTCATCGCCAATAAGATGGTCCAAGGGATACAGTAAACCTGAAGTAAAGCATCGGAGTCTAAAACTGGACTCACAGGAGAGGTTCAAATCATAGAGAGTTAGAGTGTCAGTCCTCTTGTACTTAAGTCGGCATTGTGCCTTTTGTATTAAATTCGGATTCAATTTATGTGTTTCGTCGTCAATAAGAAGGTCCAAGGGATACAGTAAACCTGAGGTGAAGCATCGGATTCTAAAACTGGAGTCACAGGTGAGGTTAAAATCATAGAAAGTTAGAGTGTCATTCCTCTTGTACTTAAGTCGACATTGTGCCTCTTGTTTTTTAAAATTGGGATGCAATGTCTGTGTTTCATAATCAATAAGAAGGTGCAAGGGATACAGTAAAACTGAAGTGAAGCATCGGAATCTAAAACTGGACTCACAGGAGAGGTTCAAATCATAGAAAGTTAGAGTGTCAGTCCTCTTGTGCTTATGTCGGCATTGTGCCTTTAGAATTTAATTCCGATGCAATTTCTGTGCTTCATCGTCAATATGAAGGTCCAAGGGACACAGTAAACCTGAAGTGAAGCATCGGAATCTAAAACTGGACTCACAGGAGAGGTTCAAATCATAGAAAGTTAGAGTGTCAGTCCTCTTGTGCTTAAGTCGGCATTGTGCCTTTAGAATTTAATTCCGATGCAATTTCTGTGCTTCATCGACAATAAGAAGGTAAAAGGGATACAGTAAATCTGAAGTGAAGCATCGGAATCTAAAACGGGTCTCACAGGAGACGTTCAAATCATAGAAAGTTAGAGTGTTAGTCCTCTTGTACTTAAGTCGGCATTGTGTGTTTTGTATTAAATTCGGACGCAATTTCTGTGTTTCATCGTCAATAAGAAGGTCCAAGGTATACAGTAAACCTGAAGTGGAGCATCGGAATCTAAAACTGGACTCACAGGAGAGGTTCAAATCATAGAAAGATAGAGTGTCTGTCCTCTTGTACTTAAGTCGGCATTGTGCCATTTGTATTGAATTCGGATGCAATTTCTGTGTTCCTTCGTCAATAAGAATGTCCGAGGTGTACAGTAATCCTGAAGTGAAGCATCGGATTCTAAACTGGACTCACAAGAGAGGTTCAAATTATAGAAAGTTAGAGTGTCAGTCCTCTTGTACTTAAGTCGGCATTGTGCCTCTTGTATTAAATTCGGATGCAATTTCTGTGTTTCATCGTCAATAAGCAGGTCCAAGGGATACAGTAAACCAGAAGTGAAGCATCGGAATCTAAAACTGGACTTACAGGATGGGTTCAAATCATAGAATGTGAGAGTGTCAGTCCTCTTTTACTTATGTCGGCATTGTGAATTTTGTATTAAATTTGGATGCAATTTCTGTGTTTCATCGTCAATAAGAAGGTCCAAGGTATACAGTAGACCTGTAGTGAAGCATCCGAATCTAAAACTGGACTCACAAGAGAAGTTCAAATCATAGAAAGTTAGAGTGTCTGTCCTCTTGTACTTAAGTCGGCATTGTGCCTTTTGTAATAAATTCGGATGCAATTTCAGTGTTTCTTCGTCAATAAAATGGTCTGAGGTATACAGTAAACCTGAAGTGAAGCATCGAATTCTAAAACTGGACTCACAAGAGAGGTTCAAATCAAAGAAAGTTAGAGTGTCAGTCCTATTGTACTTAAGTCGGCATTGTGCTTTTTGCATTTAATTCCGATGCAATTTCTGAGTTTCATATTCAATAAGAAGATCCGAGGTATACAGTTAACCGAAGTGAAGCATCGGAATCTAAAACTGGACTCACAGGAGAGGTTCAAATCATAGAAAGTTAGAATGTCAGTCCCCTTAAGTCGGCATTGTGTGTTTTGTATTAAATTCGGATGTAATTTCTGTGTTTCATCGTCAATAAGAAGGTGCAAGGGATACAGTAAACTGAAGTGAAGCACCGGAATTTAAAACTGGACTCACAGGAGAGGTTCAAATCATAGAAAGCTAGAGTGTCAGTCCTCTTGCACTTTAGTCGGCATTGTGCCTTTTGTATTAAATTCGAATGCTATTTCTGTGTTTCATCGTCAATAAGAAGGTCCAAGGTATACAGTAAACTTGAAGTGGAGCATCGGAATCTAAGACTGGATTCACATGAGGGGTTCAAATCATAGAAAGTTAGAGTGTCAGTTCTCTTGTACTTAAGTCGGCATTGTGGCTTTTGTATTATATTCGGATGCAATTTCTGTGTTTCATCGACAATAAGAGGGTCCAAGGTATACAGTAAACCTGAAGTGAAGCATCGGAATCTAAAACTGGACTCACAGCAGAGTTTCATTTCATAGAAAGTTAGAGTGTCAGCCCTCTTGTACTTAAGTCGGCATTTTGCCTTTTGAGTTTTATTCCGATGAAATATCTGTGCTTCATCGTCAACAGGAAGGTACCAGGGATACAGTAAACCTGTAGTGAAGCATCGGAATCTAAAACTGGACTCACAGGAGAGGTTCAAATCATAGAAAGTTAGAGTGTCAGTCCTCTTGTACTTAAGTCGGCATTCTGCCTTTTGAATTTAATTCCGTTTCAATTTCTGTGCTTCATCGTCAATAAGAAGGTAAAAGGGATACAGTAAATCTGAAGTGAAGCATAGGAATCTAAAACTGGTCTCACAGAAGAGTTTCAAATCATAGAAAGTTAGAGTGTCAGCCCTCTTGTACTTAAGTCGGCATTGTGTGTTCTGTATTAAATTCGGATGCAATTTCTGTGTTTCATCGTCTATAAGAAGGTCCAAGGTATACAGTAAACCTAAAGTGGAGCATCGGAATCTAAGACTGGACTCACAGGAGAGGTTAAAATCATAGAAAGTTAGAGTGTCTGTCCTCTTTTACTTAAATCGGCATTGTGCCATTTGTATTAAATTCGGATGCAATTTCTGTGTTTCTTCGTCAATAAGAAGGTCCGAGGTGTACAGTAAACCTGACGTGAAGCGTCGGATTCTAAAACTGGACTCACATGAGAGATTCAAATTATAGAAAGTTAGAGTGTCAGTCCTCTTGTACTTAAGTCGGCATTGTGCCTCTTGTTTTAAATTCGGATCCAATATCTGTGTTTCATCGTCAATAAGAAGGTCCATGGAATACAGTAAACCTGAAGTAAAGCATCGGAATCTAAAACTGGACTCACAGGAGAGGTTCAAATCATAGAAAGTTACAGGGTCAGTACTCTTCTACTTAAGTCGGCATTGTGCCTTTTGAATTTAATTCCGAAGCAATTTCTGTGTTTCATATTCAATAAGAAGGTCCGAAGTATACAGTTAACCTAAAGTGAAGCATCGGAATTCAAACCTGGAGTCACAGGAGAGGTTCAAATTATAGAAAGTTAGAGTGTCAGTCCTCTTGTACTTAAGTCGACATTGCGCCTTTTGTTTTATTTGGGATGCAATTTCTGTGTTTCATGGTCAATAAGAAGGTGCAAGGTATACCGTAAAACTGAAGTGAAGCATCGGAATCTAAAACTGGACTCACAGGAGAGGTTCAAATCATAGAAAATGAGAGTGTCAGTATTCTTTTACTTAAGTCGGCATTGTGCATCTTGTATTAAATTCGGATGCAATTTCTGTGTTTCATCGTCAATAAGAAGGTCCAAGGGATACAGTAAACCTGAAGTGAAGCATCGGAATCTAAAACTGGACTCACAGGAGAGGTTCAAATCATAGAAAGTTAGAGGGTCAGTACTCTTGTACTTAAGTCGGCGTTGTGCCTTTTGAATTTAATTCCGAAGCAATTTCTGTGTTTCATATTCAATAAGAAGGTCCGAAGTATACAGTTAACCTAAAGTGAAGCATCAGAATCTAAAACTGGACTCACAGGAGAGGTTCAAATCATAGAATGTTAGAGTGTCAGTCCTCTTGTACTTAAGTCGGCATTGTACCTTTTGTATTAAATTCGAATGCAATTTCTGTGTTTCATCGTCAATAAGAAGGTCCAAGGGATACAGTAAACCTGAAGTGAAGCATCGGAATCTAAGACTGGACTCACAGGAGAGGTTCAAATCATAGAAAATTAGAGTGTCAGTCCTCATAAGTCGGCATTGTGTGTTTTGTATTAAATTCGGATACAATTTCTGTGTTTCATCGCCTATAAGAAGGTCCAAGAGATACAGTAAACCTGAAGTGAGGCATCGGAGTCTAAAACTGGACTCACAGCAGAGGTTCAAACTACAGAAAGTTAGAGTGTCAGTCCTCTTGTACTTAAGTCGGCATTGTGCCTTTTGTATTAAATTCGGATTCAATTTCTGTGTTTCATCGTCAATAAGAAGGTCCAAGGTATACAGTAAACCTGAAGTGAAGCATCGGATTTTAAATCTGGAGTCACAGGAGGGGTTCAAATCATAGATAGTTGGAGTGTCAGTCCTCTTGTACTTAAGTCGGCATTGTGGCTTGTGTATTAAATTCGGATGCAATGTTTGTGTTTCATCGTCAATAAGAGGGTCCAAGGTATACAGTAAACCTGAAGTGAAGCATCGGAATCTAAAACTGGACTCACAGGAGAGGTTCAAATCATAGAGAGATAGAGTGTCAGTCCTCTTGCACTTAAATCGGCATTGTGCCTTTTGAATTTAATTCCGATGAAATTTCTGTGCTTCATCCTCAATACGAAGGTCCCAGGGATACAGTAAACCTGAAGTGAAGCACCGGAATCTAAAATTGGACTCACAGGAGGGGTTCAAATCATAGCAAGTTAGAGTGTCAGTCCTCTTGTACATAAGTCGGCATTGTGTGTTTTGTATTAAATTCGGATGCAATTTCTGTGTTTCATCGCCAATAAGAAGGTCCAAGGGATACAGTAAACCTGAAGTGAAGCATCGGATTCTAAAACTGGACTCACAGGAGAGGTTCAAAACATAGAAAGTTGAAGTGTCAGTCCTCTTGTACTTAAGTCGGCATTGTGCCTTTTGAATTTAATTCCGATGCAATTTCTGTGTTGCCTCGTCAATAAGATGGTCCAAGGGGTACAGTAAACCTGAAGTGAAGCATCGGAATCTAAAACTGGACTCACAGGAGAGGTTCAAATCATAGAAAGTTATAGGGTCAGTCCTTTTGTACTTAAGTCGGCATTGTGCCTTTTCAATTTAATTCCGATGCAATTTCTGTGTTTCATCGTCAATAAGAAGGTCCAAGGTATACAGTAAACCTGAAGTGGAGCATCGGCATCTAAGACTGGACTCACAGGAGAAGTTCAAATCATAGAATGTTAGAGTGTCAGTCCCCTTGTACTTAAGTCGGCATTGTGGCTTTTGTATTAAATTCGGATGCAATTTCTGTGTTTCATCGTCAATAAGAGGGTCCAAGGTATACAGTAAACCTGAAGTGAAGCATCGGAATATAAAACTGGACTCACGGGAGAGGTTCTAATCATAGAAACTAAGAGTGTCAGTCCTCTTGTACTTAAGTCGGCATTGTGCCTTTTGAATTTAATTCCGATGCAATTTCTGTGCTTCATCGTCAATAAGAAAGTAAAAGGGATACAGTAAATATGAAGTGTAGCATCGGAATCTAAAACTGGTCTCAGAGGAGTGGTTCAAATCATAGAAAGTTAGAGTGTCAGTCCTCTTGTACTTAAGTCGGCATTGTGAATTTTGAATTTAATTCCGATGCAATTTCTGTGTTGCCTCGTCCATAAGATGGTCCAAGGGGTACAGTAAACTTGAAGTGAAGCATCGGAGTCTAAAACTGGACTCACAGGAGAGGTTCAAATCATAGAAAGTTAGAGTCTCAGTCCTCTTGTACTTATGTTGGCATTGTGCCTTTTGTATTGAATTCGGATGCAAATTCTGTGTTTCATCGTCAATAAGAAGGTCCAAGGGATACAGCAAACCTGAAGTGAAGCATCAGAATCTAAAACGGGACTCACAGGAGAGGTTCAAATCATAGAAAGTTAGAGTGTCAGTCCTCTAGTAGTTAAGTCGGCATTGTGCCTTTTGTATTAAATTCGGATGCAATTTCTGTGTTTCATCGTCAATAAGAAGGTCCAAGGGATACAGTAAACCTGATGTGAAGCTTCAGAATCTAAAACTGAACTCACAGGAGAGGTTCAAATCATAGAAAATTAGAGTGTCAGTCCTCTTGTACTTATGTCGGCATTGTGCCCATTGTATTAAATTCGGGTGCAATCTCTGTGTTTCATCGTCAATAAGATGGTCCAAGGGATACAGTAATGCTGAAGTGAAGCACCGGAATCTAAAACTGGACTCACAGGAGACGTTCAAATCATAGAAAGTTAGAGTGTCAGTCCTCTTGTACATTAGGCGGCATTGTGCCTTTTGTGTTAAATTGGGATGCAATTTCTGTGTTTCATCGTCAATAAGAAGGTCCAAGGTATACAGTAAACCTGAAGTTAAGCATCGGAATCTAAAACTGGGCTCACAGTAGAGGTTCAAATCATAGAAAGTTAGAGTGTCAGTCCTCTTGTACTTATGTCGGCATTGTGCTTTTTGTATTAAATTCGGATGCAAATTCTGTGTTTCATCGTCAATAAGAAGGTCCAAGGGATACAGCAAACCTGAAGTGAGGCATCAGAATCTAAAACTGGACTCACAGTAGAGGTTCAAATCATAGAAAGTTAGAGTTTCAGTCCTCTAGTACGTAATTCGGCATTGCGCCTTTTGTATTAAATTCGAATGCAATTTCTGTGTTTCATCGTCAATAAGAAGGTCCAACGGATACAGTAAACCTGAAGTGAAGCATCGGAATCTAAAACTGAACTCACAGGAGAGGTTCAAATCATAGAAAGTTAGAGTGTCAGTCCTCTTATAGTTATGTCGGCATTGTGCCCATTGTATTAAATTCGGATGCAATTTCTGTGTTTCATCGTCAATAAGAGGGCCCAAGGTATACAGTAAACCTGAAGTAAAGCATCGGAATCTAAAACTGGACTCACAGAAGAGTTTCAAATCATAGAAAGTTACAGTGTCAGTCCTCTTGTACTTAAATCGGCATTGTGCCTTTTGAAATTAATTCCGATGAAATTTCTGTGCTTCATCCTCAAAACGAAGGTCCCAGGGATACAGTAAACCTGAAGTGAAGCATCGGAATCTAAAACTGGACTCACACGAGGGGTTCAAATCATAGCAAGTTAGAGTGTCAGTCCTCTTGTACTTAAGTCGGCATTGTGTGTTTTGTATTAAATTCGGATGCAATTTCTGTGTTTCATCGCCAATAAGAAGGTCCAAGGGATACAGTAAACCTGAAGTGAAGCATCGGATTCTAAAACTGGACTCACAGGAGAGGTTCAAATCATAGAAAGTTGAAGTGTCAATCCTCTTGTACTGAAGTCGGCATTGTGCCTTTTGAATTTAATTCCGATGCAATTTCTGTGTTGCCTCGTCAATAAGATGGTCCAAGGGGTACAGTAAACCTGAAGTGAAGCATCGGAATCTAAAACTGGACTCACAGGAGAGGTTCAAATCATAGAAAGTTAGAGAGTCAGTCCTCTTGTACTTAAGTCGGCATTGGGCCTTTTCAATTTAATTCCGATGCAATTTCTGTGTTTCATCGTCAATAAGAAGGTCCAAGGTATACAGTAAACCTGAAGTGGAGCATCGGCATCTAAGACTGGACTCACAAGAGAAGTTCAAATCATAGAATGTTAGAGTGTCAGTCCCCTTGTACTTAAGTCGGCATTGTGGCTTTTGTATTAAATTCAGATTCAATTTCTGTGTTTCATGGTCAATAAGAAGGTCCAAGGGATACAGTAAACCTGAAGTGAAGCATCGGAATCTTAAACTGGAGTCACAGGAGAGGTTCAAATCATAGAAAATTAGAGGGTCAGTCCTCTTGTACTTAAGTCGCCATTGTGCCTTTTGTGTTAAATTGGGATGCAATTTCTATGTTTCATCGTAAATAAGAAGGTCCAAGGTATACAGTAAACCTGAAGTGAAGCATCGGAAACTAAAACAGGACTCACAGGAGAGGTTCAATTCATAGAAAGTTAGAGTGTCAGTCCTCTTGTACTTATGTCGGCATTGTGCCTTTTGTATTGAATTCGGATGCAAATTCTGTGTTTCATCGTCAATAAGAAGGTCCAAGGGATATAGCAAACCTGAAGTAAAGCATCAGAATCTAAAGTGGGACTCACAGGAGAGGTTCAAATCATAGAAAGTTAGAGTGTCAGTCCTCTAGTAGTTAAGTCGGCACTGTGCCTTTTGTATTAAATTCGGATGCAATTTCTGTGTTTCATCGTCAATAAGAAGGTCCAAGGGATACAGTAAACCTGATGTGAAGCATCGGAATCTAAAACTGAACTCACAGGAGAGGTTCAAATCATAGAAAATTAGAGTGTCAGTCCTCTTGTACTTAAGTCGGCATTGTGCCCATTGTATTAAATTCGGATGCAATTTCTGTGTTTCATCGTCAATAAGAGGGTCCAAGGTATACAGTAAACCTGAAGTAAAGCATCGGAATCTAAAACTGGACTCACAGAAGAGTTTCAAATCATAGAAAGTTACAGTGTCAGTCCTCTTGTACTTAAATCGGCATTGTGCCTTTTGAATTTAATTCCGATGAAATTTCTGTGCTTCATCCTCAAAACGAAGGTCCCAGGGACACAGTAAACCTGAAGTGAAGCATCGGAATCTAAAACTGGACTCACACGAGGGGATCAAATCATAGCAAGTTAGAGTGTCAGTCCTCTTGTACTTAAGTCGGCATTGTGTGTTTTGTATTAAATTCGGATGCAATTTCTGTGTTTCATCGCCAATAAGAAGGTCCAAGGGATACAGTAAACCTGAAGTGAAGCATCGGATTCTAAAACTGGACTCACAGGAGAGGTTCAAATCATAGAAAGTTGAAGTGTCAATCCTCTTGTACTGAAGTCGGCATTGTGCCTTTTGAATTAAATTCCGATGCTATTTCTGTGTTGCCTCGTCAATAAGATGGTCCAAGGGGTACAGTAAACCTGAAGTGAAGCATCGGAATCTAAAACTGGACTCACAGGAGAGGTTCAAATCATAGAAAGTTAGAGAGTCAGTCCTCTTGTACTTAAGTCGGCATTGGGCCTTTTCAATTTAATTCCGATGCAATTTCTGTGTTTCATCGTCAATAAGAAGGTCCAAGGTATACAGTAAACCTGAAGTGGAGCATCGGCATCTAAGACTGGACTCACAAGAGAAGTTCAAATCATAGAATGTTAGAGTGTCAGTCCCCTTGTACTTAAGTCGGCATTGTGGCTTTTGTATTAAATTCGGATGCAATTTCTGTGTTTCATCGTCAATAAGAGGGTCCAAGGTATACAGTAAACCTGAAGTGAAGCATTGGAATCTAAAACTGGACTCAAAGCAGAGTTTCAAATCATAGAAAGTTAGAGAGTCAGTCCTCTTGTACTTAAGTCGGCGTTGTGCCTTCTGAATTTAATTCCGATGAAATATCTGTACTTCATCGTCAATACGAAGGTCCCAGGGATACAGTAAACCTGAAGTGAAGCATCGGAATATAAAACCGGACTCACGGGAGAGGTTGTAATCATAGAAACTAAGAGTGTCAGTCCTCTTGTACTTAAGTCGGCATTGTGCCTTTTGAATTTAATTCCGATGCAATTTCCGTGCTTCATCGTCAATAAAAAGGTAAAAGGGATACAGTAAATGTGAAGTGAAGCATCGGAATCTAAAACTGGTCTCAGAGGTGTGGTTCAAATCATAGAAAGTTAGAGTGTCAGTCCTCTTGTACTTAAGTCGGCATTGTGCTTTTTGAATTTAATTCCGATGCAATTTCTGTGTTGCCTCGTCAATAAGATGGTCCAAGGGGTACAGTAAACCTGAAGTGAGGCATCGGAATCTAAAACTGGACTCACAGGAGAGGTTCAAATCATAGAAAGTTAGAGTGTCAGTCCTCTTGTACTTAAGTCGGCATTGTGTGTTATGTATTAAATTCGGATGCAATTTCTGTGTTTCATCGCAAATAAGATGTTCCAAGGGATACAGTAAACCTGATGTGAAGCATCGGAGTCTAAAACTGGACTCACAGGAGAGGTTCAAATCATAGAAAGTTAGAGTGTCAGTCCTCTTGTACTTAAGTCGGCATTATGCCTTTTGTATTAAATTCGGATTCAATTTCTGTGTTTCATGGTCAATAAGAAGGTCCAAGGGATACAGTAAACCTGAAGTGAAGCATCGGAATCTTAAACTGGAGTCACAGGAGAGGTTCAAATCATAGAAAATTAGAGGGTCAGTCCTCTTGTACTTAAGTCGCCATTGTGCCTTTTGTGTTAAATTGGGATGCAATTTCTGTGTTTCATCGTAAATAAGAAGGTCCAAGGTATACAGTAAACCTGAAGTGAAGCATCGGAAACTAAAACAGGACTCACAGGAGAGGTTCAATTCATAGAAAGTTAGAGTGTCAGTCCTCTTGTACTTATGTCGGCATTGTGCCTTTTGTATTGAATTCGGATGCAAATTCTGTGTTTCATCGTCAATACGAAGGTCCAAGGGATATAGCAAACCTGAAGTAAAGCATCAGAATCTAAAATGGGACTCACAGGAGAGGTTCAAATCATAGAAAGTTAGAGTGTCAGTCCTCTAGTAGTTAAGTCGGCATTGTGCCTTTTGTATTAAATTCGGATGCAATTTCTGTGTTTCACCGTCAATAAGAAGGTCCAAGGGATACAGTAAACCTGATGTGAAGCATCGGAATCTAAAACTGAACTCACAGGAGAGGTTCAAATCATAGAAAATTAGAGTGTCAGTCCTCTTGTACTTAAGTCGGCATTGTGCCCATTGTATTAAATTCGGATGCAATTTCTGTGTTTCATCGTCAATAAGATGGTCCAAGGGATACAGTAAAGCTGAAGTGAAGCACCGGAATCTAAAACAGGACTCACAGGAGACGTTGAAATCATAGAAAGTTAGAGTGTCAGTCCTCTTGTACTTAAGTCGGCATTGTGCTTTTTGAATTTAATTCCGATGCAATTTCTGTGTTGCCTCGTCAATAAGATGGTCCAAGGGGTACAGTAAACCTGAAGTGAGGCATCGGAATCTAAAACTGGACTCACAGGAGAAGTTTAAATCTTAGAAAGTTAGAGTGTCAGTCCTCTTGTACTTAAATCGGCATTGTGCCTTATGAATTTAATTCCGATGAAATTTCTATGCTTCATCGTCAATACGAAGGTCCCAGGGACACAGTAAACCTGAAATGAAGCATCGGAATCTAAAACTGGACTCACAGGAGAGATTCAAATCACAGAAAGTTAGAGTGTCAGACCTCTTGTACTTAAGTCGGCATTGTTCGTGTTGAATTTAAATTCCGATGCAATTTCTGTGCTTCATCGTCAATAAGAAGGTAAAAGGGATACAGTAAATATGAAGTGAAGCATCGGAATCTAAAACTGGTCTCAGAGGTGTGGTTCAAATCATAGAAAGTTAGAGTGTCAGTCCTCTTGTACTTAAGTCGGCATTGTGCTTTTTGAATTTAATTCCGATGCAATTTCTGTGTTGCCTCGTCAATAAGATGGTCCAAGGGGTACAGTAAACCTGAAGTGAGGCATCGGAATCTAAAACTGGACTCACAGGAGAAGGTTAAATCATAGAAAGTTAGAGTGTCAGTCCTCTAGTACTTAACTCGGCATTGTGCCTTTTGTATTAAATTCGGATGCAATATCTGTGTTTCATCGTCAATAAGAAAGTCCAAGGTATACGGTAAACCTGAAGTGGAGCATCGGAATCTAAAACTGGACTCGTAGGAGTGGTTCAAATTATAGAATGTTAGAGTGTCGTTCCTCTTGTACTTAAGTCGGCATTGTGCCTTTTGTGTTAAATTGGGATGCAATTTCTGTGTTTCATCGTCAATAAGAAGGTCCAAGTTATACAGTAAACCTGAAGTAAGGAATCGGTATCTAAAACTAGACTCACAGGAGAGGTTCAAATCATAGAAAGTGAGAGTGTCAGTCCTCTTGTACTTCAGTCTGCATTCAGCCTTTTCTATTAAATTCGGATGCAATTTCTGTGTTTCATCGTCACAAAGAAAGCCCAAGGTATATACTGAACCTGAAGTGAAGCATCGGAATCAAAAACAGGACTCACAGGAGAGGTTCAAATCATGGAATGTGAGAGTGTCAGTCCACTCGTACTTAAGTCGGCATTGTGCCTTTTGTGTTAAATTGGGATGCAATTTCTGTGTTTCATCGTCAATAAGAAGGACCAAGGTATACAGTACACCAGAAGTGAAGCATCGGAATCTAAAACTGGACTCACAGGAGAGGTTCAAATCATAGAAAGTGAGAGTGTCAGTCCTCTTTTACTTAAGTCGGCATTGTGCCTTTTGTATCAAATTCGGATGCAATTTCTGTGTTTCATCGTCAATAAGAATGTCTAAGGTATACAGTAAACCTGAAGTTAACCATCGGATTCTAAAACTGAACTCACAGGAGAGGATCAAATCATAGAAAGTTAGAGTGTCAGTCCTCTTGTACTTAAGTCGGCATTGTGCCCATTGTATTAAATTCGGCTGCAATTTCTGTGTTCCATCGTCAATAAGATGGTCCAAGGGATACAGTAAAGCTGGAGTGAAGCACCGGCATCTAAAACTGGACTCACAGGAGACGTTCAAATCATAGAAAGTTAGAGAGTCAGTCCTCTTGTACTTGAGTCGGCATTGTGCCTTTTGTTTGAATTCGAATGCAATTTCTGTGTTTTATCGTCAATAAGAAGGTCCAGGGTACACAGTAAACCTGAAGTGGAGCATCGGAATCTAAGACTGGACTCACGGGAGAGGTTAAAATCATAGAAAGTTAGAGTGTCAGTCCACTTGTACTTAAGTCGGAATTGTGGCTTTTGTATTAAATTCGGATGCAATTTCTGTGTTTCATCGTCATAAGAGGGTATAAGGTATACAGTAAACCTGAAGTGAAGCATCAGAGTCTAAGACTGGACTCACAGAAGAATTTCAAATCATAGAAAGTTACAGTGTCAGTCCTCTTGCACTTAAATCGGCATTGTGCCCTTTGAATTTAATTCCGATGAAATTTCTGTGCTTCATGCTCAATACGAAGGTCCCAGGGATACAGTGAACCTGAAGTGAAGCATCGGAATCTAAAACTGGACTCACAGGAGAGGTTCAAATCATAGAAAGTTAGTGTGTCAGTCCTCTTGTACTTAAGTTGGCATTGTGCCTTTTGACTTTAATTCCGATGCAATTTCTGTGCATCATCGTCAATAAGAAGTTAAGAGGGATACAGTAGCTATGAAGTGAAGCATCGGAATCTAAAACTGGTCTCACAGGAGAGGTTCAAATCATAGAAAGTGAGAGTGTCAGTCCTCTTGTACTTAAGTCGGCATTGTGCCTTTTGCATTAAATTCGGATGCAATTTCTGTGTTTCAGCGTCACTAAGTAAGTCCAAGGTATACAGTAGACCTAAAGTGAAGCATCGGAATCTAAAACTGGAATCATAGGGGTGGTTCAAATTATAGAATGTTAGAGTGTCGTTCCTATTGTACTTAAGTCGGCATTGTGCCTTTTGTGTTACATTGTGTTGCAATTTCTGTGTTTTATCGTCAATAAGAAGGTCCAAGGTATACAGTAAACCTGAAGTGAAGCATCCGAATCTAAAACTAGACTCACAGGTGAGGTTCAAATCACAGAAAGTGAGAGTGTCAGTCCTCTTGTACTTCAATCGGCATTTTGCCTTTTGTATTAAATTCGGATGCAATTTCTGTGTTTCATCGTCACAAAGAAAGTCCAAGGTATATACAACACCTGAAGTGAAGCATCGGAATCAAAAACAGGACTCACAGGAGAGGTTCAAATCATAGAATGTGAGAGTGTCAGTCCTCTCGCTCTTAAGCCGGCATTGTGCCTTTTGTATGAAATTCGGATGCAATTTCTGTGTTTCATCGTCAATAAGAAGGACCAAGGGATACAGTAAATCTGAAGTGATGCATCGGAATCTAAAACTGAACTCTCAGGAGAGGTTCAAATCATAGAAAGTTAGAGTGTCAGTCCTCTTGTGCTTAAGTCGGCATTGTGCCTATTTTATTAAATTCGGATGCAGTTCCTGTGTTTCATCGTCAATAAGATGGTCCAAGGGATACAGTAAAGCTGGAGTGAAGCACCGGAATCTAAAACTGGAATCACAGGAGACGTTCAAATCATAGAATGTTAGAGTGTCAGTCCTCTTGTACTTTAGTCAGCATTGTGCCTTTTGTATTAAATTCGAATGCAATTTCTGTGTTTTATCGTCAATAAGAAGGTCCATGGTATGCAGTAATCCTGAAGTGGAGCATCGGAATCTAAGACTGGACTCACATCAGAGGTTCAAATCATAGAAAGTTAGAGTGTCAGTCCCCTTCTACTTAAGTCGGAATTTTGGCTTTTGTATTAAATTCGGATGCAATTTCAGTATTTCATCGTCAATAAGAGGGTCCAAGGTATACAGTAAACCTGATGTGAAGCATCGGAATCTAAAACTGGACTCACAGAAGAGTTTCAAATTATAGAAAGTTGCAGTGTCAGTCCTCTTGTACTTAAATCGGCATTCTGCCTTTTGAATTTAATTCCGACGAAATTTCTGTGCTTCATCCTCAATACGAAGGTCCCAGACATACCGTAAACCTGAAGTGAAGCATCGGAATCTAAGACTGGACTCACAGGAGAGGTTCAAATCATAGAAAGTTAGAGTGTCAGTCCTCTTGTACTTAAGTTGGCATTGTGCCTTTTGAATTTAATTCCGATGCAATTTCTGTGCTTCATCGACAATAAGAAGATAAAAGGGATACAGTAAATCAGAAGTGAAGCATCGGAATCTAAAACTGGTCTCACAGGAGAGGTTCAAATCATAGAAAGTTAGTGTGTCAGTCCTCTTGTACTTAAGTCGGCATTGTGCCTTTTGAATTTAATTCCGATGCAATTTCTGTGTTGCCCCGTCAATAAGAAGGTCCAAGCGATACAGTAAACCTGAAGTGAAGCATCGGAATCTAAAACTGGACTCACATTACAGGTTCAAATCATAGGGAGTTAGAGTGTCAGTCCTCTTGTACTTAAGTCGGAATTTTGCCCTTTGTATTAAATTGGGATGCAATTTCTGTGTTTCATCGTCAAAAAGAAGGTCCAAGGTATACAGTAAACCTGAAGTGGAGCATCGGAATCTAAGATTGGACTCACAGGAGAAGTTCAAATCATAGAAAGTTAGAGTGTCAGTCCCCTTGTACTTAAGTCGGCAATGTGGCTTTTGTATTAAATTCGGATGCAATATCTGTCTTTCATCGTCAATAAGAGGGTCCAAGGTATACAGTAAACCTGAAGTGAAGCATCGGAATCTAAAACAGGACTCACAGGAGAGGTTCAAATCGTAGAAAGTGAGAGTGTCTGTCCTCTTGTACCTAAGTCGGCATTGTGCCTTTTGTGTTACATTGGGATGCAATTTCTGTGTTTCATCGTCAATAAGAAGGTCCAAGGTATACAGTAAACCTGAAGTTAAGCATCGGAATCTAAAACTCGACTCACAGGAGAGGTTCAAATCATAGAAAGTTAGAGTGTCAGTCCTCTTGTACTTAAGTTGGCATTGTGCCTTTTGAATATAATTCCGATGCAATTTCTGTGCTTCATCGTCAATAAGAAGATAAAAGGGATACAGTAAATCTGAAGTGAAGCATCGGAATCTAAAACTAGTCTCATGAGAGAGGTTCAAATCATAGAAAGTGAGAGTGTCAGTCCTCTTGTACTTAAGTCGGCATTGTGCCTTTTGTATTAAATTCGGATGCAATCTCTGTGTTTCATCGTCACTAAGTAAGTCCAAGGTATACAGTAGACCTAAAGTGAAGCATCGGAATCTAAAACAGGACTCACTGGAGAGGTTCAAATCATAGAAAGTTAGAGTGCAGTCCTCTTGTACTTATGTCGGCATTTGGCCTTTTGTATTGTATTCGGATGCAATTTTTGTGTTTCATCGTCAATAAGAAGGTACAAGGGATACAGCAAACGTGAAGTGAAGCATCAGAATCTAAAACTGGACTCACAGGAGAGGTACAATTCATAGAAAGTTAGAGTGTCAGTCCTCTAGTACTTAAGTCGGCATTGTGCCTTTAGTATAACATTCGGATGCAATATCTGTGTTTCATCGTCAATAAGAAAGTCTAAGGTATACAGTAAACCTGAAGTGAAGCATCGGAATCTAAAACTGGACTCATAGGAGTGGTTCAAATTATAGAATGTTAGAGTGTCGTTCCTCTTGTACTTAAGTCGGCATTGTGACTTTTGTGTTAAATTGGGATGCAATTTCTGTGTTTCATCGTCAATAAGAAGGACCAAGTAATACAGTAAACCTAAAGTGAAGCATCGGAAGCTAAAACTGAACTCTCAGGAGAGGTTCAAATCATAGAAAGTTAGAGTGTCAGTCCTCTTGTGCTTATGTCGGCATTGTGCCCATTGTATTACATTCGGATGCAATTTCTGTGTTTCATCGTCAATAAGATGGTCCAAGGGATACAGTAAAGCTGGAGTGAAGCACCGGAATCTAAAACTGGAATCACAGGAGACGTTCAAATCATAGAATGTTAGAGTGTCAGTCCTCTTGTACTTTAGTCGGCATTGTGCCTTTTGTATTAAATTTTAATGCAATTTCTGTGTTTTATCGTCAATAAGAAGGTCCATGGTATACAGTAATCCTGAAGTGGAGCATCGGAATCTATGACTGGACTCACAGGAGAGGTTCAAATCATAGAAAGTTAGAGTGTCAGTCCCCTTGTACTTAAGTAGGAATTTTGGCTTTTGTATTAAATTCGGATGCAATTTCTGTGTTTCATCGTCAATAAGAGGGTCCAAGGTATACAGTAAACCTGATGTGAAGCATCGGAATCTAAAACTGGACTCACAGAAGAGTTTCAAATCATAGAAAGTTGCAGTGTCAGTCCTCTTGTACTTAAATCGGCATTGTGCCTCTTGAATTTAATTCCGATGAAATTTCTGTGCTTCATCCTCAATACGAAGGTCCCAGACATACAGTAAACCTGAAGTGAATCATCGGAATCTAAAACTGGTCTCACAGGAGAGGTACACATCATAGAAAGTTAGAGTGTCAGTCCTCTTGTACTTAAGTTGGCATTGTGCCTTTTGTATTTAATTCCGATGCAATTTCTGTGCTCCATCGTCAATAAGAAGATAAAAGGGATACAGTAAATCAGAAGTGAAGCATCGGAATCTAAAACTGGTCTCACAGGAGAGGTTCAAATCATAAAAAAGTTAGAGTGTCAGTCCTCTTGTACTTAAGTCGGCATTGTGCCTTTTGAATTTAATTCCGATGCAATTTCTGTGTTGCCCCGTCAATAAGAAAGTCCATGCGATACAGTAAACCTGAAGTGAAGCATCGGAATCTAAAACTGGACTCACATTACAGGTTCAAATCACAGAGAGTTAGAGTGTCAGTCCTCTTGTACATAAGTCGGAATTTTGCCTTTTGTATTAAATTGTGATGCAATTTCTGTGTTTCATCGTCAAAAAGAAGGTATAAGGTATACAGTAAACCTGAAGTGGAACATCGGCATCTAAGACTGGACTCACAGGCGAAGTTCAAATCATAGAAAGTTAGAGTGTCAGTCCCCTTGTACTTATGTCGGAATTGTGGTTTTGTATTAAATTCGGATGCAATTTCTGTGTTTCATCGTCAATAAGAGGGTACAAGGTATACAGTGAACCTGAAGTGAAGCATCGGAATCTAAAACTGGACTCACAGAAGAGTTTCAAATCATAGAAAGTTAGAGATTCAGTCCTCTTGTACTTAAGTCGGCATTGTGCCTTCTGAATTTAATTCCGATGAAATTTCTGTGCTTCATCGTCAATACGAAGGTCCCAGGGACACAGTAAACCTGAAGTGATGCATCGGAATCTAAAACTAGACTCATAGGAGAGGTTCAAATCATAGAAAGTTAGAGTGTCAGTCCTCTTGCACTTAAGTCGGCATTGTTCCTTTTGAATTTAATTCCGATGCAATTTCTGTGCTTCATCGTCAATAAGAAGGTAAAAGGGATACAGTAAATATGAAGTGAAGCAACGGAATCCAAAACTGGTCTCAGAGGTGTGGTTCAAATCATAGAAAGTTAGAGTGTCAGTAATCTTGTACTTAAGTCGGCATTGTGCTTTTTGAATTTAATTCCGATGCAATTTCTGTGTTGCCTCGTCAATAAGATTTTCCAAGGGGTACAGTAAACCTGATGTGAAGCATCGGAATCTAAAACTAGACTCACAGGAGAGGTTCAAATCATAGCAAGTTAGAGTGTCAGTCCTCTTGTACTTAAGTCGGCATTGTGTGTTTTGTATTAAATTCGGATGCAATTTCTGTGTTTCATCGCCAATAAGAAGGTCCAAGGGATACAGTAAACCTGAAGTGAAGCATCGGATTCTAAAACTTGACTCACAGGAGAGGTTCAAATCATAGAAAGTTGAAGTGTCAGTCCTCTTGTACTTAAGTCGGCATTGTGCCTTTTGAATTTAATTCCGATGCAATTTCTGTGTTGCCTCGTCAATAAGATGGTCCAAGGGGTACAGTAAACCTGAAGTGAAGCATCGGAATCTAAAACTGGACTCACAGGAGAAGTTCAAATCATAGAAAGTTAGAGTGTCATTCCTCTAGGACTTAAGTCGGCATTGTGCCTTTTGTGTTAAATTGGGATGCAATTTCTGTGTTTCATCGTCAATAAGAAGGTCCAAGGTATACAGTAAACCTGAAGTAAAGCATCGGAATCTAAAACTAGACTCACAGGAGAGGTTCAAATCATAGAAATTGAGAGTGTCAGTCCTCTTGTACTTCAGTCTGCATTGAGCCCTTTCTATTAAATTCGGATGCAATTTCTGTGTTTCATCGTCACAAAGAAAGTCCAAGGTATATACTGAACCTGAAGTGAAGCATCGGAATCAAAAACAGGACTCACAGGAGAGGTTCAAATCATGGAATGTGAGAGTGTCAGTCCTCTCGTACTTAAGTCGGCATTGTGCCTTTTGTGTTAAATTGGGATGCAATTTCTGTGTTTCATCGTCAATAAGAAGGACCAAGGTATACAGTAAACCAGAAGTGAAGCATCGGAATCTAAAACTGGACTCACAGGAGAGGTTCAAATCATAGAAAGTGAGAGTGTCAGTCCTCTTGTACTTAAGTCGGCATTGTGCCTTTTGTATCAAATTCGGATGCAATTTCTGTGTTTCATCGTCACTAAGAAAGTCCAAGGTATACAGTAAACCTGAAGTGAAGCATCGGAATCTAAAACAGGACTCACAGGAAAGGTTCAAATCGTAGAAAGTGTGAGTGTCAGTCCTCTTGTACCTAAGTCGGCATTGTGCCTTTTGTGTTAAATTGGGATGCAATTTCTGTGTTTCATCGTCAATAAGAAGGTCCAAGGTATACAGTAAACCTGAAGTTAACCATAGGAATCTAAAACTAGACTCACAGGAGAGGTTCAAATCATAGAAAGTTAGAGTGTCAGTCCTCTTGTACTTATGTCGGCATTGTGCCTTTTGTATTAAATTCGGATGCAAATTCTGTGTTTCATCGTCAATAAGAAGGTCCAAGGGATACAGCAAACCTGAAGTGAAGCATCAGAATCTAAAACTGGACTCACAGGAGAGGTTCAAATCATAGAAAGTTACAGTGTCAGTCCTCTAGTACTTAAGTCGGCCTTGTGCCATTTTTATTAAATTCGGATGCAATTTCTGTGCTTCATCGCCAATAAGAAGGTCCAAGGGATACAGTAAACCTGAAGTGAAGCATCGGAATCTAAAACTGAACTCACAGGAGAGGATCAAATCATAGAAAGTTAGAGTGTCAGTCCTCTTGTACTTAAGTCGGCATTGTGCCCATTGTATTAAATTCGAATGCAATTTCTGTGTTTTATCGTCAATAAGAAGGTCCAAGGTATACAGTAAACCTTAAGTGGAGCATCGGAATCTAAGACTAGACTCACAGGAGAGTTTCAAATCATAGAAAGTTAGAGTGTCAGTCCCCTTGTACTTATGTCGGAATTGTGGCTTTTGTATTAAATTCGGATGCAATTTCTGTGTTTCATCGTCATAAGAGGGTCCAAGGTATACAGTAAACCTGAAGTGAAGCATCGGAATCTAAAACTGGACTCACAGATGAGTTTCAAATCATAGAAAGTTACAGTGTCAGTCCTCTTGCACTTAAATCGGCATTGTGCCTTTTGAATTTAATTCCGATGAAATTTCTGTGCTTCATCCTCAATACGAAGGTCCCAGGGATACAGTGAACCTGAAGTGAAGTGTTCGTCAGGATAGAAGTCAGGAGCCTAGGGCGTTGTAAAATGAAAATTAATTGAGTGGAATGGACCCAGTTTATTCTTGTAATGATGGTACAGTGGTGCCTACGTAGGGCTGAGCAGCCCCAAGAGGGGTTGCCGTCTGCTCATCAGAGAGGCAGAGGCTAGAGGAGCGACTACTCGGGGCCGAGGTCAGAAGCTAAGAGAGCGCGGAGCTGTTTCCAAGCCGCCCTCGCTGCTCCCGGCCGCGTCCCCACGTGATCACACGATTAGTCTCTGATTGGAGGATTGATTCCGCCAACGCGCCTTGCTAGTAGCGTGCCCCCGTCAGCGCAACCAACCCGTGGGACTTGAGTCTGACCGAGGAGCACGTGGCAGGAATGTGCCGACCGTGGTCTTCCGGCCAGCACCTTCCGCCACAGTATGCCCAAGCCGGCTACGGCCGAACATTATGCATTGAAAATTTATTTAAATAAAATTTTGTCGGCAATGATCCCTCTTGGGGGTCTCCTCCCTGCACATCCTTTCCCCTTCCGAAGAAGGCTCTCTGGATGAAAATGAATGAGCTTATTCTAATCGATTATTCCATTTAAAAAAATATATGATCATTATGAAGTGTCCCATAACATAGTGATATTAATATGTGCAAATGTTACAAAGTGGCCTGAAGGGCCTGAAGGAAGGCTCTTGAATAACAAACTTGTGAAGTTGGTGCGACGGCAGTGGGGCGGCGCCATGCTGTGAATGTGTGTCGGCGGTATCAGTGGTGGTGGGTACCCAGGCGATGATGAGGGGCACCGGAGCACAGCACACTGAAACACTCCACCCTCGTGGGGGTGAGAGAATGCTCCCAGGCCTAATAGTCACAAGGGGGTTTTTCCCCGTAATATTATTTTGAGTTCTTAAATCTAGGATTACAATGGTAATTGCCCAAGTGGGTGAACGAGAACATTACAGAATGACAAAAATTTAAAGAGAAAACAAAATAACTTACATGAGGGTTAAAACTCGACAGTTAAATTGTGATTCCATAGACTTTACATAGAAATACAAATCCATTACAAAATTAGTTCATTGACCTGACACCTAGACTACAACTTAATTCTAAGGGGGGGGTCATGCCTGATCGCATGCACCAAGGTTGGCAGGTAGTTTCAGGTGTGATATTCACCTTCAGGTTGTGGGGGTAGTACTACTTCTCGGAAGGAAGTGAAACATTTGCAAAACCCTCTTTTACAGAGTATCCAGGATACTATAATCAGAATTATTACAGTGATGATTACCGAACCAGCGCTGGGCAATACAACGGTGGTTAATCGCTTGGTTTGGTGCCAATCAGCAATATGTGAGGCCACTCGGTCAAGAGCAACTTGGTTGTGTTCCTGGGTAAGGAGATGATTGATCGATTGGAGTAGATCTGAATCATTGGTATTCGGTAAATTCTTCAGCTTCTCATGGTGATGGATTTTAAAAGTGAGTTCAGGAAGGTATAAGGTAAATGTGGGAATGGTGACATGAAAGGTGGAGTGCAATTGAGCTGATATCCTCATAGAAGCAGCGTATACGTCACATCTAGAACTATTATACACTAGGCCACTATTATTCAGTGTTACCCGGTACGATTCAGTCTCTGACATTGAACGGTGGCACACCAGGGTGGCGGTGACAGTCTGTGGAACAGCGAACAGAAAACTGTTGCCAACAGGCTGAATTATTGGTTGACGAAGTGAGACTAGAACACGAGGACATGGAGGGGTAGTAGTTTCAGCTAAAAACAGTGACATCTCGCACTCAGTAGTGTTAGTGTGTAAAATTAGCGTGGAGCATAAGTAATGTGTTGTATGGAAGCAACTGGATAGTTCAGCGCGAGTGAGTGTGGCGTGAGTTTGTCGATCCCGACTAACTATTAAAAATTCTTGAGTCTGCCAAACAACACGGTGATGAAGGGTAGCCCAAGAGACTGGAAAAGTGTATATTTGATAGCACTCGTATTCGCAATTTGCCCACGTGATTGGCAACCTCATTCGCATCCGAATACCGTCAGAATTACGGGTAAGTCGGACCTCCAATGCAGCATAGTAAAAGGGGAGGTTGCTTTCCCGCACGGCATAAAGCATTTGTTTAGGGGCCAAAATTTGCGACGACACATTGTGTAGCATGTGCAAGAAGGGCTCTGAGGGTAACAGATGGGGACTGAGCTTTCCTTGCAGTCCGAGTTGAATGGCCGAGTGTAACATGTGCACGTGTAACTGTGCTGTGTGTATATTAAATAAAAGAATCTGCGTGGTCTTCATAATGTCCAATGTGATAGTTAGATTACGTAATCCCGAGCGAAGATGAGTCCACTCTTGGTTAAAGGATTGTTCAAGTGCACCATAGTGTCGTGTTAATCTGTCGGCTACAACTTGTATTTGTCTAGTTGTGGCTAACAGGTTATTCTCAAGATGTGTCAGGCGCACCTGTTGATGTACCAACACTTCGTGATTAACTTGTGTTTCCGAAAGCGCTTGCTGTGTGTCCAAATCCCAGCGTTTTGCGTCTGTTTCGTCAGGAGTCCCAAAGACAGATTTTAATAACGTACCTCCAACGGGCAACCAGGCTCGTTTGAAACGAGGCAGTGGTACTGCATCCCTAATACTGTTCAATTGACTTCGAAGGGTTGAAATAATTCTAGTCACTTCCCACAAAGATCGGAGAAACTCATGTTCCTTCGTCTGCGTCAAGAAGGTTTCATATTTTGACAGTAGCTTAGCTGCATCATATAAAGCACGGTCTTCCTCTTCTAATAATGTTAGGTTGACATCAGCTAACACAATAGCATAATGTGGAGTATGCACCAGATTGTGACGACGTCCAAAGAGCACGCCAGATGTGGAAGGGTAGACGTGAAATGGAGGCGCCTTAACGGCGACGACGACAACCATTGAGATTAACATGCTGCCCATTGCGGATGATAAATTGACAGCCATTTGAACGGAGGTTGCTTTCAGCTTCCAATGTTGATAACGGTCGACTGCGAGAGAAAGTATTAGTGCCCCTAGAAGTAAAAATTTCCTGGCTTACTTGATGAGTAATTCAGAGATGACGGAGGGGGTACAACGTTGTAGCAGTAATTACCTGGCAAGTAGCGACGATGGACCCGTTCAGTCACGCTTACTGATGAAGAAGGCCACGAAGTAGAATCACGGCAGGCAACCAACAGTTTGGCAGCCGGGGGGGTAGCAAGGCGGCAAGACAATGGTGTAATTCGACACCGAGTATCCGCTGATCAATCACGCGTCAGCAAAAAAGACGCTGAACGCGGAGGCAGTACTACGCAGCGCAGACTAAGCGTAACTCGCTGGAAAAATTTTTCTACCTGCTATGGGACGAAGGCCAAGTGTCATCAATTAATTTGAGATTTTGTACGAAGAAAGTTTTTTTTTCTTTTTTTTTTTTTTTTTTTTTGAATGAATAAAATGAGAAGGAATCCTGTGATCGCGGTGTAAACCCGCACAGCCTAGGCACCTCCCACGCATTGGCCACTACGCAGGGGCACCCACCCCGCTAAGGTTCGACACGGCGAGACAGGTGAAGTACTTCATAAATTTCAGAAATAATATTGAGTGGTTTTTCAGCTGTAGAAAACCCGAATGAGGGTAGGACAACTCAAGTTAACTCAATAATCAAAGGATCTTTACTTACAGAAGTGGTCAATAGAAGTCGGAAATGAATGTTAGCGAGAGCGAGTCTGTTGCTCGTGAATACAGAGGCTGGGTGTGAAGCAGTGGAGGCGGCGCAGCGCAGCTTTATCAGCGCTGAGCCGGCAGAGTGCTGAGCTCAGATAACAGCGTCGGAGAGCGCTAGTGGCTCTGCGTCCGAGACTAAGACATTGTAAGTGCAACTTAAACGTAACAGTTTATTGCAAAGCAATAATACACAAATAGCTGATGTCACAAAGACGTTTGATTCCATTTTAACAGAACAACTTAAGTGTTCAACAGGTAAATTGACTACGTTGTTGATTAAAAGAAACTGCTACTGAACATGACGTACATATGTACGTACTTCCCTTTCCCCTTCCGAAGAGCGGAGGGCATGAACCATAAAAGCCTTGTTCATGTACTTAGTATATGACAATAGAGGTCTGGTAACATCAACGAGTTACACCAAGGTAGTGTGGATATGAACAGTGTGAGTGTGTTGTAAGTTGTTATTGGGCGTATGAAGTGTTGTGTAAATGTGTGACTAATGGTAGCTGATGGTGGATACGAATTGAAGGCCAATAGGTGCTATCAGAGATACTTCCAGTCGAGAAACAATGAAACTTAAAAGGGAATACCGAATATGACACAAAAATAGCGTATAACCATAAAGTGTACTAACATTCATCATAACTATAAACTGATAACAATAAAACATAACATTGAAGTAATAACAATTGACAAGAAATAAAATAAAGGAAATATTTCCCGAACATAAACTTCCGAATCGGATACGAAATCCGCCAGGGGAAGTTGTTTTTTTTTGTTTTTTTTTTTTTTTTTTTAATCGGTTGACGAAGTGCATAAGGGACTACGTCAGTAAAATCCGACAGTGTGTGTATATAACAACATCGTTCTTAAAAGTGCAGTTTGCACTGTCAGATGGTGAAAAGCAACTAATCCGTTCAGCAACGGAAAAGGCTGCCATCTGGGGAACGGTATCTGAATCTTTGGCAGAATCCGATGATTTTGCAATGGAATTGCCATCTAGAAGAAGGTGGCGTTGTATAAAATGTAATAAAAGAGCGTCTGGGGCTCAGTTCATTTGTGGTTGAGTGCCAAAGGCGTAGTGTGAGTGCAAATTGTCTCACGGAAATTGATGTGTGAATTGTTTTGTGGTCAACCGAGGAGCCTAGGATTCGGTGACGTGTAAGTACAAGTTCGCAGTGCGTATGAGCTACCTGCGAGTGACTCGACTATTAAGTTCAGCAGGCCATTAGTGCAATCTGCAGACTTGGACTGATGATTATATAATTTGCAGGGCAATGGGGCAACCTGCGGACAGTGCTAAGGAAACCTGTCTAATAATTGAGGGGTAGGCAGTGCATTGGAGCTATCTGCGATACCGTGGTTAAGCGGGCCTAAGGGCGTCCGTAATAAAAGTATCAGCGGCGTTATTAGCGACCTGCTGTACTAGGGAAATGTCGACTGTTCAAGCAATAAAAATAGCTCTGAAGCTAGAATAGCATACATGCATAAATAGCGTCACTTTTTGTGCGCGCAGTACATAACACTACATAAAATGAAAATCATGAACTATAAATCAATAGCGCTAGCATAATGACATAATTAAAAACAATGACATATATTGACAGGAAAATAAAAACACAATGATGTATAATAATAATGCTGTAAGTAGTCGGAACGCTCAACGTTAACATGTAACACTGGCCACCTGGGGCTGGCTGCTAGGCTGCGTGTGTGTTAGTTTTAAAACTGACGATAACAAATTGAACTGAAAGGACAACTAGGCACAGTTCCCGTAGCGCTTACATCACCGGCTAATTAGAGGCAAAGTACGTATCTCACAATGGGTCATTGGCCGATATTTTGGGGCAAGACTGCAACAAGGGAGAGCAATATCTCGGTGTAAATGGTGGTAAGACTAAAAGACCGGTACTGTCGGAAGAGGGTACCTAACATGTTGTAGGGGCCTCCTCATCGACAGAAGAAGGAAAACAGGATAGAACAATGACCACGGCGGTAGAGTAAAATAAATGGGGAGGGCAAAAATAACTGCGTAGCAACCAAGGAACAATCGTCCACCGATATACGGCAGCCCGGACGATTGGTCGTTTGTGCCTCGTCAGTAGCGTGAAAAACCCGTGGCATTGCATTGGTTTGCCCATATCTGGCCTTGTCCAAGGCAGATAACGTTAAATGTCATCATAGTTCGATGTGTAAGAGGGTTAGGGCTGTAGTTTGTAGCTTATACAATGAATCAAAGCAGTAGTGAAACTTCACTTATAGGATTGGCAGACTAAGGTATGCAGAATAATGTAAATCGTTAAGAACTTCGTGTGATTTATCCAGCTAATGTGAAACAAAACGAGGAAAAGAATTTAAACAATGAATCACATCTATTTAATATTTATGTTACGATTTATTGGGATGCTTGAATGAATTTTGTTTGCCGTGTCTTCCGGATGCATGAAAGAAACCAGCTTGGAGCTGTTAGCGAGAGCGCAGCGCACGCGTAGGTGCGGAGTAGGCAACGGCACGTCAGCGGTTATGTGAGAAGGCGTGTAGCCGCGAGAGACCGGCCGCTACTGCAGCGACAAATATCACGCGCCTAGCGTGTACCAGAAATAACGATGAATTAGAAATTGCTAATTATCTAGCATAAGAGTTTTTTTTTTTTTAAAAAAAGGCTGTTAGTTATATAAACTGATGGTAAGTGCATTGTAGTCTGTCATACACAGAGGATAGGGCAGTAAGTTGCGATTTGGTTTTGTAACTACTCGGACGCTCCGCGTGTTGAGACGCTGGAGGCGGCAGCGCACGTAGTGATAAGATACGTCATCGCGCGGAGCGCTGTTACTGGCTGAGAAGGAATGATGGCCGCTGGCCAGTTCTTGGCGTGGAGAAGGGACAGCGCTGAAGAGGAGGGGAGGCGACAGCTGATGTTATGCCCCGCCAACAGCTGGTCCCGTAAACAAAGCGTACGAGGCGTATGCATTTCAAGTCCTGGCTTTATCTGTTCCGATTACTTACGATTAGCTGCAGCAAATACAGAACTAGGACATATAGTACAATACACTAGACGTCAACGTAACAAGTATTAAGAAGAGCTCGGAGTAAAAATACTCCACATGTACTGGTTTGCCAAATAGATGGCAATAGAGGACATTGAAGAATATTATTCGGAGTTAGCAGCCGCGGTTCTGCCAACACCAAGTGTAATGATTGCATTTGAAGCAAGTCAGTTGCGTGACGTCTAATGCGTGGCATTGCTTGCAAAACATAAAACATAATCATACATATAAAAATGAGCAAAAATACATGACAGGACTGGAAACTGACAATTGAGAATGGCTGGGAACTCCGTGGTGGCCAGGCACGTCTTGCTTCCAAGTCCCTGGAGAAAATGACTTAAACTAAGCTGCAATAAAACATAACATAAAACTCTAACTAGGCGTTATTAATCACGCGACCTCAACCCATAAGGGTGTCGATTCCGCAAAGGGTATCTACAACCCTGTGGAGGTAATCTCCTCCGTTTTTCCTTTCGTTTTTGTTCTACTTGAGGTGGAGGTGACACAGGCGGATCGGGGGCTGCGACCTGTTGTGGTGACACAGCCCTACCGTGGTAAGGTTGCAGGCGGTCAAAGTGCACTATCACCGTACGATCGGTTAATTGCAGTTCTGCATTGACTGGTGAGGTCAACCGTACAATCCGATACGGGCCTTCAAAGCGGGGAGAGAACTTTTTAGTTCTTCCCTTTTTGATTGCCGGGTTTCGTAGTAACACTAAATCACCTGTCTGATAAGTCGGTAAAACAGCATTTTTGTTCTGCCTGTGCAACAGTTTATTAGTAGCTTTGATATTATTCCTCTTTACCTTATACCAGATCGCTTTTAGCCGGCGGGCTAAACCTTTTACTTCCTTTATTTCTACACCTTGAGGTAGTTTGTCTATTTCGAACGGCGAATTCATCGGCCGTCCAAACACAGCTTCGTAAGGGGTATACCCTGTGGATTCATGTATTCGGGTGTTGTATGCAGAAGAAATATACGGTACATATCTGTCCCAATCAGCGTGCGTTTTTGCAACATAATAGGATAACATTTTACAAATTGTACGGTGTACGCGTTCAACGCGACCGTTAGCTTTAGGATGGAAGGGAGTTGTACGCCATTTTTTGATTCTTAATAATTTACAAACTTGTACAAATAAAGCAGACATGAAATTGGTTCCTTGATCCGTTAAAATGGCATCAGGACTTCCAAAAGGTAGTATCACACGATTTACAAACTCTCTCGCCACAGTTTCAGCTGTCATGTCGGGGAGGGGAACCAAAATTAGATAACGTGAAAAGTGATCAATAACAGACCAAATGTATTTGTTACCTTGTTGCGACTGTGGAAAAGGACCTTGGAAATCTAAAGCAAGAATTTCGAAGGGTGAAGATGCCTGAGGAAGTGTTTGCAGCGGCACTCGCGGATGCCTATTTTGTGCTCGTTGTGCACACGGCAGGCAAGATCTTACATACCTGTCCACATCACGTTGTCGGTATTGCCACCAATAACGTGTTGCAATTCGAGCGTTTGTAGCGCGTTTTCCGCTGTGACATGCTTGGATGGTATCATGGCATTGCCGTATTATACGTTGCTGCAAGCATTCCGGTATTACCAAACGATTCCCATGTGGAGTTCTGCGATACAAAAGGTTGTCTATTACTTCAAATTCTGGGAAGGTGGCGTATCTTTGACATTGAACGTCCACCTGCTGTGCTTCTTTTAACTCTTCAATTGATACCTCATCTGATTCAATGACACGCACTTTTCTGCTTAACGCATCAGCATTTTGATGCAACCGACCAGGCTTGTGCCGAACTTCAAAATCATATTCTGACAGTTTCATGGCCCAGCGCATAAGTTTGCTGCTAGGGTCTTTAAGATTCAATAACCACTGCAGAGCAGAGTGATCGGTAAGAACTGTAAACTTGCGACCATAGAGGTAACATCTAAAATAATTAATTCCAAAAAGAAGGGCAAGCAATTCCTTTTCTGTAGTACTGTAATTAGTTTCTGCTTTATTCAGTTGACGAGAGGCATACCCAACGGGTTTTTCCTCACCATCTTGCACTTGGCTTAGGACACATCCTACAGCAAAATCAGATGCGTCACAAGATAAAATAAAAGGTTCAGCGAAGTCTGGGTAAACAAGTAGAGGTGAACTAGTTAAAATAGTTTTCACTGTTTGAAAGGCGGTCGAACATTCATCCGTCCAAACAAAAGGAGTATCCTTTTTCAACAATTTAGTAAGTGGTTTGGTAATAGTAGCATAATCTTTAACAAAACGGCGGTAATAATTTGCAAGGCCAAGGCAGGATTGTAATTCCTTTAAATTTGTTGGAATAGAAAAAGTGTCTACTGCTTCAGTTAATCGTGGATCTGGTTTGACTCCGCTGGAACTGATGACATGACCTAAATACTGCACTTGTGATTGAGCAAAAGAACATTTTTCTAATTTTAAGCTTAAATTAGCATTTTGCAAGCGCAACAGTACACTGCGTAGATGTTCAGCATGTTCAGCAATGGATTTTGAAAATATAATTATATCATCAAGATACACAAGGCACATAGTAGGTTTCAACCCACGTAATAGCAGATCTGCAAATCGCTGAAAGGTTGCTGGTGCGTTGCGAAGCCCGAAAGGCATCCTTAAGAATTCATATAAGCCGCCAGGAACTACAAAAGCTGTCTTAGCTCGATCTTCAGGAGCAATTGGAATTTGATGATACCCACTGCGCATGTCTAATGTTGTGAAGTACCGGCAATTGCCCAGACGATCGAGTGTTTCATCGATCCGGGGTAATGGATAATGATCTGGAGTAGTAACTTTGTTTACTGCTCGCATGTCTACACAGAGGCGATAGGATTTTTCTCCGTCTATAGATTTCTTTGGAACGACTACAATTGGGCTAGACCACGCACTAGAAGAGGGTTGTATTATTCCTGCTTCTAGTTGCTGTTGTATAGTTTCCTCTACCACTGACTGAAGATGGTAGGGAATTCGGTACCCTTTTTGAGCTATTGGCCTAGCATTTCCGGTTGGAATCTCATGTTGGATTAAATCTGTTGCTGGTAAATATTTCCTGTCTTCAAACAACCATGAATACTCATTCAATACTTCATTTATTAGCTTTTGATCATGCAATGGGAGATGACTAAGCTTAGCTTTAAACTTATCTGTCAGATGTGACGTGATTGTCAAAAGGTGTTGAGAGGCGGCAGCAGTCTTTTTCTTTTTCAGAGAAGGGGTTCTCTTTGACAACTTATCTTCTGGGATAACCTGTAAGCTGGCTAATACTGTACCACGCGGTATGAAAGCTTGCTTGTGACTAAAATTGTCTAAACACACGGGTACGCAATTTTCTTTCTGTACTTGCTGTGCTTTGCACAGGCTACGTTTTACGTGGACCTGCATCTGGTCAAGAGTTTCATTCTGGCAGAGTGGATCTACCAAGAAATGAACCTCTTCGGATTCACGTATCCCGACAGGCACCCAAAGGATCTTTCCTGTGCCTTCTGGTATCTCCACGGGATTATCGGCTTTTAGCATCGTTACGGGAGACTCTGAAACTTGGGAAACGGATCCTTTTTTCCCAGCTCCGCTCGCCCGCAACGTGCAGTCACGTCCAAAACAGTGCACGTTGTCGCCGAATTGGACGGTATTCAACCTATAGTCAATAACCCCCTGGAAATGACGCAGAAAGTCACTTCCTAGGATGATGTCGTAATCCGTGCGCCTGTTTCGTACAACCTCCATCGTAAAAGCATATTCTGTTGAGTCCAACGTGAACTCAACGCAACAGCTGCCATCAGGTTTCACTATGCCGGGACCAATACCACTGATATGGTACCGCGGCGGTTGCAATGTTCTTTTATCTCTCTTCGATAAAAATGCCAAGCTGATCTGTGCGCCTGTGTCAATTAGCACGCGTATTGGTTTGCGGCCTCTAACACCATCGACAACCACGCTTGCCACCTGCGTGATTCCCTTATCAACTAGGGGGGTCACTATTTTTAACGGGGGCCGGGAGGGGTGGCACTTCCTGCCCCGCGGCCGTTTCCCGAATTCTGTGATTGGTTTGCATTTCGCCTGGAATTTGCAGGCCTTTGTGGCCTACTATTTGGACAATGCACGCTTTGGTGGCCCATGTTCCTGCACTGATGACAATATGGCACGCGACATTGCTCTGCCACATGTCCTTGTCTATTACAGCGCCCACACTTAGTATCGTTCGAAAAGACACGTCGGGGCTCACTTTGCCGCGCGGAGACGGCCACAAATCGGCTCGCCTCCTCTCTCAAGAGTGCTAATCGCACGGCTTCGTGTAAGGTGCGGGGGGAAGCTACCTTGATTTCGCCCCCTATTTGAGGGTTTATGCCACGAATAAACACGTCTATCGCACGACATTCTGATTCTTCCAACAGAACTTCGTTACGAGCAGAACTGGCACTTAGTGCGTACGTGTGGCATGCAACGCTTCGAATCCTGTCCGCGAATGCTTCTAAATCTTCACCCGCTTTTTGCTTGAGGGTGGAAAGCAGGTCGCGATAGTAACTAGTACCACGTTTGTCTGTATACCTTTCAATCAACCCTGTTGCAAGGGACTGGAAGGTAGGGGCATTTTTCAAGCTCTCGACCGACTGCACGTAGTTCCGCGCTTCGCCGGTGAGTTTCATTTTCATCACGTTTAAGAGAAATTCATCTGGCCAACCGCAAAGGTTTCCGATGTCCTGGATATTCTGGACAAACGTTTGAATATCCTCGTGCGGCTTTCCAGCGAACGCCGGAATGAACGCTACTGCTGGGAAGCTCTGCACCAAAGTAGAGGTGGCTACTGCCACAGGTGATTCTGCACTAGTGAGTGGTGGAATCACCTGCTTCGGCTGTTCTTCCACTAGCACTGGCTTAGCAACACTAGATTGTGGAGAAGCCATTTTAAGATCATCTATCTGTTGCTTAAGCTCCGCGTTAGTCAGAATTAATTGATTTAACTGGGACTGCAGCGCCAAGAGGGGATCTTCATCCGCTCCGGCTGCTCCTGCCTCCGATTGCTGCCTGGTGATCGGCATGTTACAATAGTGTGGGCATCTACACCACCGTAGCGTCGCTAGCGACTTACATTATTTGGTGGCGTGCAGACGACGGACGGCGGCGGTGTCGACGAGCGGCGGCAGGCGCGTTGATCACTCGTGGGCGCAGCAGGCGGCGGGCGACAGCATGGACAGCTGCGACGGCGAGGCGGCGCGAGGGCCGCACCCCGGACCCTGGCGCAGGCGGTGGCCCGTGGCAGCTACGGACAGCGGCGGCGGCGGCGGCGGCGGCGGCGAGCGTGACTGCATCGCGGACCCTCCTCGGCTCGCGTCCGGCGGCGAACTGCGTCACGCTTGTGGCGCGCTAGTGCGCGGCCACGCACATTCTGCAACGCAGGCGTCCGGCTGGCACGTGCATGGCGCGCTGCAGCCTCGCCACGTTCGGTCTAGTTTCCCTTAATTGCTCAAACTCGGCCCCTTCATAGTACTCATACTCAACTGATGAGTTGATTTTACAACCGTAAGGTAGGTCGCATCCCACTTCTGACACCATTTGTTCGTCAGGATAGAAGTCAGGAGCGGAGGGCGTTGTAAAATGAAAATTAATTGAGTGGAATGGACCCAGTTTATTCTTGTAATGATGGTACAGTGGTGCCTACGCAGGGCTGAGCAGCCCCAAGAGGGGTTGCCGTCTGCTCATCAGAGAGGCAGAGGCTAGAGGAGCGACTACTCGGGGCCGAGGTCAGAAGCTAAGAGAGCGCAGAGCTGTTTCCAAGCCGCCCTCGCTGCTCCCGGCCGCGTCCCCACGTGATCACACGATTAGTCTCTGATTGGAGGATTGATTCCGCCAACGCGCCTTGCTAGTAGCGTGCCCCCGTCAGCGCAACCTACCCGTGGGACTTGAGTCTGACCGAGGAGCACGTGGCAGGAATGTGCCGACCGTGGTCTTCCGGCCAGCACCTTCCACCACAGTATGCCCAAGCCGGCTACGGCCGAACATTATGCATTGAAAATTTATTTAAATAAAATTTTGTCGGCAATGATCCCTCTTGGGGGTCTCCTCCCTGCACAGAAGCATCGGAATCTAAAACTGGACTCACAGGAGAGGTTCAAATCATAGAAAGTTAGCGTGTCAGTCCTCTTGTACTTAAGTTGGCATTGTGCTTTTTGAATTTAATTCCAATGCAATTTCTGTGCATAATCGTCAATAAGAAGGTAAAAGGGATACAGTAAATATGAAGTGAAGCATCGGAATCTAAAACTGGTCTCACAGGAGAGGTTCAAATCATAGAAA
This sequence comes from Schistocerca americana, assembly GCF_021461395.2. Classification (NCBI taxonomy): domain Eukaryota; kingdom Metazoa; phylum Arthropoda; class Insecta; order Orthoptera; family Acrididae; genus Schistocerca; species Schistocerca americana. The sequence goes on along the minus strand of NW_025725481.1, from coordinate 10,069,202 downwards.
GTGAGAGTGTCAGTCCTCTTGTACTTAAGTCGGCATTGTGCCTTATGCATTAAATTCGGATGCAATTTCTGTGTTTCAGCGTCACTAAGTAAGTCCAAGGTATAAAGTAGACCTAAAGTGAAGCATCGGAATCTAAATCAGGACTCACAGGAGAGGTTCAAATCATAGAAAGTTAGAGTGTCAGTCCTCTAGTACTTATGTCGGCATTGTGCATTTTGTATTACATTCGGATGCAATATCCATGTTTCATCGTCAATAAGAAAGTCCAAGGTATACAGTAAACCTGAAGTGAAGCATCGGAATCTAAAACTGGACCCATAGGAGTGGTTCAAATTATAGGATGTTAGAGTGTCGTTCCTCTTGTACTTAAGTCGGCATTGGGCCTTTTGTGTTAAATTGTGATGCAATTTCTGTGTTTCATCGTCAATAAGAAGGTCCAAGGTATACAGTAAACCTGAAGTGAAGCATCGGAATCTAAAACTGAACTCTCAGGAGAGGTTCAAATCGTAGAAAGTTAGAGTGTCAGTCCTCTTGTGCTTAAGTCGGCATTGTGCCCATTGTATTAATTTCGGATGCAGTTCCTGTGTTTCATCGTCAATAAGATGGTCCAAGGGATACAGTATAGCTGGAGTGAAGCACCGGAATCTAAAACTGGAATCACAGGAGACGTTCAAATCATAGAATGTTAGAGTGTCAGTCCTCTTGTACTTTAGTCGGCATTGTGCCTTTTGTATTAAATTCGAATGCAATTTCTGTGTTTTATCGTCAATAAGAAGGTCCATGGTACGCAGTAATCCCTAAGTGGGGCATCGGAATCTAAGACTGGACTCACATCAGAGGTTCAAATCATAGAAACTTAGAGAGTCAGTCCTCTTGTACTTAAGTTGGCATTGTGCCTTTTGAATTTAATTCCGATGCAATTACTGTGCTTCATCGACAATTAGAAGATAAAAGGGATACAGTAAATCAGAAGTGAAGCATCGGAATCTAAAACTGGTCTCACAGGAGAGTTCAAATCATAGAAAGTTAGAGTGTCAGTCCTCTTGTACTTAAGTCGGCATTGTGCCTTTTGAAATTAATTCCGATGCAATTTCTGTGTTGCCCCGTCAATAAGAAGGTCCAAGCGATACAGTAAACCTGAAGTGAAGCATCGGAATCTAAAACTGGACTCACATTACAGGTTCAAATCATAGAGAGTTAGAGTGTCAGTCCTCTTGTACTTAAGTCGGAATTTTGCCTTTTGTATTAAATTGGGATGCAATTTCTGTGTTTCATCGTCAAAATGAAGGTCCAAGGTATACAGTAAACCTGAAGTGGAGCATCGGAATCTAAAACTGGACTCACAGGAGAAGTTCAAACCATAGAAAGTTAGAGTGTCAGTCCCCTTGTACTTAAGTCGGCAATGTGGCTTTTGTATTAAATTCGGATGCAATATCTGTGTTTCATCGTCAATAAGAGGGTCCAAGGTATACAGTAAACCTGAAGTGAAGCATCGGAATCTAAAACAAGACTCACAGGAGAGGTTCAAATCGTAGAAAGTGAGAGTGTCTGTCCTCTTGTACCTAAGTCGGCATTGTGCCTTTTGTGTTACATTGGGATGCAATTTCTGTGTTTCATCGTCAATAAGAAGGTCCAAGGTATACAGTAAACCTGAAGTTAAGCATCGGAATCTAAAACTGGACTCACAGGAGAGGTCCAAATCATAGAAAATTAGAGTGTCAGTCCTCCTGTACTTAAGTTGGCATTGTGCCTTTTGAATTTATTTCCGATGCAATTTCTGTGCTTCATCGTCAATAAGAAGATAAAAGGGATACAGTAAATCTGAAGTGAAGCATCGGAATCTAAAACTAGTCTCACAGGAGAGGTTCAAATCATAGAAAGTGAGAGTGTCAGTCCTCTTGTACTTAAGTCGGCATTGTGCCTTTTGTATTAAATTCGGAAGCAATTTCTGTGTTTCATCGTCACTAAGTAAGTCCAAGGTATACAGTAGACCTAAAGTGAAGCATCGGAATCTAAAACAGGACTCACAGGAGAGGTTCAAATCATAGAAAGTTAGAGTGCAGTCCTCTTGTACTTATGTCGGCATTGTGCGTTTTGTATTGAATTCGGATGCAATTTCTGTGTTTCATCGTCAATAAGAAGGTCCAAGGCATACAGCAAACGTGAAGTGAAGCATCAGAATCTAAAACTGGACTCACAGGAGAGGTTCAAATCATAGAAAGTTAGAGTGTCAGTCCTCTAGTACTTAAGTCGGCATTGTGCCTTTTGTATAACATTCGGATGCAATATCTGTGTTTCATCGTCAATAAGAAAGTCCAAGGTATTCAGTAAACCTGAAGTGAAGCATCGGAATCTAAAACTGGACTCATAGGAGTGGTTCAAATTATAGAATGTTAGAGTGTCGTTCCTCTTGTACTTAAGTCGGCATTGTGACTTTTGTGTTAAATTGGGATGTAATTTCTGTGTTTCATCGTCAATAAGAAGGTCCAAGGTATACAGTAAACCTGAAGTGAAGCATCGGAATCTAAAACTAGACTCACAGGAGAGGTTCAAATCATAGAATGTGAGAGTGTCAGTCCTCTTGTACTTCAGTCGGCATTGTGCCTTTTGTATTAAATTCGGATGCAATTTCTGTGTTTCATCGTCACGAAGAGCATCCAAGGTATATACTAAACCTGAAGTGAAGCATCGGAATCAAAAACAGGACTCACAGGAATGGTTCAAATCATAGAATGTGAGAGTGTTAGTCCTCTCATACTTAAGCCGGCATTATGCCTTTTGTATTAAATTCGGATGCAATTTCTGTGTTTCATCGTCAATAAGAAGGACCAAGGGATACAGTAAACCTGAAGTGAAGCATCGGAAGCTAAAACTGAACTCTCAGGAGAGGTTCAAATCATAGAAAGTTAGAGTGTCAGTCCTCTTGTGCTTAAGTCGGCATTGTGCCCATTGTGTTAAATTCGGATGCAATTTCTGTGTTTCATCGTCAATAAGAGGGTCCAAGGTATACAGTAAACCTGATGTGAAGCATCGGAATCTAAAACTGGTCTCAGAGTTGTGGTTCAAATCGTAGAAAGTTAGAGTGTCAGTCCTCTTGTACTTAAGTCGGCATTGTGCTTTTTGAATTTAATTCCGATGCAATTTCTGTGTTGCCTCGTCAATAAGATTTTCCAAGGGGTACAGTAAACCTGATGTGATGCATCGGAATCTAAAACTGGACTCACAGGAGTGGTTCAAATCATAGCAAGTTAGAGTGTCAGTCCTCTTGTACTTAAGTCGGCATTGTGTGTTTTGTATTAAATTCGGATGCAATTTCTGTTTTTTATCGTCAATAAGAAGGTCCAAGGTATACAGTAAACCTGAAGTGGAGCATCGGAATCTAAGACTGGACTTACAGGAGAGGTTCAAATCATAGAATGTTAGAATGTCAGTCCCCTTGTACTTAAGTTGGAATTGTGGCTTTTGTTTTAAATTCGGATGCAATTTCTGTGTTTCATCGTCAATAAGAGGGTCCAAGGTGTACAGTAAACCTGAAGTGAAGCATCGGAATCTAAAACTGGACTCACAGAAGAGCTTCAAATCATAGAAAGTTACAGTGTCAGTCCTCTTGCACTTAAATCGGCATTGTGCCTTTTGATTTTAATTCCGATGAAATTTCTGTGCTTCATCCTCAATACGAAGGTCCCAGGGATACAGTGAACCTGAAGTGAAGCATCGGAATCTAAAACTGGACTCACAGGAGAGGTTCAAATCATAGAAAGCTAGAGTGTCAGTCCACTTGTACTTAAGTTGGCATTGTGCCTTTTGAATTTAATTCCGATGCTATTTCTGTGCTTCATCGTCAATAAGAAGATAAAAGGGATACAGTAAATCTGAAGTGAAGCATCGGAATCTAAAACTGGTCTCACAGGAGAGGTTCAAATCATAGAAAGTTAGAATGTCAGTCCTCTTGTACTTAAGTCGGCATTGTGCCCATTGTATCAAATTCGGCTGCAATTTCTGTGTTTCATCGTCAATAAGATGGTCCAAGGGATACAGTAAAGCTGGAGTGAAGCACCGGCATCTAAAACTAGACTCACAGGAGACGTTCAAATCATAGAAAGTTAGAGAGTCAGTCCTCTTGTACTTAAGTCGGAATTGTGGCTTTTGTTTTAAATTCGGATGCAATTTCTGTGTTTCATCGTCAATAAGAGGGTCCAAGGTGTACAGTAAACCTGAAGTGAAGCATCGGAATCTAAAACTGGACTCACAGAAGAGTTTCAAATCATAGTAAGTTACAGTGTCAGTCCTCTTGCACTTAAATCGGCATTGTGCCTTTGGAAATTAATTCCGATGAAATTTCTGTGCTTCATCCTCAATACGAAGGTCCCAGGGATACAGTGAACCTGAAGTGAAGCATCGGAATCTAAAACTGGACTCACAGGAGAGGTTCAAATCATAGAATGTTAGAGTGTCAGTCCTCTTGTACTTAAGTTGGCATTGTGCCTTTTGAATTTAATTCCGATGCAATTTCTGTGCTTCATCGTCAATAAGAAGATAAAAGGGATACAGTAAATCAGAAGTGAAGCATCGGAATCTAAAACTGGTCGTACAGGAGAGGTTCAAATCATAGAAAGTTAGAGTGTCAGTCTTCTTGTACTTATGTCGGAATTTTGCCTTTTGTATTAAATTGGGATGCCATTTCTGTGTTTCATCGTCAAAAAGAAGGTCCAAGGTATACAGTAAACCTGAAGTGGAGCATCGGAATCTAAGACTGGTATCACAGGAGAAGTTCAAATCATAGAAAGTTAGAGTGTCAGTCCCCTTGTACTTAAGTCGGCAATGTGGCTTTTGTTATAAATTTGGATGCAATATCTGTGTTTCATCGTCAATAAGAGGGTCCAAGGTATACAGTAAACCTGAAGTGAAGCATCGGAATCTAAAACAGGACTCACAGGAGAGGTTCAAATCGTAGAAAGTGAGAGTGTCAGTCCTATTGTACCTAAGTCGGCATTGTGCCCTTTGTGTTACTTTGGGATGCAATTTCTGTGTTTCATCGTCAATAAGAAGGTCCAAGGTATACAGTAAACCTGAAGTTAAGCATCGGAATCTAAAACTGGACTCACAGGAGAGGTTTAAATCATAGAAAGTTAGAGTGTCAGTCCTCTTGTACTTAAGTCGGCCTTGTGCCTTTTGTATTAAATTCGGATGCAAATTCTGTGCTTCATCGTCAATAAGAAGGTCCAAGGGATACAGTAAACCTGAAGTGAAGCATCGGAATCTAAAACTGAACTCACAGGAGAGGATCAAATCATAGAAAATTAGAGTGTCAGTCCTCTTGTACTTAAGTCGGCATTGTGCCCATTGTATTAAATTCGGCTGCAATTTCTGTGTTTCATCGTCAATAAGATGGTCCAAGGGATACAGTAAAGCTGGAGTGAAGCACCGGCATCTAAAACTGGACTCACAGGAGACGTTCAAATCATAGAAAGTTAGAGAGTCAGTCCGCTTGTACTTGAGTCGGCATTGTGCCTTTTGTATTAAATTCGAATGCAATTTCTGTATTTTATCGTCAATAAGAAGGTCCAAGGTATACAGTAAACCTGAAGTGGAGCATCGGAATCTAAGACTGGACACACAGGAGAGGTTCAAATCATAGAAAGTTAGAGTGTCAGTCCCCTTGTACTTAAGTCGGAATTGTAGCTTTTGTATTAAATTCGGATGCAATTTCTGTGTTTCATCGTCAATAAGAAGGTCCAAGGTGTACAGTAAACCTGAAGTGAAGCATCGGAATCGAAAACTGGACTCACAGAAGAATTTCAAGTCATAGAAAGTTACAGTGTCAGTCCTCTTGCACTTAAATCGGCATTGTCCCTTTTGAATTTAATTCCGATGAAATTTCTGTGCTTCATCCTCAATACGAAGGTCACAGGCATACAGTGAACCTGAAGTGAAGCATCGGAATCTAAAACTGGACTCACAGGAGAGGTTCAAATCTTAGAAAGTTAGAGTGTCAGTCCTCTTGTACTTAAGTTGGCATTGTGCCTTTTGAATTTAATTCCGATGCAATTTCTGTGCTTCATCGTCAATAAGAAGATAAAAGGGATACAGTAAATCTGAAGTGAAGCATCGGAATCTGAAACTGGTCTCACAGGAGAAGTTCAAATCATAGAAAGTGAGAGTGTCAGTCCTCTTGTACTTAAGTCGGCATTGTGCCTTTTGCATTAATTTCGGATGCAATTTCTGTGTTTCATCGTCACGAAGTAAGTCCAAGGTATACAGTAGACCTAAAGTGAAGCATCGGAATCTAAAACAGGACTCACAGGAGAGGTTCAAATCATAGAAAGATAGAGTGCAGTCCTCTTCTACTTATGTCGGCATTGTGCCTTTTGTATTGAATTCGGATGCAATTTCTGTGTTTCATCGTCAATAAGAAGGTCCAAGGCATACAGCAAACGTGAAGTGAAGCATCAGAATCTAAAACTGGACTCACAGGAGAGGTTCAAATCATAGAAAGTTAGAGTGTCAGTCCTCTAGTACTTAAGTCGGCATTGTGCCTTTTGTATAACATTCGGATGCAATATCTGTGTTTCATCGTCAATAAGAAAGTCCAAGGTATACAGTAAACCTGAAGTGAAGCATCGGAATCTAAAACTGGACTCATAGGAGTGGTTCAAATTATAGAATGTTAGAGTGTCGTTCCTCTTGTACTTAAGTCGGCATTGTGACTTTTGTGTTAAATTGGGATGTAATTTCTGTGTTTCATCGTCAATAAGAAGGTCCAAGGTATACAGTAAACCTGAAGTGAAGCATCGGAATCTAAAACTAGACTCACAGGAGAGGTTCAAATCATAGAATGTGAGAGTGTCAGTCCTCTTGTACTTCAGTCGGCATTGTGCCTTTTGTATTAAATTCGGATGCAATTTCTGTGTTTCATCGTCACAAAGAGCATCCAAGGTATATAATAAACCTGAAGTGAAGCATCGGAATCAAAAACAGGACTCACAGGAGAGGTTCAAATCATAGAATGTGAGAGTGTTAGTCCTCTCGTACTTAAGCCGGCATTATGCCTTTTGTATTAAATTCGGATGCAATTTCTGTGTTTCATCGTCAATAAGAAGGACCAAGGGATACAGTAAACCTGAAGTGAAGCATCGGAAGCTAAAACTGAACTCTCAGGAGAGGTTCAAATCATAGAAAGTTAGAGTTTCAGTCCTCTTGTGCTTAAGTCGGCATTGTGCCCATTGTGTTAAATTCGGATGCAATTTCTGTGTTTCATCGTCAATAAGAGGGTCCAAGGTATACAGTAAACCTGATGTGAAGCATCGGAATCTAAAACTGGACTCACAGAAGAGTTTCAAATCATAGAAAGTTGCAGTGTCAGCCTCTTGTACTTAAATCGGCATTGTGCCTTTTGAATTTAATTCCGATGATATTTCTGTGCTTCATCCTCAATACGAAGGTCCCAGACATACAGTAAACCTGAAGTGAAGCATCGGAATCTAAAACTGGACTCACATTACAGGTTCAAATCACAGAGAGTTAGAGTGTCAGTCCTCTTGTACTTAAGTCGGAATTTTGCCTTTTGTATTAAATTGTGATGGAATTTCTGTGTTTCATCGTCAAAAAGAAGGTATAAGGTATACAGTAAACCTGAAGTGGAACATCGGCATCTAAGACTGGACTCACAGGCGAAGTTCAAATCATAGAAATTTAGAGTGTCAGTCCCCATGTACTTAAGTCGGCATTGTGGCTTTTGTATTAAATTCGGATGCAATTTCTGTGCTTCATCGTCAATAAGAGGGTCCAAGGTATACAGTAAACCTGAAGTGAAGCATCGGAATCGAAAACTGGACTCACAGAAGAGTTTCAAATCATAGAAAGTTAGAGAGTCAGTCCTCTTGTACTTAAGTCATCATTGTGCCTTCTGAATTTCATTCCGATGAAATTTCTGTGCTTCATCGTCAATAAGAAGGTAAAAGGGATACAGTAAATATGAAGTGAAGCATCGGAATCTAAAACTGGTCTCAGAGTTGTGGTTCAAATCGTAGAAAGTTAGAGTGTCAGTCCTCTTGTACTTAAGTCGGCATTGTGCTTTTTGAATTTAATTCCGATGCAATTTCTGTGTTGCCTCGTCAATAAGATTTTCCAAGGGGTACAGTAAACCTGATGTGATGCATCGGAATCTAAAACTGGACTCACAGGAGTGGTTCAAATCATAGCAAGTTAGAGTGTCAGTCCTCTTGTACTTAAGTCGGCATTGTGTGTTTTGTATTAAATTCGGATGCAATTTCTGTTTTTTATCGTCAATAAGAAGGTCCAAGGTATACAGTAAACCTGAAGTGGAGCATCGGAATCTAAGACTGGACTTACAGGAGAGGTTCAAATCATAGAATGTTAGAATGTCAGTCCCCTTGTACTTAAGTTGGAATTGTGGCTTTTGTTTTAAATTCGGATGCAATTTCTGTGTTTCATCGTCAATAAGAGGGTCCAAGGTGTACAGTAAACCTGAAGTGAAGCATCGGAATCTAAAACTGGACTCACAGAAGAGCTTCAAATCATAGAAAGTTACAGTGTCAGTCCTCTTGCACTTAAATCGGCATTGTGCCTTTTGATTTTAATTCCGATGAAATTTCTGTGCTTCATCCTCAATACGAAGGTCCCAGGGATACAGTGAACCTGAAGTGAAGCATCGGAATCTAAAACTGGACTCACAGGAGAGGTTCAAATCATAGAAAGCTAGAGTGTCAGTCCACTTGTACTTAAGTTGGCATTGTGCCTTTTGAATTTAATTCCGATGCTATTTCTGTGCTTCATCGTCAATAAGAAGATAAAAGGGATACAGTAAATCTGAAGTGAAGCATCGGAATCTAAAACTGGTCTCACAGGAGAGGTTCAAAACATAGAAAGTTAGAATGTCAGTCCTCTTGTACTTAAGTCGGCATTGTGCCCATTGTATTAAATTCGGCTGCAATTTCTGTGTTTCATCGTCAATAAGATGGTCCAAGGGATGCAGTAAAGCTGGAGTGAAGCACCGGCATCTAAAACTAGACTCACAGGAGACGTTCAAATCATAGAAAGTTAGAGAGTCAGTCCTCTTGTACTTAAGTCGGAATTGTGGCTTTTGTTTTAAATTCGGATGCAATTTCTGTGTTTCATCGTCAATAAGAGGGTCCAAGGTGTACAGTAAACCTGAAGTGAAGCATCGGAATCTAAAACTGGACTCACAGAAGAGTTTCAAATCATAGTAAGTTACAGTGTCAGTCCTCTTGCACTTAAATCGGCATTGTGCCTTTGGAAATTAATTCCGATGAAATTTCTGTGCTTCATCCTCAATACGAAGGTCCCAGGGATACAGTGAACCTGAAGTGAAGCATCGGAATCTAAAACTGGACTCACAGGAGAGGTTCAAATCATAGAATGTTAGAGTGTCAGTCCTCTTGTACTTAAGTTGGCATTGTGCCTTTTGAATTTAATTCCGATGCAATTTCTGTGCTTCATCGTCAATAAGAAGATAAAAGGGATACAGTAAATCAGAAGTGAAGCATCGGAATCTAAAACTGGTCGTACAGGAGAGGTTCAAATCATAGAAAGTTAGGGTGTCAGTCTTCTTGTACTTATGTCGGAATTTTGCCTTTTGTATTAAATTGGGATGCCATTTCTGTGTTTCATCGTCAAAAAGAAGGTCCAAGGTATACAGTAAACCTGAAGTGGAGCATCGGAATCTAAGACTGGTATCACAGGAGAAGTTCAAATCATAGAAAGTTAGAGTGTCAGTCCCCTTGTACTTAAGTCGGCAATGTGGCTTTTGTTATAAATTTGGATGCAATATCTGTGTTTCATCGTCAATAAGAGGGTCCAAGGTATACAGTAAACCTGAAGTGAAGCATCGGAATCTAAAACAGGACTCACAGGAGAGGTTCAAATCGTAGAAAGTGAGAGTGTCAGTCCTCTTATACCTAAGTCGGCATTGTGCCCTTTGTGTTACTTTGGGATGCAATTTCTGTGTTTCATCGTCAATAAGAAGGTCCAAGGTATACAGTAAACCTGAAGTTAAGCATCGGAATCTAAAACTGGACTCACAGGAGAGGTTTAAATCATAGAAAGTTAGAGTGTCAGTCCTCTTGTACTTAAGTCGGCCTTGTGCCTTTTGTATTAAATTCGGATGCAAATTCTGTGCTTCATCGTCAATAAGAAGGTCCAAGGGATACAGTAAACCTGAAGTGAAGCATCGGAATCTAAAACTGAACTCACAGGAGAGGATCAAATCATAGAAAATTAGAGTGTCAGTCCTCTTGTACTTAAGTCGGCATTGTGCCCATTGTATTAAATTCGGCTGCAATTTCTGTGTTTCATCGTCAATAAGATGGTCCAAGGGATACAGTAAAGCTGGAGTGAAGCACCGGCATCTAAAACTGGACTCACAGGAGACGTTCAAATCATAGAGAGTTAGAGAGTCAGTCCGCTTGTACTTGAGTCGGCATTGTGCCTTTTGTATTAAATTCGAATGCAATTTCTGTATTTTATCGTCAATAAGAAGGTCCAAGGTATACAGTAAACCTGATGTGGAGCATCGGAATCTAAGACTGGACACACAGGAGAGGTTCAAATCATAGAAAGTTAGAGTGTCAGTCCCCTTGTACTTAAGTCGGAATTGTAGCTTTTGTATTAAATTCGGATGCAATTTCTGTGTTTCATCGTCAATAAGAAGGTCCAAGGTGTACAGTAAACCAGAAGTGAAGCATCGGAATCGAAAACTGGACTCACAGAAGAATTTCAAGTCATAGAAAGTTACAGTGTCAGTCCTCTTGCACTTAAATCGGCATTGTCCCTTTTGAATTTAATTCCGATGAAATTTCTGTGCTTCATCCTCAATACGAAGGTCACAGGCATACAGTGAACCTGAAGTGAAGCATCGGAATCTAAAACTGGACTCACAGGAGAGGTTCAAATCTTAGAAAGTTAGAGTGTCAGTCCTCTTGTACTTAAGTTGGCATTGTGCCTTTTGAATTTAATTCCGATGCAATTTCTGTGCTTCATCGTCAATAAGAAGATAAAAGGGATACAGTAAATCTGAAGTGAAGCATCGGAATCTGAAACTGGTCTCACAGGAGAAGTTCAAATCATAGAAAGTGAGAGTGTCAGTCCTCTTGTACTTAAGTCGGCATTGTGCCTTTTGTATTAATTTCGGATGCAATTTCTGTGTTTCATCGTCACGAAGTAAGTCCAAGGTATACAGTAGACCTAAAGTGAAGCATCGGAATCTAAAACAGGACTCACAGGAGAATTTCAAATCATAGAAAGATAGAGTGCAGTCCTCTTCTACTTATGTCGGCATTGTGCCTTTTGTATTGAATTCGGATGCAATTTCTGTGTTTCATCGTCAATAAGAAGGTCCAAGGGATACAGCAAACCTGAAGTGAAGCATCAGAATCTAAAACTGGACTCACAGGAGAGGTTCAAATCATAGAAAGTTAGAGAGTCAGTCCGCTTGTACATGAGTCGGCATTGTGCCTTTTGTATTAAATTCGAATGCAATTTCTGTATTTTATCGTCAATAAGAAGGTCCAAGGTATACAGTAAACCTGAAGTGGAGCATCGGAATCTAAGACTGGACTCACAGGAGAGGTTCAAATCATAGAAAGTTAGAGTGTCAGTCCCCTTGTACTTAAGTCGGAATTGTAGCTTTTGTATTAAATTCGGATGCAATTTCTGTGTTTCATCGTCAATAAGAGGGTCCAAGGTGTACAGTAAACCTGAAGTGAAGCATTGGAATCGAAAACTGGACTCACAGAAGAATTTCAAATCATAGAAAGTTACAGTGTCAGTCCTCTTGCACTTAAATCGGCATTGTCCCTTTTGAATTTAATTCCGATGAAATTTCTGTGCTTCATCCTCAATACGAAGGTCACAGGCATACAGTGAAGCTGAAGTGAAGCATCGGAATCTAAAACTGGACTCACAGAAGAGGTTCAAATCTTAGAAAGTTAGAGAGTCAGTCCTCTTGTACTTAAGTTGGCATTGTGCTTTTGAATTTAATTCTGATGCAATTTCTGTGCTTCATCGTCAATAAGAAGATAAAAGGGATACAGTAAATCTGAAGTGAAGCATCGGAATCTGAACCTGGTCTCACAGGAGAAGTTCAAATCATAGAAAGTGAGAGTGTCAGTCCTCTTGTACTTAAGTCGGCATTGTGCCTTTTGTATTAAATTCGGATGCAATTTCTGTGTTTCATCGTCACGAAGTAAGTCCAAGGTATACAGTAGACCTAAAGTGAAGCATCGGAATCTAAAACAGGACTCACAGGAGAGGTTCAAATCATAGAAAGATAGAGTGCAGTCCTCTTCTACTTATGTCGGCATTGTGCCTTTTGTATTGAATTCGGATGCAATTTCTGTGTTTCATCGTCAATAAGAAGGTCCAAGGGATACAGCAAACCTGAAGTGAAGCATCAGAATCTAAAACTGGACTCACAGGAGAGGTTCAAATCATAGAAAGTTAGAGTGTCAGTCCTCTAGTACTTAAGTCGGCATTGTGCCTTTTGTATTACATTCGTATGCAATATCTGTGTTTCATCGTCAATAAGAAAGTCCAAGGTATACAGTAAACCTGAAGTGAAGCATCGGAATCTAAAACTGGACTCATAGGAGTGGTTCAAATTATAGAATGTTAGAGTGTCGTTCCTCTTGTACTTAAGTCGGCATATGGTCTTTTGTGTTAAATTGGGATGCAATTTCTGTGTTTCATTGTCAATAAGAAGGTCCAAGGTATACTGTAAACCTGAAGTGAAGCATCGGAATCTAAAACTAGACTCACAGGAGAGGTTCAAATCATAGAAAGTGAGAGTGTCAGTCCTCTTGTACTTCAGTCGGCATTGTGCCTTTTGTATTAAATTCGGATATAATTTCTGCGTTTCATCGTCACAAAGAGCGTCCAAGGTATATACTAAACCTGAAGTGAAGCATCGGAATCAAAAACAGGACTCACGGGAGAGGTTCAAATCATAGAATGTGAGAGTGTCAGTCCTCTCTTACTTAAGCCGGCATTGTGCCTTTTGTATTAAATTCGGATGCAATTTCTGTGTTTCATCGTCAATAAGAAGGACCAAGGGATACAGTAAACCTGAAGTGAAGCATCGGAAGCTAAAACGGAACTCTCAGTAGAGGTTCAAATCATAGAAATATAGAGTGTCAGTCCTCTTGTGCTTAAGTCGGCATTGTGCCCATTGTATTAAATTCGGATGCAATATCTGTGTATCATCGACAATAAGATGGTCCAAGGGATACAGTAAAGCTGGAGTGAAGCACTGGAATCTAAAACTGGAATCACAGGAGACGTTCAAATCATAGAATGTTAGAGCGTCAGTCCTCTTGTACTTTAGTCGGCATTGTGCCTTTTGTAATAAATTCGAATGCAATTTCTGTGTTTTATCATCAATAAGAAGGTCCATGGTATACAGTAGTCCTGAAGTGGAGCATCGGAATCTAAAACTGGACTCACAGAAGAGTTTCAAATCATAGAAAGTTGCAGTGTCAGTCCTCTTGTACTTAAATCGGCATTGTGCCCTTTGAATTTAATTCCGATGAAATATCTGTGCTTCATCCTCAATACGAAGGTCCCAGGGATACAGTAAACCTGAAGTGAAGCATCGGAATCTAAAACTGGACTCACAGGAGAGGTTCAAATCATAGAAAGTTAGAGCGTCAGTCCTCTTGTACTTAAGTTGGCATTGTGCCTTTTGAATTTAATTCCGATGCAATTTCTGTTTTGCCTCGTCAATTAGAAGGTCCAAGCGATACAGTAAACCTGAAGTGAAGCATCGGAATCTAAAACTGGACTCACATTACAGGTTCAAATCATAGAGAGTTAGAGTGTCAGTCCTCTTGTACTTATGTCGGAATTTTGCATTTTGTTTTAAATTGGGATGCAATTTCTGTGTTGTATCGTCAAAAAGAAGGTACAAGGTATACAGTCAACCTGAAGTGGAGCATCGGAATCTAAGACTGGACTCACAGGAGAAGTTCAAATCAAAGAAATTTAGAGTGTCAGTCCCCTTGTACTTAAGTCGGCAATGTGGCTTTTGTATTAAATTCGGATGCAATATCTGTGTTTCATCGCCAATAAGAGGGTCCAAGGTATACAGTAAACCTGAAGTGAAGCATCGGAATCTAAAACTGGACTCACAGAAGAGTTTCAAATCATAGAAAGTTGCAGTGTCAGTCCTCTTGTACTTAAATCGGCATTGTGCCTTTTGAATTTAATTCCGATGAAGTTTCTGTGCTTCATCCTCAATACGAAGGTCCCAGGGATACAGTAAACCTTGAGTGAAGCATCGGAATCTAAAATTGGACTCACAGGAGAGGTTCAAATCATTGAAAGTTAGAGTGTCAGTCCTCTTGTACTTAGGTCGGCATTGTGCATTTTGAATTTAATTCCGATGCAATTTCTGTGCTTCATCGTCAATAAGAAGGTAAAAGGGATACAGTAAATTTGAAGTGAAGCATCTGAATGTAAAGCTGGTCTCAGAGGAATGGTTCAGATCATAGAAAGTTAAAGTGTCAGTCCTCTTGTACTTAAGTCGGCATTGTGCCTTTTGAATTTAATTCCGATGCAATTTCTGTGTTACCTCGTCAATAAGATGGTCCAAGGGGTACAGTAAACCTGAAGTGAAGCATCGGAATCTAAAACTGGACTTACAGGAGAGGTTCAAATCATAGAAAGTTAGAGTGTCAGTCCTCTTATAGTTAAGTCGGCATTGTGTGCTTTGTATTAAATTCGGATGCAATTTCTGTGTTTCGTCGCCAGTAAGTAGGCCCAAGGGATACAGTAAACCTGAAGTGAAGCATCGGAGTCTAAAATTGGACTCACAGGAGAGGTTCAAATCATTGAAAGTTAGATTGTCAGTCCTCTTGTACTTTAGTCGGCATTGTGCCTTTTTTATTAAATTCGAATGCAATTTCTGTGTTTTATCGTCAATAAGAAGGTCCAAGGTATACAGTAAACCTGAAGTGGAGCATCGGACTCTAAGGCTGGACTCACAGGCGAGGTTCAAATCACAGAAAGTTAGAGTGTCAGTCCCCTTGTACTTATGTCGGAATTGTGGCTTTTGTATTAATTTCGGATGCAATTTCTGTGTTTCATCGTCAATAAGAGGGTCCAAGGTATACAGTAAACCTGAAGTGAAGCATCGGAATCTAAAACTGGACTCACAGAAGAGTTTCAAATCATAGATAGTTACAGTGTCAGTCCTCATGTACTTAAATCGGCATTGTGCCCTTTGAATTTAATTCCGATGAAATTTCTGTGCTTCATCCTCAATACGAAGGGCCCAGGGATACAGTAAACCTGAAGTGAAGCATCGGAATCTAAAGCTGGACTCAGAGGAGAGGTTCGAATCATAGAAAGTTAGAGTGTCAGTCCTCTTGTACTTATGTTGGCATTGTGCATTTTGAATTTAATTCCGATGCAATTTCTGTGCTTCATCGTCAATAGGAAGATAAAAGGGATACAGTAAATCTGAAGTGAAGCATCGGAATCCAAAACTGGTCTCACAGGAGAGGTTCAAATCATAGGAAGTTAGAGTGTCAGTCCTCTTGCACTTACGTCGGCATTGTGGCTTTTGAATTTAATTCCGATGCAATTTCTGTGTTGCCTCGTCAATAAGAAGGTCCAAGCGATACAGTAAACCTGAAGTGAAGCATCGGAATCTAAAACTGGACTCACATTACAGGTTCAAATCATAGAGAGATAGAGTGTCAGTCCTCTTGTACTTAAGTCGGAATTTTGCCTTTTGTATTAAATTGGGATGCAATTTCTGTGTTTCATCGTCAAAAAGAAGGTCCAAGGTATACAGTAAACCTGAAGTGGAGCATCGGAATCTAAGACTGGACTCACAGGAGAAATTCAAATCATAGAAAGTTACAGTGTCAGTCCCCTTGTACTTATGTCGCCAATGTGGCTTTTGTATTAAATTCGGATGCAATATCTGTGTTTCATCGTCAATAAGACGGTCCAAGGTATACAGTAAACTTGAAGTGAAGCATCGGAATCTAAAACTGAACTCACAGGAGAGGTTCAAATCACAGAAAGTTAGAGTGTCAGTCCCCTTGTACTTATGTCGGAATTGTGGCTTTTGTATTAAATTCGGATGTAATTTCTGTGTTTCATCGTCAATAAGAGGGTCCAAGGTATACAGTAAACCTGAAGTGAAGCATCGGAATCTAAAACTAGACTCACAGGAGAGGTTCAAATCATAGAAAGTGAGAGTGTCAGTCCTCTTGTACTTAAGTCGGCATTGTGCCTTCTGAATTTAATTCCGATGAAATTTCTGTGCTTCATCGTCATTACGAAGGTCCCCGCGTTACAGTAAACATTGAGTGAAGCATCGGAATCTAAAACTGGACTC
This sequence comes from Schistocerca americana, assembly GCF_021461395.2. NCBI lineage: Eukaryota > Metazoa > Arthropoda > Insecta > Orthoptera > Acrididae > Schistocerca > Schistocerca americana. The sequence goes on along the minus strand of NW_025725481.1, from coordinate 10,052,818 downwards.
ACAGGAGAGGTTCAAATCATTGAAAGTTAGAGTGTCAGTCCTCTTGTACTTAGGTCGGCATTGTGCCTTTTGAATTTAATTCCGATGCAATTTCTGTGTTGCCTCGTCAATAAGATGGACCAAGGGGTACAGTAAACCTGAAGTGAAGCATCGGAATCTAAAAATGGACTCACAGGAGAGGTTCAAATAATAGAAAGTTAGAGTGTCAGTCCTCTTGTACTTAAGTCGGCATTATGTGCTTTGTATAAAATTCGGATGCAATTTCTGTGTTTCATCGCCAATAAGAAGGTCCAAGGGATACAGTAAACCTGAAGTGAAGCATCAGAATCTAAAACTGAACTCTCAGGGAGGTTCAAATCATAGAAAGTTAGAGTGTCAGTCCTCTTGTACTGAAGTCGGCATTGTGCCTTTTGTATTAAATTCGAATGCAATTTCTGTGTTTTATCATCAATAAGAAGGTCCATGGTATACAGTAGTCCTGAAGTGGAGCATCGGAATCTAAAACTGGACTCACAGAAGAGTTTCAAATCATAGAAAGTTGCAGTGTCCGTCCTCTTGTACTTAAATCGGCATTGTGCCCTTTGAATTTAATTCCGATGAAATTTCTGTGCTTCATCCTCAATACGAAGGTCCCAGGGATACAGTAAACCTGAAGTGAAGCATCGGAATCTAAAACTGGACTCACAGGAGAGGTTCAAATCATAGAAAGTTAGAGCGTCAGTCCTCTTGTACTTAAGTTGGCATTGTGCCTTTTGAATTTAATTCCGATGCAATTTCTGTGCTTCATCGTCAATAAGAAGATAAAGGGGATACAGTAAATCAGAAGTGACGCATCGGAATCTAAAACTGGTCTCACAGGAGAGGTTCAAATAATAGAAAGTTAGAGTGTCAGTCCTCTTGTACTTAAGTCGGCATTGTGCCTTTTGAATTTAATTCCGATGCAATTTCTGTGTTGCCTCGTCAATTAGAAGGTCCAAGCGATACAGTAAACCTGAAGTGAAGCATCGGAATCTAAAATTGGACTCACATTACAGGTTCAAATCATAGAGAGTTAGAGTGTCAGTCCTCTTGTACTTATGTCGGAATTTTGCCTTTTGTTTTAAATTGGGATTCAATTTCTGTGTTGTATCGTCAAAAAGAAGGTCCAAGGTATACAGTAAACCTGAAGTGGAGCATCGGAATCTAAGACTGGACTCACAGGAGAAGTTCAAATCATAGAAAGTTAGAGTGTCAGTCCCCTTGTACTTAAGTCGGCAATGTGGCTTTTGTATTAAATTCGGATGCAATATCTGTGTTTCATCGCCAATAAGAGGGTCCAAGGTATACAGTAAACCTGAAGTGAAGCATCGGAATCTAAAACTGGACTCACAGAAGAGTTTCAAATCATAGAAAGTTGCAGTGTCAGTCCTCTTGTACTTTAATCGGCATTGTGCCTTTTGAGTTTAATTCCGATGAAGTTTCTGTGCTTCATCCTCAATACGAAGGTCCCAGGGATACAGTAAACCTTGAGTGAAGCATCGGAATCTAAAATTGGACTCACAGGAGAGGTTCAAATCATTGAAAGTTAGAGTGTCAGTCCTCTTTTACTTAGGTCGGCATTGTGCATTTTGAATTTAATTCCGATGCAATTTCTGTGCTTCATCGTCAATAAGAAGGTAAAAGGGATACAGTAAATTTGAAGTGAAGCATCTGAATCTAAAGCTGGTCTCAGAGGAATGGTTCAAATCATAGAAAGTTAAAGTGTCAGTCCTCTTGTACTTAAGTCGGCATTGTGCCTTTTGAATTTAATTCCGATGCAATTTCTGTGTTACCTCGTCAATAAGATGGTCCAAGGGGTACAGTAAACCTGAAGTGAAGCATCGGAATCTAAAACTGGACTCACATTACAGGTTCAAATCATAGAGAGTTAGAGTGTCAGTCCTCTTGTACTTAAGTCGGAATTTTGCCTTTTGTATTAAATTGGGATGCAATTTCTGTGTTTCATCGTCAAAAAGAAGGTCCAAGGTATACAGTAAACCTGAAGTGGAGCATCGGAATCTAAGACTGGACTCACAGGAGAAGTTCAAATCATAGAAAGTTAGAGTGTCAGTCCCCTTGTACTTATGTCGGCAATGTGGCTTTTGTATTAATTTCGGATGCAATATCTGTGTTTCATCGTCAATAAGAGGGTCCAAGGTACACAGTAAACTTGAAGTGAAGCATCGGAATCTAAAACTGAACTCACAGGAGAGGTTCAAATCACAGAAAGTTAGAGTGTCAGTCCCCTTGTACTTACGTCGGAATTGTATCTTTTGTATTAAATTCGGATGTAATTTCTGTGTTTCATCGTCAATAAGAGGGTCCAAGGTATACAGTAAACCTGAAGTGAAGCATCGGAATCTAAAACTAGACTCACAGGAGAGGTTCAAATCATAGAAAGTGAGAGTGTCAGTCCTCTTGTACTTAAGTCGGCATTGTGCCTTCTGAATTTAATTCCGATGAAATTTCTGTGCTTCATCGTCATTACGAAGGTCCCCGGGATACAGTAAACATTGAGTGAAGCATCGGAATCTAAAACTGGACTCACAGGAGAGGTTCAAATCATTGAAAGTTAGAGTGTCAGTCCTCTTGTACTTAGGTCGGCATTGTGCCTTTTGAATTTAATTCCGATGCAATTTCTGTGTTGCCTCGTCAATAAGATGGTCCAAGGGGTACAGTAAACCTGAAGTGAAGCATCGGAATCTTAAACTGGAGTAACAGGAGAGGTTCAAATCATAGAAAGTTAGAGTGTCATTATTCTTGTACTTAAGTCGGCATTGTGCCCATTGTATTAAATTCGGATGCAATTTCTGTGTTTAATCGTCAAAAACAAGGTCCAAGGAATACAGTAAACCTGAAGTGAAGCACCGGAATCTAAAACTGGACTCACAGGAGAGGTTTAAACCATAGAAAGTTAGAGAGTCAGTCCTCTTGTACTTTAGTCGGCATTGTGCCTTTTGTATTAAATTCGAATGCAAATTTCTGTGTTTCATCGTCAATAAGAAGGTCCAAGGTATACAGAAAACCTGAAGTGAAGCATCGGAATCTAAAACTGGATTCACAAAAGAGTTTCAAATCGTAGAAAGTTAGAGTGTCAGTCCTCTTGTACTTAAGTTCGCATTGTGCCTTTTGAATTTAATTCCGATGCAATTTCTGTGCTTCATCGTCAATATGAAGATAAAAGGGATACAGTAAATCTGAAGTGAAGCATCGGAATCTAAAACTGGTCTCACAGGAGAGGTTCAAATCATAGAAAGTGAGAGTGTCAGTCCTCTTGTACTTGAGTCGGCATTGTGCCTTTTGTATTAAATTCGGACGCAATTTCTGTGTTTCATCGTCACTAAGAAAGTCCAAGGTATACAGTAGACCTAAAGTGAAGTATCGGAATCTAAAACAGGACTCACAGGAGAGGTTCAAATCATAGAATGTTAGAGTGCAGTCCTCTTGTACTTATGTCGGCATTGTGCCTTTTGTATTGAATTCGGATGCAATTTCTGTGTTTCATCGTCAACAGGAAGGTCCAAGGGATACAGCAAACCTGAAGTGAAGCATCAGAATTTAAAACTGGACTCACAGGAGAGGGTAAAATCTTAGAAAGTTAGAGTGTCAGTCCTCTAGTACTTAAGTCCGCATTGTGACTTTTGTATTAAATTCGGATGCCATTTCTGTGTTTCATCGTCAATAAGAAGGACCAAGGGATACAGTAAACCTGAAGTGAAGCATCGGAATCTAAAACTGAACTCTCAGGGAGGTTCAAATCATAGAAAGTTAGTGTGTCAGTCCTCTTGTACTTAAGTCGGCATTGTGCCCATTGTATTAAATTCGGATGCAATTTCTGTGTTTCATCGTCAATAAGAGGGTCCAAGGTGTACAGTAAACCTGAAGTGAAGCATCGGTATCTAAAACTGGACTCACAGAAGAGTTTCAATACATAGAAAGTTACAGTGTCAGTCCTCTTGTACTTAAATCGGCATTGTGCCTTTTGAATTTAATTCCGATGAAATTTCTGTGCTTCATCCTCAATACGAAGGTCCCAGGGATACAGTACACCTAAAGTGAAGCATCGGAATCTAAAACTGGACTCACAGGAGAGGTTCAAATCATAGAAAGTTAGAGTGTCAGTCCTCTTGTACTTAAGTTGGCATTGTGCCTTTTGAATTTAATTCCGATGCAATTTCTGTGCTTCATCGTCAATAAGAAGATAAAAGAGATACAGTAAATCTGAAGTGAAGCATCGGAATCTAAAACTGGTCTCACAGGAGAGGTTCAAATAATAGAAAGTTAGAGTGTCAGTCCTCTTGTACTTAAGTCGGCATTGTGCCTTTTGAATTTAATTCCGATGCAATTTCTGTGTTGCCTCGTCAATTAGAAGGTCCAAGCGATACAGTAAACCTGAAGTGAAGCATCGGAATCTAAAATTGGACTCACATTTCAGGTTCAAATCATAGAGAGTTAGAGTGTCAGTCCTCTTGTACTTATGTCGGAATTTTGCCTTTTGTTTTAAATTGGGATGCAATTTCTGTGTTGTATCGTCAAAAAGAAGGTCCAAGGTATACAGTAAACCTGAAGTGGAGCATCGGAATCTAAGACTGGACTCACAGGAGAAGTTCAAATCATAGAAAGTTAGAGTGTCAGTCCCCTTGTACTTAAGTCGGCAATGTGGCTTTTGTATTAAATTCGGATGCAATATCTGTGTTTCATCGCCAATAAGAGGGTCCAAGGTATACAGTAAACCTGAAGTGAAGCATCGGAATCTAAAACTGGACTCACAGAAGAGTTTCAAATCATAGAAAGTTGCAGTGTCAGTCCTCTTGTACTTTAATCGGCATTGTGCCTTTTGAATTTAATTCCGATGAAGTTTCTGTGCTTCATCCTCAATACGAAGGTCCCAGGGATACAGTAAACCTTGAGTGAAGCATCGGAATCTAAAATTGGACTCACAGGAGAGGTTCAAATCATTGAAAGTTAGAGTGTCAGTCCTCTTGTACTTAGGTCGGCATTGTGCATTTTGAATTTAATTCCGATGCAATTTCTGTGCTTCATCGTCAATAAGAAGGTAAAAGGGATACAGTAAATTTGAAGTGAAGCATCTGAATCTAAAGCTGGTCTCAGAGAAATGGTTCAATTCATAGAAAGTTAAAGTGTCAGTCCTCTTGTACTTAAGTCGGCATTGTGCCTTTTGAATTTAATTCCGATGCAATTTCTGTGTTACCTCGTCAATAAGATGGTCCAAGGGGTACAGTAAACCTGAAGTGAAGCATCGGAATCTAAAACTGGACTCACATTACAGGTTCAAATCATAGAGAGTTAGAGTGTCAGTCCTCTTGTACTTAAGTCGGAATTTTGCCTTTTGTATTAAATTGGGATGCAATTTCTGTGTTTCATCGTCAAAAAGAAGGTCCAAGGTATACAGTAAACCTGAAGTGGAGCATCGGAATCTAAGACTGGACTCACAGGAGAAGTTCAAATCATAGAAAGTTAGAGTGTCAGTCCCCTTGTACTTATGTCGGCAATGTGGCTTTTGTATTAATTTCGGATGCAATATCTGTGTTTCATCGTCAATAAGAGGGTCCAAGGTACACAGTAAACTTGAAGTGAAGCATCGGAATCTAAAACTGAACTCACAGGAGAGGTTCAAATCACAGAAAGTTAGAGTGTCAGTCCCCTTGTACTTACGTCGGAATTGTGGCTTTTGTATTAAATTCGGATGTAATTTCTGTGTTTCATCGTCAATAAGAGGGTCCAAGGTATACAGTAAACCTGAAGTGAAGCATCGGAATCTAAAACTAGACTCACAGGAGAGGTTCAAATCATAGAAAGTGAGAGTGTCAGTCCTCTTGTACTTAAGTCGGCATTGTGCCTTCTGAATTTAATTCCGATGAAATTTCTGTGCTTCATCGTCATTACGAAGGTCCCCGGGATACAGTAAACATTGAGTGAAGCATCGGAATCTAAAACTGGACTCACAGGAGAGGTTCAAATCATTGAAAGTTAGAGTGTCAGTCCTCTTGTACTTAGGTCGGCATTGTGCCTTTTGAATTTAATTCCGATGCAATTTCTGTGTTGCCTCGTCAATAAGATGGTCCAAGGGGTACAGTAAACCTGAAGTGAAGCATCGGAATCTTAAACTGGAGTAACAGGAGAGGTTCAAATCATAGAAAGTTAGAGTGTCATTATTCTTGTACTTAAGTCGGCATTGTGCCCATTGTATTAAATTCGGATGCAATTTCTGTGTTTAATCGTCAAAAACAAGGTCCAAGGAATACAGTAAACCTGAAGTGAAGCACCGGAATCTAAAACTGGACTCACAGGAGAGGTTTAAACCATAGAAAGTTAGAGAGTCAGTCCTCTTGTACTTTAGTCGGCATTGTGCCTTTTGTATTAAATTCGAATGCAAATTTCTGTGTTTCATCGTCAATAAGAAGGTCCAAGGTATACAGAAAGCCTGAAGTGAAGCATCGGAATCTAAAACTGGATTCACAAAAGAGTTTCAAATCGTAGAAAGTTAGAGTGTCAGTCCTCTTGTACTTAAGTTCGCATTGTGCCTTTTGAATTTAATTCCGATGCAATTTCTGTGCTTCATCGTCAATATGAAGATAAAAGGGATACAGTAAATCTGAAGTGAAGCATCGGAATCTAAAACTGGTCTCACAGGAGAGGTTCAAATCATAGAAAGTGAGAGTGTCAGTCCTCTTGTACTTGAGTCGGCATTGTGCCTTTTGTATTAAATTCGGACGCAATTTCTGTGTTTCATCGTCACTAAGAAAGTCCAAGGTATACAGTAGACCTAAAGTGAAGTATCGGAATCTAAAACAGGACTCACAGGAGAGGTTCAAATCATAGAATGTTAGAGTGCAGTACTCTTGTACTTATGTCGGCATTGTGCCTTTTGTATTGAATTCGGATGCAATTTCTGTGTTTCATCGTCAATAAGAGGGTCCAAGGTGTACAGTAAACCTGAAGTGAAGCATCGGTATCTAAAACTGGACTCACAGAAGAGTTTCAATACATAGAAAGTTACAGTGTCAGTCCTCTTGTACTTAAATCGGCATTGTGCCTTTTGAATTTAATTCCGATGAAATTTCTGTGCTTCATCCTCAATACGAAGGTCCCAGGGATACAGTACACCTAAAGTGAAGCATCGGAATCTAAAACTGGACTCACAGGAGAGGTTCAAATCATAGAAAGTTAGAGTGTCAGTCCTCTTGTACTTAAGTTGGCATTGTGCCTTTTGAATTTAATTCCGATGCAATTTCTGTGCTTCATCGTCAATAAGAAGATAAAAGAGATACAGTAAATCTGAAGTGAAGCATCGGAATCTAAAACTGGTCTCACAGGAGAGGTTCAAATAATAGAAAGTTAGAGTGTCAGTCCTCTTGTACTTAAGTCGGCATTGTGCCTTTTGAATTTAATTCCGATGCAATTTCTGTGTTGCCTCGTCAATTAGAAGGTCCAAGCGATACAGTAAACCTGAAGTGAAGCATCGGAATCTAAAATTGGACTCACATTACAGGTTCAAATCATAGAGAGTTAGAGTGTCAGTCCTCTTGTACTTATGTCGGAATTTTGCCTTTTGTTTTAAATTGGGATGCAATTTCTGTGTTGTATCGTCAAAAAGAAGGTCCAAGGTATACAGTAAACCTGAAGTGGAGCATCGGAATCTAAGACTGGACTCACAGGAGAAGTTCAAATCATAGAAAGTTAGAGTGTCAGTCCCCTTGTACTTAAGTCGGCAATGTGGCTTTTGTATTAAATTCGGATGCAATATCTGTGTTTCATCGCCAATAAGAGGGTCCAAGGTATACAGTAAACCTGAAGTGAAGCATCGGAATCTAAAACTGGACTCACAGAAGAGTTTCAAATCATAGAAAGTTGCAGTGTCAGTCCTCTTGTACTTTAATCGGCATTGTGCCTTTTGAATTTAATTCCGATGAAGGTTCTGTGCTTCATCCTCAATACGAAGGTCCCAGGGATACAGTAAACCTTGAGTGAAGCATCGGAATCTAAAATTGGACTCACAGGAGAGGTTCAAATCATTGAATGTTAGAGTGTCAGTCCTCTTGTACTTAGGTCGGCATTGTGCATTTTGAATTTAATTCCGATGCAATTTCTGTGCTTCATCGTCAATAAGAAGGTAAAAGGGATACAGTAAATTTGAAGTGAAGCATCTGAATCTAAAGCTGGTCTCAGAGGAATGGTTCAATTCATAGAAAGTTAAAGTGTCAGTCCTCTTGTACTTAAGTCGGCATTGTGCCTTTTGAATTTAATTCCGATGCAATTTCTGTGTTACCTCGTCAATAAGATGGTCCAAGGGGTACAGTAAACCTGAAGTGAAGCATCGGAATCTAAAACTGGACTCACATTACAGGTTCAAATCATAGAGAGTTAGAGTGTCAGTCCTCTTGTACTTAAGTCGGAATTTTGCCTTTTGTATTAAATTGGGATGCAATTTCTGTGTTTCATCGTCAAAAAGAAGGTCCAAGGTATACAGTAAACCTGAAGTGGAGCATCGGAATCTAAGACTGGACTCACAGGAGAAGTTCAAATCATAGAAAGTTAGAGTGTCAGTCCCCTTGTACTTATGTCGGCAATGTGGCTTTTGTATTAATTTCGGATGCAATATCTGTGTTTCATCGTCAATAAGAGGGTCCAAGGTACACAGTAAACCTGAAGTGAAGCATCGGAATCTTAAACTGGAGTAACAGGAGAGGTTCAAATCATAGAAAGTTAGAGTGTCATTATTCTTGTACTTAAGTCGGCATTGTGCCCATTGTATTATATTCGGATGCAATTTCTGTGTTTAATCGTCAAAAACAAGGTCCAAGGAATACAGTTAACCTGACGTGAAGCACCGGAATCTAAAACTGGACTCACAGGAGAGGTTTAAACCATAGAAAGTTAGAGAGTCAGTCCTCTTGTACTTTAGTCGGCATTGTGCCTTTTGTATTAAATTCGAATGCAAATTTCTGTGTTTCATCGTCAATAAGAAGGTCCAAGGTATACAGAAAACCTGAAGTGAAGCATCGGAATCTAAAACTGGATTCACAAAAGAGTTTCAAATCGTAGAAAGTTAGAGTGTCAGTCCTCTTGTACGCATTGTGCCTTTTGAATTTAATTCCGATGCAATTTCTGTGCTTCATCGTCAATATGAAGATAAAAGGGATACAGTAAATCTGAAGTGAAGCATCGGAATCTAAAACTGGTCTCACAGGAGAGGTTCAAATCATAGAAAGTGAGAGTGTCAGTCCTCTTGTACTTGAGTCGGCATTGTGCCTTTTGTATTAAATTCGGACGCAATTTCTGTGTTTCATCGTCACTAAGAAAGTCCAAGGTATACAGTAGACCTAAAGTGAAGTATCGGAATCTAAAACAGGACTCACAGGAGAGGTTCAAATCATAGAATGTTAGAGTGCAGTCCTCTTGTACTTATGTCGGCATTGTGCCTTTTGTATTGAATTCGGATGCAATTTCTGTGTTTCATCGTCAACAGGAAGGTCCAAGGGATACAGCAAACCTGAAGTGAAGCATCAGAATCTAAAACTGGACTCACAGGAGAGGGTAAAATCTTAGAAAGTTAGAGTGTCAGTCCTCTAGTACTTAAGTCCGCATTGTGACTTTTGTATTAAATTCGGATGCCATTTCTGTGTTTCATCGTCAATAAGAAGGACCAAGGGATACAGTAAACCTGAAGTGAAGCATCGGAATCTGAAACTGAACTCTCAGGGAGGTTCAAATCATAGAAAGTTTGTGTGTCAGTCCTCTTGAACTTAAGTCGGCATTGTGCCCATTGTATTAAATTCGGATGCAATTTCTGTGTTTCATCGTCAATAAGAGGGTCCAAGGTGTACAGTAAACCTGAAGTGAAGCATCGGTATGTAAAACTGGACTCACAGAAGAGTTTCAATACATAGAAAGTTACAGTGTCAGTCCTCTTGTACTTAAATCGGCATTGTGCCTTTTGAATTTAATTCCGATGAAATTTCTGTGCTTCATCCTCAATACGAAGGTCCCAGGGATACAGTACACCTAAAGTGAAGCATCGGAATCTAAAACTGGACTCACATTACAGGTTCAAATCATAGAGAGTTAGAGTGTCAGTCCTCTTGTACTTAAGTCGGAATTTTGCCTTTTGTATTAAATTGGGATGCAATTTCTGTGTTTTATCGTCAATAAGAAGGTCCAAGGTATACAGTAAACCTGAAGTGGAGCATCGGAATCTAAGACTGGACTCACAGGAGAGGTTCAAATCACAGAAAGTTAGAGTGTCAGTCCCCTTGTACTTATGTCGGAATTGTGGCTTTTGTATTAAATTCGGATGCAATTTCTGTGTTTCATCGTCAATAAGAGGGTCCAAGGTATACAGTAAACCTGAAGTGAAGCATCGGAATCTAAAACTGGCTCACAGAAGAGTTTCAAATCATAGAAAGTTACAGTGTCAGTCCTCATGTACTTAAATCGGCATTGTGCCCTTTGAATTTAATTCCGATGAAATTTCTGTGCTTCATCCTCAATACGAAGGTCCCAGGGATACAGTAAACCTGAAGTGAAGCATCGGAATCTAAAACTGGACTCACAGGAGAGGTTCGAATCATAGAAAGTTAGAGTGTCAGTCCTCTTGTACATATGTTGGCATTGTGCCTTTTGAATTTAATTCCGATGCAATCTCTGTGCTTCATCGTCAAAAAGAAGATAAAAGGGATACAGTAAATCTGAAGTGAAGCATCGGAATCTAAAACTGGTCTCACAGGAGAGGTTCAAATCATAGGAAGTTAGAATGTCAGTCCTCTTGCACTTAAGTCGGCATTGTGGCTTTTGAATTTAATTCCGATGCAATTTATGTGTTGCCTAGTCAATAAGAAGGCCCAAGCGATACAGTAAACCTGAAGTGAAGCATCGGAATCTAAAACTGGACTCACATTACAGGTTCAAATCATAGAGAGTTATAGTGTCAGTCCTCTTGTACTTAAGTCGGAATTTTGCATTTTGTATTAAATTGGGATGCAATTTCTGTGTTTCATCGTCAAAAAGAAGGTCCAAGGTATACAGTAAACCTGAAGTGGAGCATCGGAATCTAAGACTGGACTCACAGGAGAAGTTCAAATCATAGAAAGTTAGAGTGTCAGTCAGCTTGTACTTATGTCGGCAATGTGGCTTTTGTATTAAATTCGGATGCAATATCTGTGTTTCATCGTCAATAAGAGGGTCCAAGGTATACAGTAAACTTGAAGTGAAGCATCGGAATCTAAAACTGAACTCACAGGAGAGGTTCAAATCACAGAAAGTTAGAGTGTCAGTCCCCTTGTACTTATGTCGGAATTGTGGCTTATGTATTAAATTCGGATGTAATTTCTGTGTTTCATCGTCAATAAGAGGGTCCAAGGTATACAGTAAACTTGAAGTGAAGCATCGGAATCTAAAACTAGACTCACAGGAGAGGTTCAAATCATAGAAAGTGAGATTGTCAGTCCTCTTGTACTTAAGTCGGCATTGTGCCTTCTGAATTTAATTCCGATGAAATTTCTGTGCTTCATCGTCATTACGAAGGTCCCCGGGATGCAGTAAACCTTGAGTGAGGCATCGGAATCTAAAACTGGACTCACAGGAGAAGTTCAAATCATTGAAAGTTAGAGTGTCAGTCCTCTTGTACTTAAGTCGGCATTATGTGCTTTGTATAAAAGCATCGGAATCTAAAACTGGACTCATAGGAGAGGTTCAAATCATAGAAAGAGTGAGTGTCAGTCCTCTTGTACTTAAGTCGGCATTGTGAGTTTTGTATTAAATTCGGATTCAATTTCTGTGTTTCATGGTCAATAAGAAGGTCCAAGTGATACAGTAACCCAGAGGTGAAGCATCGGAATCTTAAACTGGAGTCACAGGAGAGGTTCAAATCATAGAAAGTTAGAGTGTCAGTCCTCTTGTACTTAAGTCGACATTGTGCCTTTTGTTTTAAATTGGGATGCAATTTCTGTGTTTCATCGTCAATAAGAAGGTCCAAGGTATACAGTACACCTGAAGTGAAGCATCGGAATCTAAAACAGGACTCACAGGAGAGGTTCAAATCATAGAAAGTTAGAGTGTCAGTCCTCTTGTACTTATGTTGGCATTGTGCCTTTTGTATTGAATTCGGATGCAATTTCTGTGTTTCATCGTCAATAAGAAGGTCCAAGGAATACAGCAAACCTGAAGTGAAGCATCAGAATCTAAAACTGGACTAACAGGAGAGGTTCAAATCATAGAAAGTTAGAGTGTCAGTCCTCTAGTACTTAAGTCGGCATTGTGCCATTTGTATTAAATTCGGATGCAATATCTGTGTTACATCGTCAATAAGAAGGTCCAAGTAAGACAGTAAACCTGAAGTGAAGCATCAGAATCTAAAACTGAACTCACAGGAGAGGTTCAAATCATAGAAAGTTAGAGTGTCAGTCCTCTTGTACTTAAGTCGGCATTGTGCCCATAGTATTATATTCGGATGCAATTTCTGTGTTTCATCGCCAATAACAAGGTCCAAGGGATACAGTAAACATGAAGTGTAGCACCGGAATCTAAAACTGGACTCACAGGAGAGTTTTAAACCATAGAAAGTTAGAGTGTCAGTCCTCTTGTACTTTAGTCGGCATTGAGCCTTTTGTATTAAATTCGAATGCAAATTTCTGTGTTTCATCGTCAATAAGAAGGTCCAAGGTATACAGTAAACCTGAAGTGAAGCATCGGAATCTAAAACTGGACTCACAGGAGAGGTTCAAATCATAGAAAGTTAGAATGTCAGTCCTCTTGTACTTTAGTCGGCATTGTGCCTTTTTAATTTAATTCCGATGTAATTTCTCTGTTTAATCGTCAATAAGAAGGTCCAAGGTATACAGTAAACCTGAAAGGAAGCATCGGAATCTAAAACTGGACTCATAGGAGTGGTTCAAATTATAGAATGTTGGAGTGCCGTTCCTCTTTAATTTAGGTCGACATTGTGCCTTTTGTGTTAAATTGGGATGCAATTTCTGTGTTTCTTCGTTAATAAGTAGGTCCAAGGTGTGAAGTAAACCTGAAGTGAAGCATCGGAATCTAAAACTGAACTCTCAGGGAGGTTCAAATCATAGAAAGTTAGAGTGTCAGTCCTCTTGTACTGAAGTCGGCATTGTGCCCATTGTATTAAATTCCGATGCAATTTCTGTGCTTCATCGTCAATAAGAATGTAAAAGGGATACAGTAAATATGAAGTGAAGCATCTGAATCTAAAGCTGGTCTCAGAGGAGTAGTTAAAATCGTAGAACGTTAGAGTGTCAGTCCGCTTGCACTTATGTCGGCATTGTGCCTTTTGAATTTAATTCCGATGCAATTTCTGTGTTGCCTCGTGAATAAGAAGGTCCAAGGGATACACTAAACCTGAAGTGAAGCATCGGAATCTAAAACTGGACTCACAGGAGAGGTTCAAATCATAGAATGAGTGAGTGTCAGTCCTCTTGTACTTAAGTCGGCATTGTGAGTTTTGTATTAAATTCGGATTCAATTTCTGTGTTTCATGGTCAATAAGAAGGTCCAAGTGATACAGTAAACCAGAAGTCAAGCATCAGAATCTTAAACTGGAATCACAGGAGAGGTTCAAATCATAGAAAGTTAGAGTGTCAGTCCTCTTGTACTTAAGTCGACATTGTGCCTTTTGTTTTAAATTGGGATGCAATTTCTGTGTTTCATCGTCAATAAGAAGGTCCAAGGTATACAGTACACCTGAAGTGAAGCATCGGAATCTAAAACAGGACTCACAGGAGAGGTTCAAATCATAGAAAGTTAGAGTGTCAGTCCTCTTGTACTTTAGTCGGCATTGAGCCTTTTGTATTAAATTCGAATGCAAATTTCTACATCTACATCTACATTGATACCCCGCAAGCCACCCAACGGTGTGTGGCGGAGGGCACTTTACGTGCCACTGTCATTACCTCCCTTTCCTGTTCCAGTCGCGTATGGTTCGCGGGAAGAACGACTGTCTGAAAGCCTCCGTGCGCGCTCTAATCTCTCTAATTTTACATTCGTGATCTCCTCGGGAGGTATAAGTAGGGGGAAGCAATATATTCGATACCTCATCCAGAAACGCACCCTCTCGAAACCTGGCGAGCAAGCTACACCGCGATGCAGAGCGCCTCTCTTGCAGAGTCTGCCACTTGAGTTTATTAAACATCTCCGTAACGCCATCACGGTTACCAAATAACCCAGTGACGAAACGCGCCGCTCTCCTTTGGATCTTCTCTATCTCCTCCGTCAACCCGACCTGGTACGGATCCCACACTGATGAGCAATACTCAAGTATAGGTCGAACGAGTGTTTTGTAAGCCACCTCCTTTGTTGATGGACCACATTTTCTAAGCACTCTCCCAATGAATCTCAACCTGGTACCCGCCTTACCAACAATTAGTTTTATATGATCATTCCACTTCAAATCGTTCCGTACGCATACTCCCAGATATTTTACAGAAGTAACTGCTACCAGTGTTTGTTCCGCTATCATATAATCATACAATAAAGGATCCTTCTTTCTATGTATTCGCAATACATTACATTTGTCTATGTTAAGGGTCAGTTGCCACTCCCTGCACCAAGTGCCTATCCGCTGCAGATCTTCCTGTATTTCGCTACAATTTTCTAATGCAGCAACTTCTCTGTATACTACAGCATCATCCGCGAAAAGCCGCATGGAACTTCCGACACTATCTACTAAGTCATTTATATATATTGTGAAAAGCAATGGCCCCATAACACTCCCCTGTGGCACGCCAGAGGTTACTTTAACGTCTGTAGACGTCTCTCCATTGATAACAACATGCTGTGTTCTGTTTGCTAAAAACTCTTCAATCCAGCCACACAGCTGGTCTGATATTCCGTAGGCTCTTACTTTGTTTATCAGGCGACAGTGCGGAACTGTATCGAACGCCTTCCGGAAGTCAAGAAAAATAGCATCTACCTGGGAGCCTGTATCTAATATTTTCTGGGTCTCATGAACAAATAAAGCGAGTTGGGTCTCACACGATCGCTGTTTCCGGAATCCATGTTGATTCCCACATAGTAGATTCTGGGTTTCCAGAAATGACATGATACGCGAGCAAAAAACATGTTCTAAAATTCTACAAGAGATCGACGTAAGAGATATAGGTCTATAGTTTTGCGCATCTGCCCGACGACCCTTCTTGAAGACTGGGACTATCTGTGCTCTTTTCCAATCATTTGGAACCCTCCGTTCCTCTAGAGACTTGCGGTACACGGCTGTTAGAAGGGGGGCAAGTTCTTTCGCGTACTCTGTGTAGAATCGAATTGGTATCCCGTCAGGTCCAGTGGACTTTCCTCTATTGAGTGATTCCAGTTGCTTTTCTATTCCTTGGACACTTATTTCGATGTCAGCCATTTTTTCGATTGTGCGAGGATTTAGAGAAGGAACTGCAGTGCGGTCTTCCTCTGTGAAACAGCTTTGGAAAAAGGTGTTTAGTATTTCAGCTTTACGCGTGTCATCCTCTGTTTCAATGCCATCATCATCCCGTAGTGTCTGGATATGCTGTTTCGAGCCACTTACTGATTTAACGTAAGACCAGAACTTCCTAGGATTTTCTGTCAAGTCGGTACATAGAATTTTACTTTCGAATTCAATGAACGCTTCACGCATAGCCCTCCTTACGCTAACTTTGACATCGTTTAGCTTCTGTTTGTCTGAGAGGTTTTGGCTGCGTTTAAACTTGGAGTGGAGCTCTCTTTGCTTTCGCAGTAGTTTCCTAACTTTGTTGTTGTACCACGGTGGGTTTTTCCCGTCCCTCACAGTTTTACTCGGCACGTACCTGTCTAAAACGCATTTTACGATTGCCTTGAACTTTTTCCATAAACACTCAACATTGTCAGTGTCGGAACAGAAATTTTCGTTTTGATCTGTTAGGTAGTCTGAAATCTGCCTTCTATTACTCTTGCTAAACAGATAAACCTTCCTCCCTTTTTTTATATTCCTATTAACTTCCATATTCAGGGATGCTGCAACGGCCTTATGATCACTGATTCCCTGTTCTGTACATACAGATTCGAAAAGTTCGGGTCTGTTTGTTATCAGTAGGTCCAATATGTTATCTCCACGAGTCGGTTCTCTGTTTAATTGCTCGAGGTAATTTTCGGATAGTGCACTCAGTATAATATCACTCGATGCTCTGTCCCTACCACCCGTCCTAAACATCTGAGTGTCCCAGTATATATCTGGTAAATTGAAATCTCCACCTAAGACTATAACATGCTGAGAAAATTTATGTGAAATGTATTCCAAATTTTCTCTCAGTTGTTCTGCCACTAATGCTGCTGAGTCGGGAGGTCGGTAAAAGGAGCCAATTATTAACCTAGTTCGGTTGTTTAGTGTAACCTCCACCCATAATAATTCACAGGAACTATCCACTTCTACTTCACTACAGGATAAACTACTACTAACAGCGATGAACACTCCACCACCGGTTGCATGCAATCTATCCTTTCTAAACACCGTCTGTACCTTTGTAAAAATTTCGGCAGAATTTATCTCTGGCTTAAGCCAGCTTTCTGTACCTATAACGATTTCAGCTTCGGTGCTTTCTATCAGCGCTTGAAGTTCCGGTACTTTACCAACGCAGCTTCGACAGTTGACAATTACAATACCGATTGCTGCTTGGTCCCCGCATGTCCTGACTTTGCCCCGCACCCTTTGAGGCTGTTGCCCTTTCTGTACTTGCCCAAGGCCATCTAACCTAAAAAACCGCCCAGCCCACGCCACACAACCCCTGCTACCCGTGTAGCCGCTTGTTGCGTGTAGTGGACTCCTGACCTATCCAGCGGAACCCGAAACCCCACCACCCTATGGCGCAAGTCGAGGAATCTGCAGCCCACATGGTCGCAGAACCGTCTCAGCCTCTGATTCAGACCCTCCACTCGGCTCTGTACCAAAGGTCCGCAGTCAGTCCTGTCGACGATGCTGCAGATGATGAGCTCTGCTTTCATCCCGCTAGCGAGACTGGCAGTCTTCACCAAATCAGATAGCCGCCGGAAGCCAGAGAGGATTTCCTCCGATCCATAGCGACACACATCATTGGTGCCGACATGAGCGACCACCTGCAGATGGGTGCACCCTGTACCCTTCATGGCATCCGGAAGGACCCTTTCCACATCTGGAATGACTCCCCCCGGTATGCACACGGAGTGCACATTGGTTTTCTTCCCCTCTCTTGCTGCCATTTCCCTAAGGGGCCCCATTACGCGCCTGACGTTGGAGCTCCCAACTACCAGTAAGCCCACCCTCTGCGACTGCCCGGATCTTGCAGACTGAGGGGCAACCTCTGGAACAGGACAAGCAGCCATGTCAGGCCGAAGATCAGTATCAGCCTGAGACAGAGCCTGAAACCGGTTCTTCAGACAAACTGGAGAGGCTTTCCGTTCAGCCCTCCGGAATGTCTTTCGCCCCCTGCCACACCTTGAAACGACCTCCCACTCTACCACAGGTGAGGGATCAGCCTCAATGCGGGCAGTATCCCGGGCAACCACAGTCGTAGTCCGATCAGGGGATGCGTGGGACGAGCTGGCCGTCCCCGACAAACCCCCATCCCGACCCCCACAGTGATGCCCATTGGCAACAGCCTCAAGCTGTGTGACCGAAGCCAACACTGCCTGAAGCTGGGAGCGAAGGGATGCCAACTCAGCCTGCATCCGAACACAGCAGTTGCAGTCCCTATCCATGCTAAAAACTGTTTTGCTAAGAACGTCGGAACTAATCTACAGAGAGCGCAAACAAATCGACAAAATTTAAACGGTTATTAAAATACAAGATTGCCTAGTAAATGCAGTAATGCTGCTACTTGCGCACTGCTGACACTGCTCGGCGGCGGAAGGAGACTAAGCGAAATTACACTATTCAGGTACTACAACACGATGCTACACTCTCAAATACTATAATACGCCCGAAATTTATGAATTAAACAATGAAAGAACCAAAAACACGGAAAGAAATTAAGAATTAAACTATGTAACAAATGAGTGAGCTAGGAGTATACGACTTGCTGCTCAGCTGCTTATCCAACGGCGGCAGGGAGCACACTGACTGCGACCAACCGACACTGGCCGTTCAAAACAAAACAGTAGACAAACGACTACGCGAATTTACACTATTCAGGTACTAAAACGCGATGCTACAACTCTCAAATACTATAATACGCTCGAAATTTATGAATTAAACAATGCAAGTACCAAAAACACGCAAAAAATTAAGAATTAAACTATAAAACAAATGAGTGAGCTAGGAGTATACGACTTGCTGCTGCAGCTGCTTATCCAACGGCGGCAGGGAGCATCGTCAATAAGAAGGTCCAAGGTATACAGTAAACCTGAAGTGAAGCATCGGAATCTAAAACTGGACTCACAAAAGAGTTTCAAATCATAGAATGTTAGAGTGCCAGTCCTCTTGTACTTAAGTCGGCATTGTGCCTTTTGAATTTAATTCCTCTGAAATTTCTGTGCTACATCGTCAATACGAAGGTCCCAGGGATACAGTAAACCAGAAGTGAAGCATCTGAATCTAAAACTGGACTCACAGGAGAAGTTCAAATCATTGAAAGTTAGAGTGTCAGTCCTCTTGTACTTAGGTCGGCATTGTGCCTTTTGAATTTAATTCCGATGCAATTTCTGTGTTGCCTCGTCAATAAGATGGTCCAAGGGGTACAGTAAACCTGAAGTGAAGCATCGGAATCTAAAAATGGACTCACAGGAGAGGTTCAAATAATAGTAAGTTAGAGTGTCAGTCCTCTTGTACCTAAGTCGGCATTATGTGCTTTGTATAAAAGCATCGGAATCTAAAACTGGACTCACAGGAGAGGTTCAAATCATAGAAAGAGTGAGTGTCAGTCCTCTTGTACTTAAGTCGGCATTGTGAGTTTTGTATTAAATTCGGATTCAATTTCTGTGTTTCATGGTCAATAAGAAGGTCCAAGTGATACAGTAACCCAGAGGTGAAGCATCGGAATCTTAAACTGGAGTCACAGGAGAGGTTCAAATCATAGAAAGTTAGAGTGTCAGTCCTCTTGTACTTAAGTCGGCATTGTGCCCATTGTATTATATTCGGATGCAATTTCTGTGTTTCATCGCCAATAACAAGGTCCAAGGGATACAGTAAACATGAAGTGTAGCACCGGAATCTAAAACTGGACTCACAGGAGAGTTTTAAACCATAGAAAGTTAGAGTGTCCGTCCTCTCGTACTTAAGTCGGCATTGTGCCCATTGTATTAAATTCCGATGCAATTTCTGTGCTTCATCGTCAATAAGAATGTAAAAGGGATACAGTAAATATGAAGTGAAGCATCTGAATCTAAAGCTGGTCTCAGAGGAGTAGTTAAAATCGTAGAACGTTAGAGTGTCAGTCCGTTTGCACTTATGTCGGCATTGTGCCTTTTGAATTTAATTCCGATGCAATTTCTGTGTTGCCTCGTGAATAAGAAGGTCCAAGGGATACACTAAACCTGAAGTGAAGCATCGGAATCTAAAACTGGACTCACAGGAGAGGTTCAAATCATAGAAAGAGTGAGTGTCAGTCCTCTTGTACTTAAGTCGGCATTGTGAGTTTTGTATTAAATTCGGATTCAATTTCTGTGTTTCATCGTCAATAAGAAGGTCCAAGGTATACAGTACACCTGAAGTGAAGCATCGGAATCTAAAACAGGACTCACAGGAGAGGTTCAAATCATAGAAAGTTAGAGTGTCAGTCCTCTTGTACTTATGTTGGCATTGTGCCTTTTGTATTGAATTCGGATGCAATTTCTGTGTTTCATCGTCAATAAGAAGGTCCAAGGAATACAGCAAACCTGAAGTGAAGCATCAGAATCTAAAACTGGACTAACAGGAGAGGTTCAAATCATAGAAAGTTAGAGTGTCAGTCCTCTAGTACTTAAGTCGGCATTGTGCCATTTGTATTAAATTCGGATGCAATATCTGTGTTACATCGTCAATAAGAAGGTCCAAGTAAGACAGTAAACCTGAAGTGAAGCATCAGAATCTAAAACTGAACTCACAGGAGAGGTTCAAATCATAGAAAGTTAGAGTGTCAGTCCTCTTGTACTTAAGTCGGCATTGTGCCCATAGTATTATATTCGGATGCAATTTCTGTGTTTCATCGCCAATAACAAGGTCCAAGGGATACAGTAAACATGAAGTGTAGCACCGGAATCTAAAACTGGACTCACAGGAGAGTTTTAAACCATAGAAAGTTAGAGTGTCAGTCCTCTTGTACTTTAGTCGGCATTGAGCCTTTTGTATTAAATTCGAATGCAAATTTCTGTGTTTCATCGTCAATAAGAAGGTCCAAGGTATACAGTAAACCTGAAGTGAAGCATCGGAATCTAAAACTGGACTCACAGGTGAGGTTCAAATCATAGAAAGTTAGAATGTCAGTCCTCTTGTACTTTAGTCGGCATTGTGCCTTTTTTTTTTAATTCCGATGTAATTTCTCTGTTTCATCGTCAATAAGAAGGTCCAAGGTATACAGTAAACCTGATAGGAAGCATCGGAATCTAAAACTGGACTCATAGGAGTGGTTCAAATTATAGAATGTTGGAGTGCCGTTCCTCTTGAATTTAGGTCGACATTGTGAATTTTGTGTTAAATTGGGATGCAATTTCTGTGTTTCTTCGTTAATAAGTAGGTCCAAGGTGTGAAGTAAACCTGAAGTGAAGCATCGGAATCTAAAACTGAACTCTCAGGGAGGTTCAAATCATAGAAAGTTAGAGTGTCAGTCCTCTTGTACTTAAGTCGGCATTGTTCCCATTGTATTAAATTCCGATGCAATTTCTGTGCTTCATCGTCAATAAGAATGTAAAAGGGATACAGTAAATATGAAGTGAAGCATCTGAATCTAAAGCTGGTCTCAGAGGAGTAGTTAAAATCGTAGAACGTTAGAGTGTCAGTCCGCTTGCACTTATGTCGGCATTGTGCCTTTTGAATTTAATTCCGATGCAATTTCTGTGTTGCCTCGTGAATAAGAAGGTCCAAGGGATACACTAAACCTGAAGTGAAGCATCGGAATCTAAAACTGGACTCACAGGAGAGGTTCAAATCATAGAAAGAGTGAGTGTCAGTCCTTTTGTACTTAAGTCGGCATTGTGAGTTTTGTATTAAATTCGGATTCAATTTCTGTGTTTCATGGTCAATAAGAAGGTCCAAGTGATACAGTAAACCAGAAGTCAAGCATCGGAATCTTAAACTGGAATCACAGGAGAGGTTCAAATCATAGAAAGTTAGAGTGTCAGTCCTCTTGTACTTAAGTCGACATTGTGCCTTTTGTTTTAAATTGGGATGCAATTTCTGTGTTTCATCGTCAATAAGAAGGTCCAAGGTATACAGTACACCTGAAGTGAAGCATCGGAATCTAAAACAGGACTCACAGGAGAGGTTCAAATCATAGAAAGTTAGATTGTCAGTCCTCTTGTACTTATGTTGGCATTGTGCCTTTTGTATTGAATTCGGATGCAATTTCTGTGTTTCATCTTCAATAAGAAGGTCCAAGGAATACAGCAAACCTGAAGTGAAGCATCAGAATCTAAAACTGGACTCACAGGAGAGGTTCAAATCATAGAAAGTTAGAGTTTCAGTCCTCTAGTACTTAAGTCGGCATTGTGCCATTTGTATTAAATTCGGATGCAATATCTGTGTTACATCGTCAATAAGAAGGTCCAAGTAATACAGTAAACCTGAAGTGAAGCATCAGAATCTAAAACTGAACTCACAGGAGAGGTTCAAATCATAGAAAGTTAGAGTGTCAGTCCTCTTGTATTTAAGTCGGCATTGTGCCCATTGTATTATATTCGAATGCAATTTCTGTGTTTCATCGTCAATAACAAGGTCCAAGGGATACAGTAAACCTGAAGTGTAGCACCGGAATCTAAAACTGGACTCACAGGAGAGTTTTAAACCATAGAAAGTTAGAGTGTCAGTCCTCTTGTACTTTAGTCGGCATTGAGCCTTTTGTATTAAATTCGAATGCAAATTTCTACATCTACATCTACATTGATACCCCGCAAGCCACCCAACGGTGTGTGGCGGAGGGCACTTTACGTGCCACTGTCATTACCTCCCTTTCCTGTTCCAGTCGCGTATGGTTCGCGGGAAGAACGACTGTCTGAAAGCCTCCGTGCGCGCTCTAATCTCTCTAATTTTACATTCGTGATCTCCTCGGGAGGTATAAGTAGGGGGAAGCAATATATTCGATACCTCATCCAGAAACGCACCCTCTCGAAACCTGGCGAGCAAGCTACACCGCGATGCAGAGCGCCTCTCTTGCAGAGTCTGCCACTTGAGTTTATTAAACATCTCCGTAACGCCATCACGGTTACCAAATAACCCAGTGACGAAACGCGCCGCTCTCCTTTGGATCTTCTCTATCTCCTCCGTCAACCCGACCTGGTACGGATCCCACACTGATGAGCAATACTCAAGTATAGGTCGAACGAGTGTTTTGTAAGCCACCTCCTTTGTTGATGGACCACATTTTCTAAGCACTCTCCCAATGAATCTCAACCTGGTACCCGCCTTACCAACAATTAGTTTTATATGATCATTCCACTTAAAATCGTTCCGTACGCATACTCCCAGATATTTTACAGAAGTAACTGCTACCAGTGTTTGTTCCGCTATCATATAATCATACAATAAAGGATCCTTCTTTCTATGTATTCGCAATACATTACATTTGTCTATGTTAAGGGTCAGTTGCCACTCCCTGCACCAAGTGCCTATCCGCTGCAGATCTTCCTGTATTTCGCTACAATTTTCTAATGCAGCAACTTCTCTGTATACTACAGCATCATCCGCGAAAAGCCGCATGGAACTTCCGACACTATCTACTAAGTCATTTATATATATTGTGAAAAGCAATGGTCCCATAACACTCCCCTGTGGCACGCCAGAGGTTACTTTAACGTCTGTAGACGTCTCTCCATTGATAACAACATGCTGTGTTCTGTTTGCTAAAAACTCTTCAATCCAGCCACACAGCTGGTCTGATATTCCGTAGGCTCTTACTTTGTTTATCAGGCGACAGTGCGGAACTGTATCGAACGCCTTCCGGAAGTCAAGAAAAATAGCATCTACCTGGGAGCCTGTATCTAATATTTTCTGGGTCTCATGAACAAATAAAGCGAGTTGGGTCTCACACGATCGCTGTTTCCGGAATCCATGTTGATTCCCACATAGTAGATTCTGGGTTTCCAGAAATGACATGATACGCGAGCAAAAAACATGTTCTAAAATTCTACAAGAGATCGACGTAAGAGATATAGGTCTATAGTTTTGCGCATCTGCCCGACGACCCTTCTTGAAGACTGGGACTATCTGTGCTCTTTTCCAATCATTTGGAACCCTCCGTTCCTCTAGAGACTTGCGGTACACGGCTGTTAGAAGGGGGGCAAGTTCTTTCGCGTACTCTGTGTAGAATCGAATTGGTATCCCGTCAGGTCCAGTGGACTTTCCTCTATTGAGTGATTCCAGTTGCTTTTCTATTCCTTGGACACTTATTTCGATGTCAGCCATTTTTTCGATTGTGCGAGGATTTAGAGAAGGAACTGCAGTGCGGTCTTCCTCTGTGAAACAGCTTTGGAAAAAGGTGTTTAGTATTTCAGCTTTACGCGTGTCATCCTCTGTTTCAATGCCATCATCATCCCGTAGTGTCTGGATATGCTGTTTCGAGCCACTTACTGATTTAACGTAAGACCAGAACTTCCTAGGATTTTCTGTCAAGTCGGTACATAGAATTTTACTTTCGAATTCAATGAACGCTTCACGCATAGCCCTCCTTACGCTAACTTTGACATCGTTTAGCTTCTGTTTGTCTGAGAGGTTTTGGCTGCGTTTAAACTTGGAGTGGAGCTCTCTTTGCTTTCGCAGTAGTTTCCCAACTTTGTTGTTGTACCACGGTGGGTTTTTCCCGTCCCTCACAGTTTTACTCGGCACGTACCTGTCTAAAACGCATTTTACGATTGCCTTGAACTTTTTCCATAAACACTCAACATTGTCA
This sequence comes from Schistocerca americana, assembly GCF_021461395.2. Classification (NCBI taxonomy): domain Eukaryota; kingdom Metazoa; phylum Arthropoda; class Insecta; order Orthoptera; family Acrididae; genus Schistocerca; species Schistocerca americana. Next base: position 10,028,771 of record NW_025725481.1, on the reverse strand, counting down.
GTGTCGGAACAGAAATTTTCGTTTTGATCTGTTAGGTAGTCTGAAATCTGCCTTCTATTACTCTTGCTAAACAGATAAACCTTCCTCCCTTTTTTTATATTCCTATTAACTTCCATATTCAGGGATGCTGCAACGGCCTTATGATCACTGATTCCCTGTTCTGTACATACAGATTCGAAAAGTTCGGGTCTGTTTGTTATCAGTAGGTCCAATATGTTATCTCCACGAGTCGGTTCTCTGTTTAATTGCTCGAGGTAATTTTCGGATAGTGCACTCAGTATAATATCACTCGATGCTCTGTCCCTACCACCCGTCCTAAACATCTGAGTGTCCCAGTATATATCTGGTAAATTGAAATCTCCACCTAAGACTATAACATGCTGAGAAAATTTATGTGAAATGTATTCCAAATTTTCTCTCAGTTGTTCTGCCACTAATGCTGCTGAGTCGGGAGGTCGGTAAAAGGAGCCAATTATTAACCTAGTTCGGTTGTTTAGTGTAACCTCCACCCATAATAATTCACAGGAACTATCCACTTCTACTTCACTACAGGATAAACTACTACTAACAGCGATGAACACTCCACCACCGGTTGCATGCAATCTATCCTTTCTAAACACCGTCTGTACCTTTGTAAAAATTTCGGCAGAATTTATCTCTGGCTTAAGCCAGCTTTCTGTACCTATAACGATTTCAGCTTCGGTGCTTTCTATCAGCGCTTGAAGTTCCGGTACTTTACCAACGCAGCTTCGACAGTTGACAATTACAATACCGATTGCTGCTTGGTCCCCGCATGTCCTGACTTTGCCCCGCACCCTTTGAGGCTGTTGCCCTTTCTGTACTTGCCCAAGGCCATCTAACCTAAAAAACCGCCCAGCCCACGCCACACAACCCCTGCTACCCGTGTAGCCGCTTGTTGCGTGTAGTGGACTCCTGACCTATCCAGCGGAACCCGAAACCCCACCACCCTATGGCGCAAGTCGAGGAATCTGCAGCCCACATGGTCGCAGAACCGTCTCAGCCTCTGATTCAGACCCTCCACTCGGCTCTGTACCAAAGGTCCGCAGTCAGTCCTGTCGACGATGCTGCAGATGGTGAGCTCTGCTTTCATCCCGCTAGCGAGACTGGCAGTCTTCACCAAATCAGATAGCCGCCGGAAGCCAGAGAGGATTTCCTCCGATCCATAGCGACACACATCATTGGTGCCGACATGAGCGACCACCTGCAGATGGGTGCACCCTGTACCCTTCATGGCATCCGGAAGGACCCTTTCCACATCTGGAATGACTCCCCCCGGTATGCACACGGAGTGCACATTGGTTTTCTTCCCCTCTCTTGCTGCCATTTCCCTAAGGGGCCCCATTACGCGCCTGACGTTGGAGCTCCCAACTACCAGTAAGCCCACCCTCTGCGACTGCCCGGATCTTGCAGACTGAGGGGCAACCTCTGGAACAGGACAAGCAGCCATGTCAGGCCGAAGATCAGTATCAGCCTGAGACAGAGCCTGAAACCGGTTCTTCAGACAAACTGGAGAGGCTTTCCGTTCAGCCCTCCGGAATGTCTTTCGCCCCCTGCCACACCTTGAAACGACCTCCCACTCTACCACAGGTGAGGGATCAGCCTCAATGCGGGCAGTATCCCGGGCAACCACAGTCGTAGTCCGATCAGGGGATGCGTGGGACGAGCTGGCCGTCCCCGACAAACCCCCATCCCGACCCCCACAGTGATGCCCATTGGCAACAGCCTCAAGCTGTGTGACCGAAGCCAACACTGCCTGAAGCTGGGAGCGAAGGGATGCCAACTCAGCCTGCATCCGAACACAGCAGTTGCAGTCCCTATCCATGCTAAAAACTGTTTTGCTAAGAACGTCGGAACTAATCTACAGAGAGCGCAAACAAATCGACAAAATTTAAACGGTTATTAAAATACAAGATTGCCTAGTAAATGCAGTAATGCTGCTACTTGCGCACTGCTGACACTGCTCGGCGGCGGAAGGAGACTAAGCGAAATTACACTATTCAGGTACTAAAACACGACGCTACACTCTCAAATACTATAATACGCCCGAAATTTATGAATTAAACAATGAAAGAACCAAAAACACGCAAAGAAATTAAGAATTAAACTATGTAACAAATGAGTGAGCTAGGAGTATACGACTTGCTGCTCAGCTGCTTATCCAACGGCGGCAGGGAGCACACTGACTGCGACCAACCGACACTGGCCGTTCAAAACAAAACAGTAGACAAACGACTACGCGAATTTACACTATTCAGGTACTAAAACGCGATGCTACAACTCTCAAATACTATAATACGATCGAAATTTATGAATTAAACAATGCAAGTACCAAAAACACGCAAAAAATTAAGAATTAAACTATAAAACAAATGAGTGAGCTAGGAGTATACGACTTGCTGCTGCAGCTGCTTATCCAACGGCGGCAGGGAGCATCGTCAATAAGAAGGTCCAAGGTATACAGTAAACCTGAAGTGAAGCATCGGAATCTAAAACTGGACTCACAAAAGAGTTTCAAATCATAGAATGTTAGAGTGCCAGTCCTCTTGTACTTAAGTCGGCATTGTGCCTTTTGAATTTAATTCCTCTGAAATTTCTGTGCTTCATCGTCAATACGAAGGTCCCAGGGATACAGTAAACCAGAAGTGAAGCATCTGAATCTAAAACTGGACTCACAGGTGAGGTTCAGATCATCGAAAGTTAGAGTGTCAATCCTCTTGTATTTAAGTCGGCATTGTGCCTTGTGAATTTAATTCCGATGCAATTTCTGTGCTTCATCGTCAATAAGAAGGTAAAAGGGATACAGTAAATCTGAAGTGAAGCATCGGAATCTAAAACTGGTCTCACTGGAGAGGTTCAAATCATAGAACGTTAGAGTGTCAGTCCTCTTGCACTTAAGTCGGCATTGTGGCTTTTGAATTTAATTCCGATGCAAATTCTGTGTTGCCTCGTCAATACGAAGGTCCAAGCGATACAGTAAACCTGAAGTGAAGCATCGGAATCTGAAACTGGACTCACATTACAGGTTCAAATCATAGAGAGTTAGAGTGTCAGTCCTCTTGTTCTTAAGTCGGAATTTTGCCTTTTGTATTAAATTGGGATGCAATTTCTGTGTTTCATCGTCAAAAAGAAGGTCCAAGGTATACAGTAAACCTGAAGTGGATCATCAGAATCTAAGACTGGACTCACAGGAGAAGTTCAAATCATAGAAAGTTAGAGTGTCAGTCCCCTTGTACTTAAGTCGGCAATGTGGCTTTTGTATTAAATTCGGATGCAATATCTGTGTTTCATCGTCAATAAGAGGGTCCAAGGTATACAGTAAACCTGAAGTGAATCATCGGAATCTAAAACTGGACTCACAGAAGAATTTCAAATCATAGAAAGTTAGAGAGTCTGTCCTCTTGTACTTAAGTCGGCATTGTGCCTTCTGAATTTAATTCCGATGAAATTTCTGTGCTTCATCGTCAATACGAAGGTCCCAGGGATACAGTAAACCTGAAGTGAAGCATCGGAATCTAAAACTGGACCCACAGGACAGGTTCAAATCATAGAAAGTTAGAGTGTCAGTCCTCTTGTACTTAAGTCGGCATTGTGCCTTTTGAATTTAATTCCGATGCAATTTCTGTGCTTCATCGTCAATAAGAAGGTAAAAGGGATACAGTAAATATGAAGTGAAGCATCTGAATCTAAAGCTGGTCTTAGAGGAGTAGTTAAAATCATAGAAAGTTAGAGTGTCAGTCCGCTTGCACTTATGTCGTTATTGTGCCTTTTGAATTTAATTCCGATGCAATTTCTGTGTTGCCTCGTAAATAAGTAGGTCCAAGGGATACACTAAACCTGAAGTGAAGCATCGGAATCTAAAACTGGACTCACAGGAGAGGTTCAAATCATAGAAAGAGTGAGTGTCAGTCCTCTTGTACTTAAGTCGGCATTGTGAGTTTTGTATTAAATTCGGATTCAATTTCTGTGTTTCATGGTCAATAAGAAGGTCCAAGTGATACAGTAAACCAGAAGTGAAGCATCGGAATCTTAAACTGGAGTCACAGGAGAGGTTCAAATCATAGAAAGTTAGAGTGTCAGTCCTCTAGTACTTAAGTCGGCATTGTGCCATTTGTATTAAATTCGGATGCAACATCTGTGTTACATCGTCAATAAGAAGGTCCAAGTAATACAGTAAACCTGAAGTGAAGCATCAGAATCTAAAACTGAACTCACAGGAGAGGTTCAAATCATAGAAAGTTAGAGTGTCAGTCCTCTTGTACTTAAGTCGGCATTGTGCCCATTGTATTATATTCGGATGCAATTTCTGTGTTTCATCGTCAATAACAAGGTCCAAGGGATACAGTAAACCTGAAGTGTAGCACCGGAATCTAAAACTGGTTTCACAGGAGAGTTTTAAACCATAGAAAGTTAGAGTGTCAGTCCTCTTGTACTTTAGTCGGCATTGAGCCTTTTGTCTTAAATTCGAATGCAAATTTCTGTGTTTCATCGTCAATAAGAAGGTCCAAGGTATACAGTAAACTTGAAGTGAAGCATCGGAATCTAAAACTGGACTCACAAATGAGTTTCAAATCATAGAATGTTAGAGTGCCAGTCCTCTTGTATTTAAGTCGGCATTGTGCCTTTTGAATTTAATTCCTCTGAAATTTCTGTGCTTCATCGTCAATACGATGGTCCCAGGGATACAGTAAACCAGAAGTGAAGCATCTGAATCTAAAACTGGACTCACAGGTGAGGTTCAAATCATCGAAAGTTAGAGTGTCAATCCTCTTGTATTTAAGTCGGCATTGTGCCTTGTGAATTTAATTCCGATGCAATTTCTGTGCTTCATCGTCAATAAGAAGGTAAAAGGGATACAGTAAATCTGAAGTGAAGCATCGGAATCCAAAACTGGACTCACAGGAGAGGTTCAAATCATAGAAAGTTAGAGTGTCAGTCCTCTTGTACTTTAGTCGGCATTGTGCCTTTTTAATTTAATTCCGATGTAATTTCTGTGTTTCATCGTCAATAAGAAGGTCCAAGGTATACAGTTAACCTGAAAGGAAGCATCGGAATCTAAAACTGGACTCATAGGAGTGGTTCAAATTATAGAATGTTGGAGTGCCGTTCCTCTTGAATATAGGTCGACATTGTGCCTTTTGTGTTAAATTGGGATGCAATTTCTGTGTTTCTTCGTTAATAAGTAGGTCCAAGGTATGAAGTAAACCTGAAGTGAAGCATCGGAATCTAAAACTGGACTCACATGAGAGGTTCAAATCACAGAAAGAGAGAGTGTCGGTACTCTTGTACTTATGTCGGCATTGTGAGTTTTGTATTAAATTCGGATTCAATTTCTGTGTTTCATGATCAATAAGAAGGTCCAAGTGATACAGAAAACCAGAAGTGAAGCATCGGAATCTTAAACTGGAGTCACAGGAGAGGTTCAAATCATAGAAAGTGAGAACGTCAGTCCTCTTGTACTTAAGTCGCCATTGTGCCTTTTGTTTTAAATGTGGATGCAATTTCTGTGTTTCATCGTCAATAAGAAGGTCCAAGGTATACAGTACACCTGAAGTGAAGCATCGGAATCTAAAACAGGACTCACAGGAGAGGTTCAAATCATAGAAAGTTAGAGTGTCAGTCCTCTTGTACTTATGTTGGCATTGTGCCTTTAGTATTGAATTCGGATGCAATTTCTGTGTTTCATCGTTAATAAGAAGGTCCAAGGGATACAGCAAACCTGAAGTGAAGCATCAGAATCTAAAACTGGACTCACAGGAGAAGTTCAGATCATAGAAAGTTAGAGTGTCAGTCCTCTAGTACTTAAGTCGGCATTGTGCCTTTTGTATTAAATTCGGATGCAATATCTGTGTGACATCGTCAATAAGAAGGTCCAAGGGATGCAGTAAACCTGAAGTGAAGCATCAGAATCTAAAACTGAACTCACAGGAGAGGTTCAAATCATAGAAAGTTAGAGTGTCAGTCCTCTTGTACTTAAGTCGGCATTGTGCCCATTGTATTATATTCGGATGCAATTTCTGTGTTTCATCGTCATTAACAAGGTCCAAGGGATACAGTAAACCTGAAGTGAAGCACCGGAATCTAAAACTGGACTCACAGGAGAGGTTTAAACCATAGAATGTTAGAGTGTCAGTCCTCTTGTACTTTAGTCGGCATTGAGCTTTTGTATTAAATTCGAATGCAAATTTCTGTGTTTCATCGTCAATAAGAAGGTCCAAGGTATACAGAAAACCTGAAGTGAAGCATCGGAATCTAAAACTGGATTCACTAAAGAGTTTCAAATCGTAGAAAGTTAGAGTGTCAGTCCTCTTGTACTTAAGTCGGCATTGTGCCTTGTGATTTTAATTCCGATGCAATTTCTCTGCTTCATCGTCAATAAGAAGGTAAAAGGGATACAGTAAATCTGAAGTGAAGCATCGGAATCTAAAACTGGACTCACAGGAGAGGTTTAAATCACAGAAAGTTAGAGTGTCAGTCCGCTTGCACTTAAGTCGGCATTGTGCTTTTTGAATTTATTTCCGATGCAATTTCTGTGTTGCCTCGTGAATAAGAAGGTCCAAGGGATACACTAAACCTGAAGTAAAGCATCGGAATCTAAAACTGGACTCACAGGAGAGGTTCAAATCATAGAAAGTTAGAGTTTCAGTCTTTTTGAACTTAAGTCAGCACTGTGCCTTTTGTATTAAATTCGGATGCTACTTCTGAGTTTCTTTGTCAATAAGAAGGTCCAAGGGATACATAAAACCTGATGTGAAGCATCGGAATCTAAAACTGGACTCACAGGAGAGGTTCAAATCATAGAAAGTTAGAGTGTCAGTCCTGTTGTACTTTAGTCGCCATTGTGCTTTTTTAATTTAATTCCGATGTAATTTCTGTGTTTCATCGTCAATAAGAAGGTCCAAGGTATACAGTAAACCTGAAGTGAAGCATCGAAATCTAAAACTGGACTCACAGGAGAGGTTCAAATCACAGAAAGTGAGAGTGTCAGTCCTCTTGTACTTAAGTCGGCATTGTGTCTTTTGTATTAAATTCGGATGCAATTTCTGTGTTTCATCGTCGCTAAGAAAGTCCAATGTATCCAGTAAACCTGAAGTGAAGCATCGAAATCTAAAACAGGCCTCACAGGAGAGGTTCACATCATAGAAATAGAGAGTGTCAGTCCTCTTGTACTTAAGTCGGCATGGTGAGTTTTGTATTAAATTCTGATTCAATTTCTGTGTTTCATGGTCAATAAGAAGGTCCAAGTGATACAGTAAACCAGAAGTGAAGCATCGGAATCTTAAACTGGAGTCACAGCAGAGGTTCAAATCATAGAAAGTTAGAGTGTCAGTCCTCTTGTACTTAAGTCGACATTGTGCCTTTTGTTTTAAATTGGGATGCAAGTTCTGTGTTTCATCGTCAATAAGAAGGTCCAAGGTATACAGTACACCTGAAGTGAAGCATCGGAATCTAAAACAGGACTCACAGGAGAGGTTCAAATCATATAAAGTTAGAGTGTCAGTCGTCTTGTACATATGTTGGCATTGTGCCTTTTGTATTGATTTCGGATGCAATTTCTGTGTTTCTTCGTCAATAAGAAGGTCCAAGGGATACAGCAAACCTGAAGTGAAGCATCAGAATCTAAAACTGGACTCACAGGAGAGGTTCAAATCATAGAAAGTTAGAGTGTCAGTCCTCTAGTACTTAAGTCGGCATTGTGCATTTTGAATTTAATTCCGATGCAATTTCTGTGTTGCCTCGTGAATAAGAAGGTCCAAGGGATACACTAAACCTGAAGTGAAGCATCGGAATCTAAAAGTGGACTCACAGGAGAGGTTCAATTCATAGAAAGTTAGAGTTTCAGTCTTTTTGTACTTAAGTCAGCAGTGTGCCTTTTGTATTAAATTCGGATGCTACTTCTGTGTTTCTTCGTCAATAAGAAGGTCCAACGGATCCATAAAACCTGATGTGAAGCATCGGAATCTAAAACTGGACTCACAGGAGAGGTTCAAATCATAGAAAGTTAGAGTGTCAGTCCTCTTGTACTTTAGTCGGCATTGTACCTTTTTAATTTAATTCCGATGTAATTTCTGTGTTTCATCGTCACTAAGGAGGTCCAAGGTATACAGTAAACCTGAAGTGAAGCATGTTAATCACAAACTGGACTCATAGGAGTGGTTCAAATTATAGAATGTTAGAGTGTCGTTCCTCTTGAACTTAGGTCGACATTGTGCCTTTTGTGTTAAATTGGAATGCAATTTCTGTGTTTCTTCGTCAATAAGTAAGTCCAAGGTATAAAGTAAACCTGAAGTGAAGCATCGAAATCTAAAACTGGACTCACAGGAGAGGTTCAAATCACAGAAAGTGAGAGTGTCAGTCCTTTTGTACTTAAGTAGGCATTGTGCCTTTTGTATTAAATTCGGATGCAATTTCTGTGTTTCATCGTCGCTAAGAAAGTCCAATGTATCCAGTAAACCCGAAGTGAAGCATCGAAATCTAAAACAGGCCTCACAGGAGAGGTTCACATCATAGAAATAGAGAGTGTTAGTCCTCTTGTACTTAAGTCGGCATTGTGAGTTTTGTATTAAATTCGGATTCAATTTCTGTGTTTCATGGTCAATAAGAAGGTCCAAGTGATACAGTAAACCAGAAGTGAAGCATCGGAATCTTAAACTGGAGTCACAGGAGAGGTTCAAATCATAGAAAGTTAGAGTGTCAGTCCTCTTGTACTTAAGTCGACATTGTGCCTTTTGTTTTAAATTGGGATGCAATTTCTGTGTTTCATCGTCAATAAGAAGGTCCAAGGTATACAGTACACCTGAAGTGAAGCATCGGAATCTAAAACAGGACTCACAGGAGAGGTTCAAATCATAGAAAGTTAGAGTGTCAGTCGTCTTGTACATATGTTGGCATTGTGCCTTTTGTATTGATTTCGGATGCAATTTCTGTGTTTCTTCGTCAATAAGAAGGTCCAAGGGATACAGCAAACCTGAAGTGAAGCATCAGAATCTAAAACTGGACTCACAGGAGAGGTTCAAATCATAGAAAGTTAGAGTGTCAGTCCTATAGTACTTAAGTCGGCATTGTGCCTTTTCTATTAAATTCGGATGCAATATCTGTGTTACATCGTCAATAAGAAGGTCCAATGGATACAGTAAACCTGAAGTGAAGCATCAGAATCTAAAACTGAACTCACAGGAGAGGTTCAAATCATAGAAAGTTAGTGTGTCAGTCCACTTGTACTTAAGTCGGCATTGTGCCCATTGTATTATATTCGGATGCTATTTCTGTGTTTCATCGTCAGTAACAAGGTCCAAGGGATACAGTAAACCTGAAGTGAAGCACCGGAATCTGAAACTGAACTCACAGGAGAGGTTTAAACCATAGAAAGTTAGAGTGTCAGTCCTCTTGTACTTTAGTCGGCATTGTGCCTTTTGTATTAAATTCGAATGCAAATTTCTGTGTTTCATCGTCAATAAGAAGGTCCAAGGTATACAGTAAACCTGAAGTGAAGCATCGGAATCTAAAACTGGACTCACAAAAGAGTTTCAAATCATAGAAAGTTAGAGTGTCAGTCCTCTTGTACTTAAGTCGGCATTGTGCATTTTGTATTTAATTCCTATGAAATTTCTGTGCTTCATCGTCAATACGAAGGTCCCAGGGATACAGTAAACCTGAAGTGAAGCATCAGAATCTAAAACTGGACTCACAGGAGAGGTTCAAATCACAGAAAGTTAGAGTGTCAGTCCACTTGCACTTAAGTCGGCATTGTGCATTTTGAATTTAATTCCGATGCAATTTCTGTGTTGCCTCGTGAATAAGAAGGTCCAAGGGATACACTAAACCTGAAGTGAAGCATCTGAATCTAAAAGTGGACTCACAGGAGAGGTTCAATTCATAGAAAGTTAGAGTTTCAGTCTTTTTGTACTTAAGTCAGCAGTGTGCCTTTTGTATTAAATTCGGATGCTACTGCTGTGTTTCTTCGTCAATAAGAAGGTCCAAGGGATCCATAAAACCTGATGTGAAGCATCGGAATCTAAAACTGGACTCACAGGAGAGGTTCAAATCATAGAAAGTTAGTGTGTCAGTCCTCTTGTACTTTAGTCGGCATTGTGCCTTTTTAATTTAATTCCGATGTAATTTCTGTGTTTCATCGTCACTAAGGAGGTCCAAGGTATACAGTAAACCTGAAGTGAAGCATGTTAATCACAAACTGGACTCATAGGAGTGGTTCAAATTATAGAATGTTAGAGTGTCGTTCCTCTTGAACTTAGGTCGACATTGTGCCTTTTGTGTTAAATTGGGATGCAATTTCTGTGTTTCTTCGTCAATAAGTAGGTCCAAGGTATAAAGTAAACCTGAAGTGAAGCATCGGAATCTAAAACTGGTCTCACAGGAAAGGTTCAAATCATAGAAAGAGAGAGTGTCAGTCTTCTTTTACTTAAGTCGGCATTGTGAGTTTTGTATTAAATTCGGATTCAATTTCTGTGTTTCATGGTCAATAAGAAGGTCCAAGTGATGCAGTAAACCAGAAGTGATGGATCGGAATCTTAAACTGGAGTCACAGTAGAGGTTCAAATCATAGAAAGTTAGAGTGTCAGTCCTCTAGTACTTAAGTCGACATTGTGCCTTTTGTTTTAAATTGGGATGCAATATCTGTGTTTCATCGTCAATACGAAGGTGCAAGGTATACAGTAAAACTGAAGTGAAGCAACGAAATGTAAAACTGGACTCACAGTAAACGTTCACATAATTGAAAGTGAGAGTGCCAGTAATCTTGTACTTAAGTCGTCATTGTGCCTTTTGTATTAAATTCGTATGCAATTTCTGTGTTCCATCGTCACTCAGGAAGTCCAAGGTATACACTAAACCTGAAGTGAAGCATCGGAATCTGAACCATGACTCACAGGAGAGGTTCAAATCATAGATTGTGAGAGTGTCAGACCTCTTGTACTTAAGTCGGCATTGTGCCTTTTGTGTTAAATTGTGATGCAATTTCTGTGTTTCATCGTCAATAAGAAGGTCCAAGGTGTACAGTAAACCTGAAGTTAAGCATCGGAATCTAAAACAGGACTCACAGGAGAGCTTCAAATCATAGAAAGTTAGAGTGTCAGTCCTCTTGTACTTAAGTCGGATATTTCGCCTTTTGTTTAAATTCGGATGCAATTTCTGTGTTTCATCGTCAATAAGAAGGTCTAAGGGATAGAGTAATCCTGAAGTGAAGCATCAGAATCTAAAACTGAACTCACAGGACAGGTTCAAATCATAGAAGGTTAGAGTGTCAGTCCTCTTGTACTTAAGTCGGCATTTGCCCATTGTATTAAATTCGGATGCAATATCTGTGTCTCATCGTCAATAACATGGTCCAAGGGATACAGTAAACCCGAAGTGAAGCACCGGAATCTAAAACTGGACTCACAGGAGAGGTTTAAACCGTAGAAAGTTAGAGTGTCAGTCCTCTTGTACTTTAGTCGCCATTGTGCACTTTTTATTAAATTCGAATGCAAATTTCTGTGTTTCATCGTCAATAAGAAGGTCCAAGGTATACAGCAAACCTGAAGTGAAGCATCTGAATCTAAAACTGGACTCACAGGTGAGGTTCAAATCATAGAGAGTTAGAGTGCCAATCCTCTTGTACTTAAGTCGGCATTGTGCCTTTTGAATTTATTTCCGATGATAATTTCAGTGCTTCATCGTCAATAAGAAGGTAAAAGGGATACAATAAATCTGAAGTGAAGCATCGGAATCTAAAACTGATCTCACAGGAGAGATTCAAATCACAGTAAGTTAGAGTGTCAGTCCGCTTGCACTTAAGTCGGCATTGTGCCTTTTGAATTTAATTCCGATGCAATTTCTGTGTTGCCTCGTGAATAAGATGGTCCAGGGGATACACTAAACCTGAAGTGGAGCATCGGAATCTAAAACTGGACTCACAGGAGAGGTTCAAATCATAGAAAGTTAGAGTTTCAGTCTTTTTGTACTTAAGTCAGCACTTTGCCTTTTGTATTAAATTCGGATGCTATTTCTGTGTTCCTTCGTCAATAAGAAGGTCCAAGGGATACAATAAACCTGATGTGAAGCATCGGAATCTAAAACTGGACTAACAGGAGAGGTTCAAATCATAGACAGTTAGAGTGTCAGTCCTCTTGTACTTAAGTCGGCATTGTGCCTTTTGAATTTAATTCCGATGTAATTTCTGTGTTTCATCGTCAATAAGAAGGTCCAAGGTATACAGTAAACCTGAAGTGAAGCATCGGAATCTAAAACTGGACTCATAGGAGTGGTTCAAATTATAGAATGTTACAGTGTCGTTCCTCTTGTACTTAAGTCGGCATTGTGCCTTTTGTGTTAAATTGGGATGCAATTTCTGTGTTTCATCGTCAATACGAAAGTCCAAGGTATACAGTAATCCTGAAGTGAAGCATCGGAATCTAAAATTGGACTCACAGGAGAGGTTCAAATCATAGAAAGTTAGAGTGTCAGTCCTCTTGTACTTAAGTCGGCTTTGTGCCTTTTGTATTAATTTCAGATGCAATTTCTGTGTTTCATCGTCGCAAAGAAAGTCCAAGGTACACACTAAACCTGAAGGGAAGCATCGAAATCTAAAACAGGACTCACAGGTGAGGTTCAAATCATAGAATGTGAGAGTGTCAGTCCTCTTGTACTTATGTCGGCATTGTGCCTTTTGTGTTAAATTGGGATGCAATTTCTGTGTTTCAGCGTCAATAAGAAGGTCCAAGGTATACAGTAAACCTGAAGTTAAGTATCGGAATCTAAAACTGATCTCACAGGAGAGATTCAAATCACAGAAAGTTAGAGTGTCAGTCCGCTTGCACTTAAGTCGGCATTGTGCCTTTTGAATTTAATTCCGAATCGATTTCTGTGTTGCCTCGTGAATAAGAAGGTCCAGGGGATACACTAAACCTGAAGTTGAGCATCGGAATCTAAAACTGGACTCACAGGAGATTTTCAAATCATAGAAAGTTAGAGTTTCAGTCTTTTTGTACTTAAGTCAGCACTTTGCCTTTTGTATTAAATTCGGTTGCTATTTCTGTGTTTCTTCGTCAAAAAGAAGGTCCAAGGGATGCAATAAACCTGATGTGAAGCATCGGAATCTAAAACTAGACTAACAGGAGAGGTTCAAATCATAGAAGGTTAGAGTGTCAGTCCTCTTGTACTTAAGTCGGCATTGTGCCTTTTGAATTTAATTCCGATGTAATTTCTGTGTTTCATCGTCAATAAGAAGGTCCAAGGTATACAGTAAACCTGAAGTGAAGCATCGGAATCTAAAACTGGACTCACAGGAGAGGTTCAAATCATAGAAAGTTAGAGTGTCAGTCCTCTAGTACTTAAGTCGGCATTGTGCCTTTTGTATTAAATTCGGATGCAATTTCTGTGTTTCATCGTCAATAAGAAGGTCCAAGGGATACAGTAAACCGGAAGTTAAGCATCGGAATCTAAAACTGAACTCACAGGAGAGGTTCAAATCATAGAAAGTTAGAGTGTCAGTCCTCTTGTACTTACGTCGACATTGTGCCTTTTGTTTTGAATTGGGATGCATTTTCTGTGTTTCATCGTCAATAAGAAGGTGCAAGGTATTCAGTAAAACTGAAGTGAAGCATCGAAATCTAAAACTGGACTCACAGGAGAGGTTCAAGTCATAGAAAGTTAGTGTCAGTCCTCTTGTACTTATGTCGGCATTGCGGCTTTTGTATTAAATTCGGATGCAATTTCTGTGTTTCATCGTCACTAAGAAAGTCCAAGGTATACACTAAACCTGAAGTGAAGCATCGGAATCAAAAACAGGACTCACAGGGGAGGTTCAAATCATAGAATGTGAGAGTGTCAGTCCTCTTGTACTTAAGTCGGCATTGTGCCTTTTGTGTTAAATTGGGATGCAATTTCTGTGTTTCATCGTCAATAATAAGGTCCAAGGTATACAGTAAACCTGAAGTGAAGCATTGGAATCTAAAACTGGACTCACAGGAGAGGTTCAAATCATAGTAAGTTAGAGTGTCAGTCCTCTTGTACTTAAGTCGTCATTGTGGCTTTTGTATTAAATTCGGATGCAATTTCTGTGCTTCATCGTCACTAAGAAAGTCCAAAGTATACACTAAACCTGAAGTGAAGCATCGGAATCAAAAACAGGACTCACAGGAGAGGTTCAAATCATAGAATGTGAGAGTGTCAGTCCTCTTGCACTTAAGTCGGCATTGTGCCTTTTGTGTTAAATTGGGATGCAATTTGTGTGTTTCATCGGCAATAAGAAGGTCCAAGGTATACAGTAAACCTGAAGTGAAGTATTGTAATCTAAAACTGGACTCACAGGAGAGGTTCAAATCATAGAAAGTTAGAGTGTCAGTCCTCTTGTACTTATGTCGACATTGTGCCTTTTGTATTAAATTCGGATGCAATTTCTGTGTATCATCGTCAATAAGAAGGCCCAAGGGATACAGCAATTCTGAAGAGAAGCATCAGAATCTAAAACTGGACTCACAGGAGAGGTTCAAATCAAAGAAAGTTAGAGTGTCAGTCCTCTAGTACTTAAGTCGGCATTGTGCCTTTTGTATTAAATTCGGATGCAATCTCTGAGTTTCATCGGCAATAAGAAGGTCCAAGGGATACAGTAAACTGGAAGTGAAGCATCGGAGTCTAAAACTGGACTCACAGGAGAGGCTCAAATCATAGAAATTTAGAGTGTCAGTCCTCTTGTACTTAAGTCGGCATTGTGCCTTTGGTATTAAATTCGGATTCAATTTCTATGTTTCAGCGTCAATAAGAAGGTCCAAGATGTACAGTAAACCTGAAGTGAAGCATTGGAATCTAAAACTGGACTCACAGGAGAGGTTCATATAATAGAAAGTTAGAGTGTCAGACCTCTTGTACTTATGTCGGCATTGTGCCTTTTGTATTAAATTCGGATGCAATTTCTGTGTATCATCGTCAATAAGAAGGCCCAAGGGATACAGCAATTCTGAAGTGAAGCATCAGAATCTAAAACTGGACTCACAGGAGAGGTTCAAATCATAGAAAGTTAGAGTGTCAGTCCTCTAGTACTTAAGTCGGCATTGTGCCTTTTGTATTAATTTCGGATGCAGTTTCTGTGTTTCATCGCCAATAAGAAGGTCGAAGGGATACAGTAAACCTGAAGTGAAGCATCGGAGTATAAAACTGGACTCACAGGAGAGGTTCAAATCATAGAAATTTAGAGTGTCAGTCCTCTTGTACTTAAGTCTGCATTGTGCCTTTTGTATTAAATTCGGATTCAATTTCTGTGTTTCAGCGTCAATAAAAAGGTCCAAGGGATACAGTAAACCTGAAGTGAAGCATCGGTATCTAAAACTGAAGTCACAGGAGAGGTTCAAATCATAGAAAGTTAGAGTGTCAGTCCTCTTGCACTTAAGTCGATATTGTGCCTTTTGTTTTAAATTGGAATGCAATTTCTGTGTTTCATCGTCAATAAGAAGGTGCAAGGTATACAGTAAAACTGAAGTGAAGCATCGAAATCCAAACCTGGTCTTACAGGAGAGGTTCAAATCATAGAAAGTGAGAGTGTCAGTCCTCTTGTACTTAAGTCGGCATTGTGGCTATTGTATTAAATTCGGATGCAATTTCTGTGTTTCATCGTCACTAAGAAAGTCCAAGGTATACACTAAACCTGAAGTGCAGCATCGGAATCAAAAACAGGACTCACAGGAAAGGTTCAAATCATAGAATGTGAGAGTGTCAGTCCTCTTGTACTTAAGTCGGCATTGTGCCTTTATGTTAAATTGGGATGCAATTTCTGTATTTCATCGACAATAAGAAGGTCCAAGATGTACAGTGAAACTGAAGTGAAGCATCGGAATCAAAGACAGGACTCACAGGAGAGGTTCAAATCATAGAATGTGAGAGTGGTAGTCCTCTTGTACTTAAGTCGGCATTGTGCCTTTTGTGTTAAATTGGGATGCAATTTCTGTGTTTCATCGTCAATAAGAAGGTCTAAGGTATACAGTAAACCTGAAGTGAAGCATTGGAGTCTAACACTGGACTCACAGGAGAGGTTCAAATCATAGAGAGTTAGAGTGTCAGTCCTCTTGTACTTATGTCGGCATTGTGCCTTTTGTATTAAATTCGGATGCAATTTCTGTGTATCATCGTCAATAAGAAGGCCCAAGGGATACAGCAATTCTGTAGTGAAGCATCAGAATCTGAAACTGGACTCACAGGAGAGGTTCAAATCATAGAATGTGAGAGTGTCAGTCCTCTTGTACCTAAGTCGGCATTGTGCCTTTTGTGTTAAATTGGGATGCAATTTCTGTGTTTCATCGTCAATAAGAAGGTCCAAGGTATACAGTAAACCTTAAGTGAAGCATTGGAATCTAAAACTAGACTCACAGGAGAGGTTCAAATCATAGGAAGTTAGAGTGTCAGTCCTCTTGTCCGTAAGTCGGCAATGTGCCTTTTGTATTAAATTCGGATGCAATTTCTGTGCATCATCGCCAATAAGAAGGCCCAAGGGATACAGCAATTCTAAAGTGAAGCATCAGAATCTAAAACTGGACTCACAGGAGAGGTTCAAATCATAGAAAGTTAGAGTGTCAGTCCTCTAGTACATAAGTCGGTATTGTGCCTTTTGTGTTAAATTGGGATGCAATTTCTGTGTTTCGTCGTCAATAAGAAGGTCCAAGGTATACAGTAAACCTGAAGTGAAGCATTGGAATCTAAAACTGGACTCACAGAAGAGGTTAAAATCATAGAAAGTTAGAGTGTCAGGCCTCTTGTTCTTAAGTCGGCATTGTGCCTTTTGTATTAAATTCGGATGCAATTTCTGTGTATCATCGTCAATAAGAAGGCCCAAGGGATACAGCAATTCTAAAGTGAAGCATCGGAATCTAAAATTGGACTCACAGGAGAGGTTCAAATCATAGAAAGTTAGAGTGTCAGTCCTCTTGTACTTATGTCGACATTGTGCCTTTTGTATTAAATTCGGATGCAATTTCTGTGTATCATCGTCAATAAGAAGGCCCAAGGGATACAGCAATTCTGAAGAGAAGCATCAGAATCTAAAACTGGACTCACAGGAGAGGTTCAAATCAGAGAAAGTTAGAGTGTCAGTCCTCTAGTACTTAAGTCGGCATTGTGCCTTTTGTGTTAAATTGGGATGCAATTTCTGTGTTTCATCGTCAATAAGAAGGTCCAAGGTATACAGTAAACCTGAAGTTAAGTATCGGAATCTAAAACTGATCTCACAGGAGAGATTCAAATCACAGAAAGTTAGAGTGTCAGTCCGCTTGCACTTAAGTCGGCATTGTGCCTTTTGAATTTAATTCCGAATCGATTTCTGTGTTGCCTCGTGAATAAGAAGGTCCAGGGGATACACTAAACCTGAAGTGGAGCATCGGAATCTAAAACTGGACTCACAGGAGATTTTCAAATCATAGAAAGTTAGAGTTTCAGTCTTTTTGTACTTAAGTCAGCACTTTGCCTTTTGTATTAAATTCGGATGCTATTTCTGTGTTTCTTCGTCAATAAGAAGGTCCAAGGGATGCAATAAACCTGATGTGAAGCATCGGAATCTAAAACTAGACTAACAGGAGAGATTCAAATCATAGAAAGTTAGAGTGTCAGTCCTCTTGTACTTAAGTCGGCATTGTGCCTTTTGAATTTAATTCCGATGTAATTTCTGTGTTTCATCGTCAATAAGAAGGTCCAAGGTATACAGTAAACCTGAAGTGAAGAATCGGAATCTAAAACTGGACTCACAGGAGAGGTTCAAATCATAGAAAGTTAGAGTGTCAGTCCTCTAGTACTTAAGTCGGCATTGTGGCTTTTGTATTAAATTCGGATGCAATTTCTGTATTTCATCGTCAATAAGAAGGTCCAAGGGATACAGTAAACCGGAAGTTAAGCATCGGAATCTAAAACTGAACTCACAGGAGAGGTTCAAATCATAGAAAGTTAGAGTGTCAGTCCTCTTGTACTTACGTCGACATTGTGCCTTTTGTTTTGAATTGGGATGCATTTTCTGTGTTTCATCGTCAATAAGAAGGTGCAAGGTATTCAGTAAAACTGAAGTGAAGCATCGAAATCTAAAACTGGACTCACAGGAGAGGTTCAAGTCATAGAAAGTTAGTGTCAGTCCTCTTGTACTTATGTCGGCATTGTGGCTTTTGTATTAAATTCGGATGCAATTTCTGTGTTTCATCGTCACTAAGAAAGTCCAAGGTATACACTAAACCTGAAGTGAAGCATCGGAATCAAAAACAGGACTCACAGGGGACGTTCAAATCATAGAATGTGAGAGTGTCAGTCCTCTTGTACTTAAGTCGGCATTGTGCCTTTTGTGTTAAATTGGGATGCAATTTCTGTGTTTCATCGTCAATAATAAGGTCCAAGGTATACAGTAAACCTGAAGTGAAGCATTGGAATCTAAAACTGGACTCACAGGAGAGGTTCAAATCATAGAAAGTTAGAGTGTCAGTCCTCTTGTACTTAAGTCGTCATTGTGGCTTTTGAATTAAATTCGGATGCAATTTCTGTGCTTCATCGTCACTAAGAAAGTCCAAAGTATACACTAAACCTGAAGTGAAGCATCGGAATCAAAAACAGGACTCACAGGAGAGGTTCAAATCATAGAATGTGAGAGTGTCAGTCCTCTTGCACTTAAGTCGGCATTGTGCCTTTTGTGTTAAATTGGGATGCAATTTGTGTGTTTCATCGGCAATAAGAAGGTCCAAGGTATACAGTAAACCTGAAGTGAAGCATTGGAATCTAAAACTGGACTCACAGGAGAGGCTCAAATCATAGAAATTTAGAGTGTCAGTCCTCTTGCCCTTAAGTCGGCATTGTGCCTTTGGTATTAAATTCGGATTCAATTTCTATGTTTCAGCGTCAATAAGAAGGTCCAAGATGTACAGTAAACCTGAAGTGAAGCATTGGAATCTAAAACTGGACTCACAGGAGAGGTTCATATAATAGAAAGTTAGAGTGTCAGTCCTCTTGTACTTATGTCGGCATTGTGCCTTTTGTATTAAATTCGGATGCAATTTCTGTGTATCATCGTCAATAAGAAGGCCCAAGGGATACAGCAATTCTGAAGTGAAGCATCAGAATCTAAAACTGGACTCACAGGAGAGGTTCAAATCATAGAAAGTTAGAGTGTCAGTCCTCTAGTACTTAAGTCGGCATTGTGCCTTTTGTATTAATTTCGGATGCAGTTTCTGTGTTTCATCGCCAATAAGAAGGTCGAAGGGATACAGTAAACCTGAAGTGAAGCATTGGAGTATAAAACTGGACTCACAGGAGAGGTTCAAATCATAGAAATTTAGAGTGTCAGTCCTCTTGTACTTAAGTCTGCATTGTGCCTTTTGTATTAAATTCGGATTCAATTTCTGTGTTTCAGCGTCAATAAAAGGGTCCAAGGGATACAGTAAACCTGAAGTGAAGCATCGGTATCTAAAACTGAAGTCACAGGAGAGATTCAAATCATAGAAAGTTAGAGTGTCAGTCCTCTTGCACTTAAGTCGATATTGTGCCTTTTGTTTTAAATTGGAATGCAATTTCTGTGTTTCTTCGTCAATAAGAAGGTGCAAGGTATACAGTAAAACTGAAGTGAAGCATCGAAATCCAAACCTGGTCTTACAGGAGAGGTTCAAATCATAGAAAGTGAGAGTGTCAGTCCTCTTGTACTTAAGTCGGCATTGTGGCTATTGTATTAAATTCGTATGCAATTTCTGTGTTTCATCGTCACTAAGAAAGTCCAAGGTATACACTAAACCTGAAGTGCAGCATCGGAATCAAAAACAGGACTCACAGGAAAGGTTCAAATCATAGAATGTGAGAGTGTCAGTCCTCTTGTACTTAAGTCGGCATTGTGCCTTTATGTTAAATTGGGATGCAATTTCTGTATTTCATCGACAATAAGAAGGTCCAAGATGTACAGTGAAACTGAAGTGAAGCATCGGAATCAAAGACAGGACTCACAGGAGAGGTTCAAATCATAGAATGTGAGAGTGGTAGTCCTCTTGTACTTAAGTCGGCATTGTGCCTTTTGTGTTAAATTGGGATGCAATTTCTGTGTTTCATCGTCAATAAGAAGGTCTAAGGTATACAGTAAACCTGAAGTGAAGCATTGGAGTCTAACACTGGACTCACAGGAGGGGTTCAAATCATAGAGAGTTAGAGTGTCAGTCCTCTTGTACTTATGTCGGCATTGTGCCTTTTGTATTAATTTCGGATGCAATTTCTGTGTATCATCGTCAATAAGAAGGCCCAAGGGATACAGCAATTCTGTAGTGAAGCATCAGAATCTGAAACTGGACTCACAGGAGAGGTTCAAATCATAGAATGTGAGAGTGTCAGTCCTCTTGTACCTAAGTCGGCATTGTGCCTTTTGTGTTAAATTGGGATGCAATTTCTGTGTTTCATCGTCAATAAGAAGGTCCAAGGTATACAGTAAACCTGAAGTGAAGCATTGGAATCTAAAACTGGACTCACAGAAGAGGTTAAAATCATAGAAAGTTAGAGTGTCAGGCCTCTTGTTCTTAAGTCGGCATTGTGCCTTTTGTATTAAATTCGGATGCAATTTCTCTGTATCATCGTCAATAAGAAGGCCCAAGGGATACAGCAATTCTAAAGTGAAGCATCGGAATCTAAAATTGGACTCACAGGAGAGGTTCAAATCATAGAAAGTTAGAGTGTCAGTCCTCTTGTACTTAAGTCGGCTTTGTGCCTTTTGTATTAATTTCAGATGCAATTTCTGTGTTTCATCGTCGCAAAGAAAGTCCAAGGTACACACTAAACCTGAAGGGAAGCATCGAAATCTAAAACAGGACTCACAGGAGAGGTTCAAATCATAGAATGTGAGAGTGTCAGTCCTCTTGTACTTATGTCGGCATTGTGCCTTTTGTGTTAAATTGGGATGCAATTTCTGTGTTTCATCGTCAATAAGAAGGTCCAAGGTATACAGTAAACCTGAAGTTAAGTATCGGAATCTAAAACTGATCTCACAGGAGGGATTCAAATCACAGAAAGTTAGAGTGTCAGTCCGCTTGCACTTAAGTCGGCATTGTGCCTTTTGAATTCAATTCCGAATCGATTTCTGTGTTGCCTCGTGAATAAGAAGGTCCAGGGGATACACTAAACCTGAAGTGGAGCATCGGAATCTAAAACTGGACTCACAGGAGATTTTCAAATCATAGAAAGTTAGAGTTTCAGTCTTTTTGTACTTAAGTCAGCACTTTGCCTTTTGTATTAAATTCGGATGCTATTTCTGTGTTTCTTCGTCAATAAGATGGTCCAAGGGATGCAATAAACCTGATGTGAAGCATCGGAATCTAAAACTAGACTAACAGGAGAGGTTCAAATCATAGAAAGTTAGAGTGTCAGTCCTCTTGTACTTAAGTCGGCATTGTGCCTTTTGAATTTAATTCCGATGTAATTTCTGTGTTTCATCGTCAATAAGAAGGTCCAAGGTATACAGTAAACCTGAAGTGAAGCATCGGAATCTAAAACTGGACTCACAGGAGAGGTTCAAATCATAGAAAGTTAGAGTGTCAGTCCTCTAGTACTTAAGTCGGCATTGTGGCTTTTGTATTAAATTCGGATGCAATTTCTGTGTTTTATCGTCAATAAGAAGGTCCAAGGGATACAGTAAACCGGAAGTTAAGCATCGGAATCTAAAACTGAACTCACAGGAGAGGTTCAAATCATAGAAAGTTAGAGTGTCAGTCCTCTTGTACTTACGTCGACATTGTGCCTTTTGTTTTGAATTGGGATGCATTTTCTGTGTTTCATCGTCAATAAGAAGGTGCAAGGTATTCAGTAAAACTGAAGTGAAGCATCGAAATCTAAAACTGGACTCACAGGAGAGGTTCAAGTCATAGAAAGTTAGAGTCAGTCCTCTTGTACTTATGTCGGCATTGTGGCTTTTGTATTAAATTCGGATGCAATTTCTGTGTTTCATCGTCACTAAGAAAGTCCAAGGTATACACTAAACCTGAAGTGAAGCATCGGAATCAAAAACAGGACTCACAGGGGAGGTTCAAATTTTAGAATGTGAGAGTGTCAGTCCTCTTGTACTTAAGTCGGCATTGTGCCTTTTGTGTTAAATTGGGATGCAATTTCTGTGTTTCATCGTCAATAACAAGGTCCAAGGTATACAGTAAACCTGAAGTGAAGCATAGGAATCTAAAACTGGACTCACAGGAGAGGTTCAAATCATAGAAAGTTAGAGTGTCAGTCCTCTTGTACTTAAGTCGTCATTGTGGCTTTTGAATTAAATTCGGATGCAATTTCTGTGCTTCATCGTCACTAAGAAAGTCCAAAGTATACACTAAACCTGAAGTGAAGCATCGGAATCAAAAACAGGACTCACAGGAGAGGTTCAAATCATAGAATGTGAGAGTGTCAGTCCTCTTGCACTTAAGTCGGCATTGTGCCTTTTGTGCTAAATCGGGATGCAATTTGTGTGTTTCATCGTCAATAAGAAGGTCCAAGGTATACAGTAAACCTGAAGTGAAGCATTGTAATCTAAAACTGGACTCACAGGAGAGGTTCAAATCATAGAAAGTTAGAGTGTCAGTCCTCTTGTACTTATGTCGACATTGTGCCTTTTGTATTAAATTCGGATGCAATTTCTGTGTATCATCGTCAATAAGAAGGCACAAGGGATACAGCAATTCTGAAGAGAAGCATCAGAATCTAAAACTGGACTCACAGGAGAGGTTCAAATCAAAGAAAGTTAGAGTGTCAGTCCTCTAGTACTTAAGTCGGCATTGTGCCTTTTGTATTAAATTCGGATGCAATCTCTGAGTTTCATCGGCAATAAGAAGGTCCAAGGGATACAGTAAACCGGAAGTGAAGCATCGGAGTCTAAAACTGGACTCACAGGAGAGGCTCAAATCATAGAAATTTAGAGTGTCAGTCCTCTTGCCCTTAAGTCGGCATTGTGCCTTTGGTATTAAATTCGGATTCAATTTCTATGTTTCAGCGTCAATAAGAAGGTCCAAGATGTACAGTAAACCTGAAGTGAAGCATTGGAATCTAAAACTGGACTCACAGGAGAGGTTCATATAATAGAAAGTTAGAGTGTCAGTCCTCTTGTACTTATGTCGGCATTGTGCCTTTTGTATTAAATTCGGATGCAATTTCTGTGTATCATCGTCAATAAGAAGGCCCAAGGGATACAGCAATTCTGAAGTGAAGCATCAGAATCTAAAACTGGACTCACAGGAGAGGTTCAAATCATAGAAAGTTAGAGTGTCAGTCCTCTAGTACTTAAGTCGGCATTGTGCCTTTTGTATTAATTTCGGATGCAGTTTCTGTGTTTCATCGCCAATAAGAAGGTCGAAGGGATACAGTAAACCTGAAGTGAAGCATTGGAGTATAAAACTGGACTCACAGGAGAGGTTCAAATCATAGAAATTTAGAGTGTCAGTCCTCTTGTACTTAAGTCTGCATTGTGCCTTTTGTATTAAATTCGGATTCAATTTCTGTGTTTCAGCGTCAATAGGAAGGTCCAAGGGATACAGTAAACCTGAAGTGAAGCATCGGTATCTAAAACTGACGTCACAGGAGAGGTTCAAATCATAGAAAGTTAGAGTGTCAGTCCTCTTGCACTTAAGTCGATATAGTGCCTTTTGTTTTAAATTGGAATGCAATTTCTGTGTTTCATCGTCAATAAGAAGGTGCAAGGTATACAGTAAAACTGAAGTGAAGCATCGAAATCCAAACCTGGTCTTACAGGAGAGGTTCAAATCATAGAAAGTGAGAGTGTCAGTCCTCTTGTACTTAAGTCGTTATTGTGGCTATTGTATTAAATTCGGATGCAATTTCTGTGTTTCATCGTCACTAAGAAAGTCCAAGGTATACACTAAACCTGAAGTGCAGCATCGGAATCAAAAACAGGACTCACAGGAAAGGTTCAAATCATAGAATGTGAGAGTGTCAGTCCTCTTGTACTTAAGTCGGCATTGTGCCTTTATGTTAAATTGGGATGCAATTTCAGTATTTCATCGACAATAAGAAGGTCCAAGATGTACAGTGAAACTGAAGTGAAGCATCGGAATCAAAGACAGGACTCACAGGAGAGGTTCAAATCATAGAATGTGAGAGTGGTAGTCCTCTTGTACTTAAGTCGGCATTGTGCCTTTTGTGTTAAATTGGGATGCAATTTCTGTGTTTCATCGTCAATAAGAAGGTCTAAGGTATACAGTAAACCTGAAGTGAAGCATTGGAGTCTAACACTGGACTCACAGGAGAGGTTCAAATCATAGAGAGTTAGAGTGTCAGTCCTCTAGTACTTATGTCGGCATTGTGCCTTTTGTATTAAATTCGGATGCAATTTCTGTGTATCATCGTCAATAAGAAGGCCTAAGGGATACAGCAATTCTGTAGTGAAGCATCAGAATCTAAAACTGGACTCACAGGAGAGGTTCAAATCATAGAATGTGAGAGTGTCAGTCCTCTTGTACCTAAGTCGGCATTGTGCCTTTTGTGTTAAATTGGGATGCAATTTCTGTGTTTCATCGTCAATAAGAAGGTCCAAGGTATACAGTAAACCTTAAGTGAAGCATTGGAATCTAAAACTAGACTCACAGGAGAGGTTCAAATCATAGTAAGTTGGAGTGTCAGTCCTCTTGTCCGTAAGTCGGCAATGTGCCTTTTGTATTAAATTCGGATGCAATTTCTGTGCATCATCGCCAATAAGAAGGCCCAAGGGATACAGCAATTCTAAAGTAAAGCATCAGAATCTAAAACTGGACTCACAGGAGAGGTTCAAATCATAGAAAGTTAGAGTGTCAGTCCTCTAGTACATAAGTCGGCATTGTGCCTTTTGTGTTAAATTGGGATGCAATTTCTGTGTTTCATCGTCAATAAGAAGGTCCAAGGTATACAGTAAACCTGAAGTGAAGCATTGGAATCTAAAACTGGACTCACAGAAGAGGTTAAAATCATAGAAAGTTAGAGTGTCAGGCCTCTTGTTCTTAAGTCGGCATTGTGCCTTTTGTATTAAATTCGGATGCAATTTCTGTGTATCATCGTCAATAAGAAGGCCCAAGGGATACAGCAATTCTAAAGTGAAGCATCAGAATCTAAAACTGGACTCACAGGGGAGGTTCAAATCATAGAAAGGTAGAGTGTCAGTCCTCTAGTACATAAGTCTGAATTGTGCCTTTTGTGTTACATTCGGATGCATATTCTGTCTTTCATCGTCAATAAGAAAGTCCAAGGGATACAGTAAACCTGGAGAGAGGTATCGGAATCTAAAACTGGACTCACAGGAGAGGTTCAAATCATAGAAAGTTAGAGTGTCAGTCCTCTAGTACTTAAGTCGGCATTGTGGCTTTTGTATTAAATTCGGATGCAATTTCTGTGTTTCATCGTCAATAAGAAGGTCCAAGGGATACAGTAAACCGGAAGTTAAGCATCGGAATCTAAAACTGAACTCACAGGAGAGGTTCAAATCATAGAAAGTTAGAGTGTCAGTCCTCTTGTACTTACGTCGACATTGTGCCTTTTGTTTTGAATTGGGATGCATTTTCTGTGTTTCATCGTCAATAAGAAGGTGCAAGGTATTCAGTAAAACTGAAGTGAAGCATCGAAATCTAAAACTGGACTCACAGGAGAGGTTCAAGTCATAGAAAGTTAGTGTCAGTCCTCTTGTACTTATGTCGGCATTGTGGCTTTTGTATTAAATTCGGATGCAATTTCTGTGTTTCATCGTCACTAAGAAAGTCCAAGGTATACACTAAACCTGAAGTGAAGCATCGGAATCAAAAACAGGACTCACAGGGGAGGTTCAAATTTTAGAATGTGAGAGTGTCAGTCCTCTTGTACTTAAGTCGGCATTGTGCCTTTTGTGTTAAATTGGGATGCAATTTCTGTGTTTCATCGTCAATAACAAGGTCCAAGGTATACAGTAAACCTGAAGTGAAGCATAGGAATCTAAAACTGGACTCACAGGAGAGGTTCAAATCATAGAAAGTTAGAGTGTCAGTCCTCTTGTACTTAAGTCGTCATTGTGGCTTTTGAATTAAATTCGGATGCAATTTCTGTGCTTCATCGTCACTAAGAAAGTCCAAAGTATACACTAAACCTGAAGTGAAGCATCGGAATCAAAAACAGGACTCACAGGAGAGGTTCAAATCATAGAATGTGAGAGTGTCAGTCCTCTTGCACTTAAGTCGGCATTGTGCCTTTTGTGCTAAATTGGGATGCAATTTGTGTGTTTCATCGTCAATAAGAAGGTCCAAGGTATACAGTAAACCTGAAGTGAAGCATTGTAATCTAAAACTGGACTCACAGGAGAGGTTCAAATCATAGAAAGTTAGAGTGTCAGTCCTCTTGTACTTATGTCGACATTGTGCCTTTTGTATTAAATTCGGATGGAATTTCTGTGTATCATCGTCAATAAGAAGGCCCAAGGGATACAGCAATTCTGAAGAGAAGCATCAGAATCTAAAACTGGACTCACAGGAGAGGTTCAAATCAAAGAAAGTTAGAGTGTCAGTCCTCTAGTACTTAAGTCGGCATTGTGCCTTTTGTATTAAATTCGGATGCAATCTCTGAGTTTCATCGGCAATAAGAAGGTCCAAGGGATACAGTAAACCGGAAGTGAAGCATCGGAGTCTAAAACTGGACTCACAGGAGAGGCTCAAATCATAGAAATTTAGAGTGTCAGTCCTCTTGCCCTTAAGTCGGCATTGTGCCTTTGGTATTAAATTCGGATTCAATTTCTATGTTTCAGCGTCAATAAGAAGGTCCAAGATGTACAGTAAACCTGAAGTGAAGCATTGGAATCTAAAACTGGACTCACAGGAGAGGTTCATATAATAGAAAGTTAGAGTGTCAGTCCTCTTGTACTTATGTCGGCATTGTGCCTTTTGTATTAAATTCGGATGCAATTTCTGTGTATCATCGTCAATATGAAGGCCCAAGGGATACAGCAATTCTGAAGTGAAGCATCAGAATCTAAAACTGGACTCACAGGAGAGGTTCAAATCATAGAAAGTTAGAGTGTCAGTCCTCTAGTACTTAAGTCGGCATTGTGCCTTTTGTATTAATTTCGGATGCAGTTTCTGTGTTTCATCGCCAATAAGAAGGTCGAAGGGATACAGTAAACCTGAAGTGAAGCATTGGAGTATAAAACTGGACTCACAGGAGAGGTTCAAATCATAGAAATTTAGAGTGTCAGTCCTCTTGTACTTAAGTCTGCATTGTGCCTTTTGTATTAAATTCGGATTCAATTTCTGTGTTTCAGCGTCAACAGAAAGGTCCAAGGGATACAGTAAACCTGAAGTGAAGCATCGGTATCTAAAACTGAAGTCACAGGAGAGGTTCAAATCATAGAAAGTTAGAGTGTCAGTCCTCTTGCACTTAAGTCGATATTGTGCCTTTTGTTTTAAATTGGAATGCAATTTCTGTGTTTCATCGTCAATAAGAAGGTGCAAGGTATACAGTAAAACTGAAGTGAAGCATCGAAATCCAAACCTGGTCTTACAGGAGAGGTTCAAATCATAGAAAGTGAGAGTGTCAGTCCTCTTGTACTTAAGTCGTTATTGTGGCTATTGTATTAAATTTGGATGCAATTTCTGTGTTTCATCGTCACTAAGAAAGTCCAAGGTATACACTAAACCTGAAGTGCAGCATCGGAATCAAAAACAGGACTCACAGGAAAGGTTCAAATCATAGAATGTGAGAGTGTCAGTCCTCTTGTACTTAAGTCGGCATTGTGCCTTTATGTTAAATTGGGATGCAATTTCAGTATTTCATCGACAATAAGAAGGTCCAAGATGTACAGTGAAACTGAAGTGAAGCATCGGAATCAAAGACAGGACTCACAGGAGAGGTTCAAATCATAGAATGTGAGAGTGGTAGTCCTCTTGTACTTAAGTCGGCATTGTGCCTTTTGTGTTAAATTGGGATGCAATTTCTGTGTTTCATCGTCAATAAGAAGGTCTAAGGTATACAGTAAACCTGAAGTGAAGCATTGGAGTCTAACACTGGACTCACAGGAGAGGTTCAAATCATAGAGAGTTAGAGTGTCAGTCCTCTAGTACTTATGTCGGCATTGTGCCTTTTGTATTAAATTCGGATGCAATT
Organism: Schistocerca americana; assembly: GCF_021461395.2. NCBI lineage: Eukaryota > Metazoa > Arthropoda > Insecta > Orthoptera > Acrididae > Schistocerca > Schistocerca americana. The sequence goes on along the minus strand of NW_025725481.1, from coordinate 10,000,688 downwards.
TCTGTGTATCATCGTCAATAAGAAGGCCTAAGGGATACAGCAATTCTGTAGTGAAGCATCAGAATCTAAAACTGGACTCACAGGAGAGGTTCAAATCATAGAATGTGAGAGTGTCAGTCCTCTTGTACCTAAGTCGGCATTGTGCCTTTTGTGTTAAATTGGGATGCAATTTCTGTGTTTCATCGTCAATAAGAAGGTCCAAGGTATACAGTAAACCTTAAGTGAAGCATTGGAATCTAAAACTAGACTCACAGGAGAGGTTCAAATCATAGGAAGTTAGAGTGTCAGTCCTCTTGTCCGTAAGTCGGCAATGTGCCTTTTGTATTAAATTCGGATGCAATTTCTGTGCATCATCGCCAATAAGAAGGCCCAAGGGATACAGCAATTCTAAAGTAAAGCATCAGAATCTAAAACTGGACTCACAGGAGAGGTTCAAATCATAGAAAGTTAGAGTGTCAGTCCTCTAGTACATAAGTCGGCATTGTGCCTTTTGTGTTAAATTGGGATGCAATTTCTGTGTTTCATCGTCAATAAGAAGGTCCAAGGTATACAGTAAACCTGAAGTGAAGCATTGGAATCTAAAACTGGACTCACAGAAGAGGTTAAAATCATAGAAAGTTAGAGTGTCAGGCCTCTTGTTCTTAAGTCGGCATTGTGCCTTTTGTATTAAATTCGGATGCAATTTCTGTGTATCATCGTCAATAAGAAGGCCCAAGGGATACAGCAATTCTAAAGTGAAGCATCAGAATCTAAAACTGGACTCACAGGGGAGGTTCAAATCATAGAAAGGTAGAGTGTCAGTCCTCTAGTACATAAGTCTGAATTGTGCCTTTTGTGTTAAATTCGGATGCATATTCTGTCTTTCATCGTCAATAAGAAAGTCCAAGGGATACAGTAAACCTGGAGAGAGGTATCGGAATCGAAAACTGGACTCACAGAAGAGGTACAAATCATAGAAAGTTAGAGTGTCAGTCCTCTTGTACTTAAGTCGGCATTGTGCCTTTTTTATTACACTGGATGCAATTTCTGTGTATCATCGTAAATAAGAAGGCCCAAGCGATACAGCAATTCTGAAATGAAGCATCAGAATCAAAATCTGGACTCACAGGAGAGGTTCAAATCATAGAAAGTTAGAGTGTCAGTCCTCTAGTACTTAAGTCGGCATTGTGCCTTTTGTATTAAATTCGGATGCAATTTCTGTGGTTCATCGCCAACAAGAAGGTCCAGGGGATACAGTAAAACTGAAGTGAAGCATCGGAGTCTAAAACTGGACTCACAGGAGAGGTTCAAATCATAGAAAGTTAGAGTGTCAGTCCTCTTGTACTTAAGTCGTCATTGTGGCTTTTGTATTAAATTCGGATGCAATTTCTGTGTTTCATCGTCACTAAGAAAGTCCAAGGTATACACTAAACCTGAAGTGAAGCATCGGAATCAAAAATAGGCTTCACAGGAAAGGTTCAAATCATATAATGTGAGAGTGTCAGTCCTCTTGTACTTAAGTCGGCATTGTGCCTTTTGTGTTAAATTGGGATGGAATTTCTGTGTTTCATCGTCAATAAGAAGGTCCAAGGTATACAGTAAACTTGAAGTGAAGCATTGGAATCTAAAACTGGACTCACAGGAGAGGTTCAAATCATAGAAAGTTAAAGTGTCTGTCCTCTTGTACTTATGTCGGCATTCTGCCTTTTGTATTAAATTCGGATGCAATTTCTGTGTATCATCGTCAATAAGAAGGCCCAAGGGATACAGCAATTCTGAAGTGAAGCATCAGAATCTAAAACTGGACTCACAGGAGAGGTTCAAATCATAGAAAGTTAGAGTGTCAGTCCTCTAGTACTTAAGTCGGCATTGTGCCTTTTGTATTAAATTCAGATGCAATTTCTGTGTTTCATCGTCACTAAGAGAGTCCAAGGTATACACTAAACCTGAAGTGAAGCATCGGAATTAAAAACAGGACTCACAGGAGAGGTTCAAATCATAGAATGTGAGAGTGTCAGTCCTCTTGTACTTAAGTCAGCTTTGTGCCTTTTGTGTTAAATTGGGATGCAATTTCTGTGTTTCATCGTCAATAAGAAGGTCCAAGGTATACAGTAATCCTGAAGTGAAGCATTGGAATCTAAAACTGGACTCAGAGGAGAGGTTCAAATCATAGAATGTTAGAGTGTCAGTCCTCTTGTACTTATGTCGGCATTGTGCCTTTTGTATTAAATTCGGATGCTTTTTCTGTGTATCATCGTCAAATAGAAGGCCCAAGGGATACAGCAATTCTGAAGTGAAGCATCAGAATCTATAACTGGAGTCACAGGAGAGGTTCAAATCATAGAAAGTTAGAGTGTCAGTCCTCTAGTACTTACGTCGGCATTGTGCCTTTTGTATTAAATTCAGATCCAATTTCTGTGTTTCATCGCCAATAAGTAGGTCCAAGGGATACAGTAAACCTGAAGTGAAGCATCGGAGTCTAAAACTGGACTCACAGGAGAGGTTCAAATCACAGAAAGTTAGAGTGCAGTCCTCTAGTACTTAAGTCGGCATTGTGCCTTTTGTGTTAAATTGGGATGCAATTTCTGTGGTTCATCATCAACAAGAAGGTGCAAGGTATACAGTAAAACTGAAGTGAAGCATCGAAATCTAAAACTGGACTCACAGGAGAGGTTCAAATCATAGAAAGTGAGAGTGTCAGTCCTCTTGTACTTATGTCGTCATTGTGGCTTTTGTATTAAATTCGGATGCAATTTCTGTGTTTCATCGTCACTAAGAAAGTCCAAGGTATACACTAAACCTGATGTGAAGCATCGGAATCAAAAACAGGACTCACAGGAGAGGTTCAAATCATAGAATGTGAGAGTGACAGTAATCTTGTACTTATGTCGGCATTCTGCCTTTTGTGTTAAATTGGGATGCAATTTCTGTGTTTCATCGTGAATAAGAATGTCCAAGGTATACAGTAAACCTGAAGTCAAGCATTGGAATCCAAAACTGGACTCACAGCAGAGGTTCAAATCATAGAAATTTAGAGTGTCAGTCCTCTAGTACTTATGTCGGCTATGTGCCTTTTGTATTAAATTCGGATGCAATTTCTGTGTATCATCGTCAATAAGAAGGCCCATGGGATACAGCAATTCAGAAGTGAAGCTTCAGAATCTAAATCTGGACCCACAGGAGATGTTACAATCATAGAAAGTTAGAGTGTCAGTCCTCTAGTACTTAAGTCGGCATTGTGCCTTTTGTATTAAATTCGGATGCAATTTCTATGTTTCATCGCCAATAAGAAGGTCCAAGGGATACAGTAAACCTGAAGTGAAGCATCGGAGACTAAAACTGGACTCACAGGAGAGGTTCAAATCATAGAAAGTTAGTGTCAGTCCTCTTGTACTTAAGACTTCATTGTGCCTTTTGTATTAAATTCGATTTCAATTTCTGTGTTTCATCGTCAATAAGAAGGTCCAATGGATACGGTAAACCTGAAGTGAAGCATCGGAATCTAAAACTGGATTCACAGAAGAGTTTCAAATCATAGAAAGTTTGAGTGTCAGTCCCCTTGTACTTAAGTCGGCATTGTGCCTTTTGAATTCAATTCCGATGAAATTTCTGTGCTTCATCGTCAATACGAAGGTCCCAGGGATACAGTAAACCTGAAGCGAAGCATCGGAATCTAAAACTGGACTCACAGGAGAGGTTCAAATCATAGAAAGTTAGAGTGTCGGTCCTCTTGTTCTTAAGTCGGCATTGTGCCTTTTGTATTAAATTTGGATTCAATTTCTGGGTTTCATCGTCAATAAGAAGGTCCAAGGGATACAGTAAACCTGAAGTGAAGCATCGGAATCTAAAACTGGATTCACAGAAGGGTTTCAAATCATAGAAAGTTTGAGTGTCAGTCCTCTTGTACTTAAGTCGGCATTGTGCCTTTTGAATTCAATTCCGATGAAATTTCTGTGCTTCATCGTCAATACGAAGGTCCCAGGGATACAGTAAACCTGAAGCAAAGCATCGGAATCTAAAACTGGACTCACAGGAGAGGTTCAAATCATAGAAAGTTAGAGTGTCAGTTCTCTTGTACTTAAGTCGGCATTGTGCCTTTTGTATTAAATTCGGATTCAATTTCTGTGTTTCATCGTCAATAAGAAGGTCCAAGGGATACAGTAAACCTGAAGTGAAGCATCGGAATCAAAAACAGGACTCACAGGAGAGGTTCAAATCATAGAAAGTTAGAGTATCAGTCCTCTAGTAATTAAGTCGGCATTGTGCCTTTTGTATTAAATTCGAATGCAATTTCTGTGTTTCATCGTCAATAAGAAGGCCCAAGGGATACAGCAATTCTGAAGTGAAACATCAGAATCTATAACTGGAGTCACAGGAGAGGTTCAAATCATAGAAAGTTAGAGTGTCAGTCCTCTTGTACTTAAGTCGGCATTGTGCATTTTGAATTTAATTCAGATGCAATTTCTGTGTTTTATCGTCAATAAGAAGGTCCAAGGTATACAGTAATCCTGAAGTGAAGCATCGTAATCTAAAACTGGACTCATAGGAGTGGTTCAAATTATAGAATGTTAGAGTGTCGTTCCTCTTGTACTGAAGTCGGCATTGTGCCTTTTGTGTTAAATTCGGATGCAATTTCAGTGTTTCATCGTCAATAAGAAGGTCCAAGGTATACAGTAAACCTGAAGTGAAGCATCGGAATCCAAAACTGGACTCACAGACGAGGTTCAAATCATAGAAAGTTAGAGTGTCAGTCCTCTTGTACTTATGTCGGCATTGTGCCTTTTGTATTACACTGGATGCAATTTCTGTGTATCATCGTAAATAAGAAGGCCCAAGCGATACAGCAATTCTGAAGTGAAGCATCAGAATCTAAATCTGGACTCACAGGAGAGGTTCAAATCATAGAAAGTTAGAGTGTCAGTCCTCTAGTACTTAAGTCGGCATTGTGCCTTTTGTATTAAATTCGGATGCAATTTCTGTGGTTCATCGCCAATAAGAAGGTCCAAGGGATACAGTAAAACTGAAGTGAAGCATCGGAGTCTAAAACTGGACTCACAGGAGTGGTTCAAATCGTAGAAAGTTAGAGTGTCAGTCCTTTGTACTTCAGTCGTCATTGTGGCTTTTGTATTAAATTCGGATGCAATTTCTGTGTTTCATCGTCACTAAGAAAGTCCAAGGTATACACTAAACCTGAAGTGAAGCATCGGAATCAAAAACAGGACTCACAGGAAAGGTTCAAATCATATAATGTGAGAGTGTCAGTCCTCTTCTACTTAAGTCGGCATTGTGCCTCTTGTGTTAAATTGGGATGCAATTTCTGTGTTTCATCGTCAATAAGAAGGTCCAAGGTATACAGTAAACTTGAAGTGAAGCATTGGAATCTAAAACTGGACTCACAGGAGAGGTTCAAATCATAGAAAGTTAAAGTGTCTGTCCTCTTGTACTTATGTAGCCTTCTGCCTTTTGTATTAAATTCGGATGCAATTTCTGTGTATCATCGTCAATAAGAAGGCCCAAGGGATACAGCAATTCTGAAGTGAAGCATCAGAATCTAAAACTGGACTCACAGGAGAGGTTCAAATCATAGAATGTTAGAGTATCAGTCCTCTGGTACTTAAGTCGGCATTGTGCCTTTTGTATTAAATTCAGATGCAATTTCTGTGTTTCATCGCCAATAAGAAGGTCCAAGGGATACAGTAAACCTGAAGTGAAGCATCGGAGTCTAAAACTGGACTCACAGGAGAGGTTCAAATCATAGAAATTTAGAGTGTCAGTCCTCTTGTACTTAAGTCGGCATTGTGCCTTTTGTAATGAATTCGGATTCAATTTCTGTATTTCAGCGTCATTAAGAAGGTCCAAGGGATACAGTAAACCTGAAGTGAAGCATCGGTATCTAAAACTGGAGTCACAGGAGAAGTTCAAATCATAGAAAGTTAGAGTGTCTGTCCTTCTGTACTTAAGTCGACATTGTGCCTTTTGTTTTAAATTGGGATGCATTTTCTGTGTTTCATCCTCAATAAGAAGGTGCAAGGTATACAGTAAAACTGAAATGAAGCATCGAAATCTAAAACTGGACTCACAGGAGAGGTTCAAATCATAGAAAGTTAGAGTGTCAGTCCTCTTGTACTTATGTCGGCATTGTGCCTTTTGTATTACACTGGATGCAATTTCTGTGTATCATCGTAAATAAGAAGGCCCAAGCGATACAGCAATTCTGAAGTGAAGCATCAGAATCTAAATCTGGACTCACAGGAGAGGTTCAAATCATAGAAAGTTAGAGTGTCAGTCCTCTAGTACTTAAGTCGGCATTGTGCCTTTTGTATTAAATTCGGATGCAATTTCTGTGGTTCATCGCCAATAAGAAGGTCCAAGGGATACAGTAAAACTGAAGTGAAGCATCGGAGTCTAAAACTGGACTCACAGGAGTGGTTCAAATCGTAGAAAGTTAGAGTGTCAGTCCTTTGTACTTCAGTCGTCATTGTGGCTTTTGTATTAAATTCGGATGCAATTTCTGTGTTTCATCGTCACTAAGAAAGTCCAAGGTATACACTAAACCTGAAGTGAAGCATCGGAATCAAAAACAGGACTCACAGGAAAGGTTCAAATCATATAATGTGAGAGTGTCAGTCCTCTTCTACTTAAGTCGGCATTGTGCCTCTTGTGTTAAATTGGGATGCAATTTCTGTGTTTCATCGTCAATAAGAAGGTCCAAGGTATACAGTAAACTTGAAGTGAAGCATTGGAATCTAAAACTGGACTCACAGGAGAGGTTCAAATCATAGAAAGTTAAAGTGTCTGTCCTCTTGTACTTATGTAGCCTTCTGCCTTTTGTATTAAATTCGGATGCAATTTCTGTGTATCATCGTCAATAAGAAGGCCCAAGGGATACAGCAATTCTGAAGTGAAGCATCAGAATCTAAAACTGGACTCACAGGAGAGGTTCAAATCATAGAATGTTAGAGTAACAGTCCTCTGGTACTTAAGTCGGCATTGTGCCTTTTGTATTAAATTCAGATGCAATTTCTGTGTTTCATCGCCAATAAGAAGGTCCAAGGGATACAGTAAACCTGAAGTGAAGCATCGGAGTCTAAAACTGGACTCACAGGAGAGGTTCAAATCATAGAAATTTAGAGTGTCAGTCCTCTTGTACTTAAGTCGGCATTGTGCCTTTTGTAATGAATTCGGATTCAATTTCTGTATTTCAGCGTCATTAAGAAGGTCCAAGGGATACAGTAAACCTGAAGTGAAGCATCGGTATCTAAAACTGGAGTCACAGGAGAAGTTCAAATCATAGAAAGTTAGAGTGTCTGTCCTTCTGTACTTAAGTCGACATTGTGCCTTTTGTTTTAAATTGGGATGCATTTTCTGTGTTTCATCCTCAATAAGAAGGTGCAAGGTATACAGTAAAACTGAAATGAAGCATCGAAATCTAAAACTGGACTCACAGGAGAGGTTCAAATCATAGAAAGTTAGAGTGTCAGTCCTCTTGTACTTAAGTCGTCATTGTGGCTTTTGTATTAAATTCGGATGCAATTTTTGTGTTTCATCGTCACTAAGAGAGTCCAAGGTACACAGTAAACCTGAAGTGAAGCATCGGAGTCTAAAACTGGACTCACAGGAGAGGTTCAAATCACAGAAATTTAGGGTGTCAGTCCTCTTGTACTTATGTCGGCATTGTGCCTTTTGTATTAAATTCGGATGCAATTTCTGTGTATCATCGTCAATTAGAAGGCCCAAGGGATACAGCAATTCTGAAGTGAAGCATCAGAATCTAAAACTGGACTCACAGGAGAGGTTCAAATCATAGAACGTTAGAGTGCAGTCCTCTAGTACTTAAGTCGGCATTGTGCCTTTTGTGTTAAATTCGGATGCAATTTCTGTGGTTCATCGTCAATAAGAAGGTGCAAGGTATACAGTAAAACTGAAGTGAAGCATCGAAATCTAAAACTGGACTCACAGGAGAGGTTCAAATCATAGAAAGTGAGAGTGTCAGTCCTCTTGTACTTAAATCGTCATTGTGGCTTTTGTATTAAATTCGGATGCAATTTCTGTGTTTCATCGTCACTAAGAAAGTCCAAGGTATACACTAAACCTGATGTGAAGCATGGGAATCAAAAACAGGACTCACAGGAGAGGTTCAAATCATAGAATGTGAGAGTGACAGTCCTCTTAAACTTAAGTCGGCATTCTGCCTTTTGTGTTAAATTGGGATGCAATTTCTGTGTTTCGTCTGAATAAGAAGGTCCAAGGTATACAGTAAACCTGAAGTCAAGCATTGGAATCTAAAACTGGACTCACAGGAGAGGTTCAAATCATAGAAAGTTAGAGTGTCAGTCTTCTTGTACTTAAGTCGGCGTTGTGCCCATTGTATTAAATTCGGATGCAATTTCTATGTTTCATCGCCAATAAGAAGGTCCAAGGGATACAGTAAACCTGAAGTGAAGCATCGGAGACTAAAACTGGACTCACAGGAGAGGTTCAAATCATAGAAAGTTAGAGTGTCAGTCCTCTTGTACTTAAGACGGCATTGTGCCTTTTGTATTAAATTCGGATTCAATTTCTGTGTTTCATCGACAATAAGAAGGTCCAAGGGATACAGTAAACCTGAAGTGAAGCATCGGAATCTAAAACTGGATTCACAGAAGAGTTTCAAATCATAGAAAGTTAGAGTGTCAGTCCTCTTGTACTTAAGTCGGCATTGTGCCTTTTGAATTTAATCGCGATGAAATTTCTGTGCTTCATCGTCAATACGAAGGTCCCAGGGATACAGTAAACCTGAAGCGAAGCATCGGAATCTAAAACTGGACTCACAGGAGAGGTTCAAATCATAGAAAGTTAGAGTGTCAGTCCTCTTGTACTTAAGTCGGCATTGTGCCTTTTGTATTAAATTCGAATTCAATTTCTGTGTTTCATCGTCAATAGGAAGGTCCAAGGGATACAGTAAACCTGAAGTGAAGCATCGGAATCTAAAACTGGATTCACAGAAGAGTTTCAAATCATAGAAAGTTAGAGTGTCAGTCCTCTTGTACTTAAGTCGGCATTGTGCCTTTTGAATTTAATTCCGATGAAATTTCTGTGCTTCATCGTCAATAAGAAGGTCCAAGGGATACAGCAATTCTGAAGTGAAGCATCAGAATCTATAACTGGAGTCACAGGAGAGGTTCAAATCATAGAAAGTAAGAGTGTCAGTCCTCTTGTACTTAAGTCGGCATTGCGCCTTTTGAATTTAATTCAGATGCAATTCTGAAGTGAAGCTTCAGAATCTATAACTGGAGGCACAGGAGAGGTTCAAATCATAGAAAGTTAGAGTGTCAGTCCTCTTGTACTTAAGTCGGCATTGCTCTTGTACTTAAGAAGGTTAAGAAGGTTCAAGGTATACAGTAAACCTGAAGGGAAGCATCGGAATCCAAAACTGGACTCACAGGAGAGGTTCAAATCATAGAAAGTTAGAGTGTCAGTCCTCTTGTACTAAAGCCGGCATTGTGCCTTTTGTATGTAACTCCGACGCAATTTGTCTGCTTCATCGTCAATAAGAAGGTCCAAGGTATACAGTAAACCTGAAGTAAAGCATCGGAATCTAAAACTGGACTCACAGGACAGGTGCAAATCATAGAAAGTATAGTGTCAATCCTCTTTTACCTAAGTCTGCATTGTGCCTTTTGCATTAAATTCGGATGCAACATCTGTGTTTCATCGTCAATAAGGGGGTCCAAGGTATACAGTAAACCTGAAGTGAAGCATCGGAATCTAAAACTGGACTCACAAGAGAGGTTGAAATCATAGAAAGTTAGAGAATCCGTCCTCTTGTATTTAAGTCGGCATTGTGCCTTTTGAATTCAATGCCGATGCAATTTCTGTGTTTCATCGTCAATAGGAAGGTTCAAGGTATACAGTAAACATGAAGTGAAGCATCAGAATCTAAAACTGGACTCAAAGGAGAGGTTCAATACATAGAAAGTTAGTGTGTCAGTCCTCTTGTACTTAAGTCGGCATTGTGCCTTTTGAATTTAATTCCGATGCAATTTCTGTGTTTCATCGTCAATAAGAAGGTCCAAAGTATACAGTAAACCTGAAGTGAAGAATCGGAATCTAAAACTGGACTCACAGGATAGGTTCAAATCATAGAAAGTTAGAGTGTCTGTCCTCTTGTACTTATATCAGGATTGTGCCTTTTGAATTTAATTCCGATGCATTATCTGTGCTTCATCGTCAATAAGAAGGTCCACGGGATACAGTAAACCGAAGTGAAGCACCGGAATCTAAAACTGGACTCACAGGAGTGGTTCTAATCATAGAAAGTTAGAGTGTTAGTCCTCTTGTACTTTAGTCGGCATTGTGCCTTTTGTATTAAATTCAAATCCAATTTCTGTGTTTCATCATCAATAAGAAGGTCTAAGGTATACAGTAAAAATGGAGTGGAGCAGCGGAATCTAAGACTGGACTCACAGGAGAGGTTCAAATCATAGAAAGTTAGAGCGTACGTCCTCTTGTACTTAAGTCGGCATTGTGGCTTTTGTATTAAATTCGGATGCAATTTCTGTGTTTCATCGTCTATAAGAAGGTCCAAGGTATACAGTAAATCAGAAGTGAAGCATCGGAATCTAAAACTGGACTCACTGAAGGGTTTCAAATCATAGAAAGTTAGAGTGTCAGTCCTATTGTACTTAAGTCGGCATTGTGCATTTTGAATTTAATTCCGATGCAATTTCTGTGTTTCATCGTCAATAAGAAGGTCCAAGGTATACAGTAAATCTGAAGTGAAGAATCGGAATCTAAAACTGGACTCATAGGAGTGGTTCAAATTATAGAATGTTAAAGTGTCGTTCCTCTTGCACTTATGTCGGCATTGTGCCTTTTGTATTAAATTCGGATGCAATTTCTGTGTTTCATCGTCAATAAGAAGGTCCATGGTATACAGTAAACCTGAAGTGAAGCATTGGAATCTGAAACTGGACTCACAGAAGAGGTTTAAATTATAGAAAGTTAGAGCGTCAGTCCTCTCGTACTAAAGTCGGCATTGTGCCTTTTGTATTTAATTACGTCGCAATTTCTGTGCTTCATCGTCAACAAGAAGGTCCAAGGTATACAGTAAACCTGAAGTGAAGCATCGGAATCTAAAACTGGACTTACAAGATAGGTTCAAATCACAGAAAGTTATAGTGTCAGTCCTCTTGTACTTATGTCGGCATTGTGACATTTGAATTTAATTCCGATGCATTTTCTGTGCTTCATCGTCAATAAGAGGGTCCATGGTATACAGTAAACCTGAAGTGAAGTATCGGAATCTAAAACTGGACTCACAGGAGAGGTTCAAATCATAGAAAGTTCGAGTATCCGTCCTCTTGTACTTAAGTCGGCATTGTGCCTTTTGTATTTTATTCCTATGCAATTGCTGTGCTTCATCGTCAAAAAGGTGGTCCAAGGGATACAGTAAACCTGAAGTGAAGCATCGGAATCTAAAACTGAACTCACAGGTGTGGTTCAAATCATAGAAAGTTAGAGTGTCAGTCCTCTTATACTTAAGTCGGCATTGTGCCCATTGTATTAAATTCGGATGCAATTTCTGTGTTTCATCGTCAATAAGAATGTCCAAGGGATACAGTAAACCTGAAGTGAAGCACCGGAATCTAAAACTGGACTCACAGGAGAGGTTCTAATCATAGAAAGTTAGAGTGTTAGTCCTCTTGTACTTTAGTCGGCATTGTGCCGTTTTTATTAAATTCGAATCCAATCTCTGTGCTTCATCATCAATAAGAAGGTCCAAGGCATACAGTAAACCTGGAGTGGAGCATCGGAATCTAAGACTGGACTCACAGGAGAGGTTCAAATCATAGAAAGTTAGAGTGTCCGTCCTCTTGTACTTAATATCGGCATTGTGGCTTTTATATTAAATTCGGATGCAAATTCTGTGTTTCATCGTCTATAAGAAGGTCCAAGGTATACAGTAAACCATAGGTGAAGCATCGGAATCTAAAACTGGACTCACAGAATTGTTTCAAATCATAGAAAGTTAGAGTGTCAGTCCTCTTGTACTTAAGTCGGCATTGTGCCTATTGAATTTAAATCTGATGCATTTTCTGTGTTTCATCGTCAATAAGAAGGTCCAAGGTATACAGTAAACCTGAAGCGAAGCATCGGAATCTAAAACTGGAGTCATAGGAGTGGTTCAAATTATAGATTGTTTGAGTGTCTTTCCTCTTGTACTTAAGTCGGCATTGTGCCTTTTGTATTAAATTCGGGTGCCATTTCTGTGTTTCATCGTCAATAACAAGGTCCAAGGTATACAGTAAACCTGAAGTGAAGAATCGTAATCCAAAACTGGACTCACAGAAGAGGTTCAAATCATAGAAAGTTAGAGTGTCAGTCCTCTTGTACTTAAGTCAGCATTGTGCCTTTTGTATTAAATTCGAATCCAATTTCTGTGTTTCATCATCAATAAGAAGGTCCAAGGTATGCAGTAAACCTGAAGTGAAGCATCGGAATCCAAAACTGGACTCACAAGAGAGGTTCAAATCATAGAAAGTTACAGTGTCAGTCCTCTTGTACTTAAGTCGGCATTGTGACTTTTGAAATTAATTCCGATGCAATTTCTGTGCTTCATCGTCAATAAGAAGGTAAAAGGGATACAGTAAATCTGAAGTAAAGCATCGGAATCTTAAACTGGTCTCACAGGAGAGGTTCAAATCATAGAAAGATAGAGGGTCAGTCCTCTTGCACATAAGTCGGCATTGTGCATTTTGAATTTAATTCCGATGCAATTTCTGTGTTTCATCGTCTATAAGAAGGTCCAATGTATACAGTAAACCTGAAATGAAGCATCGGAATCTAAAACTGTACTCATGGGAGTGGTTCAAATTATAGAAATTTAGAGTGTCGTTCCTCTTGTACTTAAGTCGGCATTGTGCCTTTTGTATTAAATTCGGATGCAATTTCTGTGCTCCATCGTCAATAAGAAGGTTCAAGGTATACAGTAAACCTGAAGGGAAGCATCGGAATCCAAAACTGGACTCACAGGAGAGGTTCAAATCATAGAAAGTTAGAGTGTCAGTATTCTTGTACTAATGTCGGCATTGTGCCTTTTGTATGTAACTCCGACGCAATTTCTCTGCTTCATCGTCAATAAGAAGGTCCAAGGTATACAGTAAACCTGAAGTAAAGCATCGGAATCTAAAACTGGACTCACAGGAGAGGTGCAAATCATAGAAAGTATAGTGTCAGTCCTCTTTCACCTAAGTCTGCATTGTGCCTTTTGCATTAAATTCGGATGCAATATCTATGTTTCATCGTCAATAAGGAGGTCCAAGGTATACAGTAAACCTGAAGTGAAGCATCGGAATCTAAAACTGGACTCACATGAGAGGTTGAAATCATAGAAAGTTAGAGAATCCGTCCTCTTGTATTTAAGTCGGCATTGTGCCTTTTGAATTCAATGCCGATGCAATTTCTGTGTTTCATCGTCAATAGGAAGGTTCAAGGTATACAGTAAACATGAAGTGAAGCATCGGAATCTAAAACTGGACTCAAAGGAGAGGTTCAATACATAGAAAGTTAGTGTGTCAGTCCTCTTGAACTTAAGTCGGCATTGTGCCTTTTGAATTTAATTCCGATGCAATTTCTGTGTTTCATCGTCAATAAGAAGGTCCAAGGTATACAGTAAACCTGAAGTGATGAATCGGAATCTAAAACTGGACTCACAGGATAGATTCAAATCATAGAAAGTTAGAGTGTCTGTCCTCTTGTACTTAAATTAGGATTGTGCCTTTTGAATTTAATTCCGATGCACTATCCGTGCTTCATCGTCAATAAGAAGGTCCAAGGTATACAGTAAACCTGAAGTGAAGCATAGGAATCTAAAACTGGACTCACAGGAGAGGCTCAAATCATAGAAAGTTAGAGTGTCAGTCCTCTTGTACTTACGTCGGCGTTGTGCCGATTGTGTTAAATTCGGATGCAATTTCGGTGTTTCATCGTCAATAAGAAGGTCCACGGGATACAGTAAACCTGAAGTGAAGCACCGGAATCTAAAACTGGACTCACAGAGGAGGTTCTAATCATAGAAAGTTAGAGTGTTAGTCCTCTTGTACTTTAGTCGGCATTGTGCCTTTTGTATTAAATTCGAATCCAATTTCTGTGTTTCATCATCAATAAGAAGGTCCAAGGTATACAGTAAAAGTGGAGTTGAGTATCGGAATCTAAGACTGGACTCACAGGAGAGGTTCAAATCATAGAAAGTTAGAGCGTCCGTCCTCTTGTACTTAAGACGGCATTGTGGCTTTTGTATTAAATTCGGATGCAATTTCTGTGTTTCATCGTCTATAAGAAGGTCTAAGGTATACAGTAAATCAGAAGTGAGGCATCGGAGTCTAAAACTGGACTCACTGAAGGGTTTCAAATCATAGAAAGTTAGAGTGTCAGTCCTCTTGTTCTTAAGTCGGCATTGTGCCTTTTGAATTTAATTCCGATGCAATTTCTCAGTTTCATCGTCAATAAGAAGGTCCAAGGTATACAGTAAACCTGAAGTGAAGCATCGGAATCTAAAACTGGTCTCATAGGAGTGGTTCAAATTATAGATTGTTAGAGTGTCGTTCCTCTTGTACTTAAGTCGGCATTGTGCCTTTTGTATTAAATTCGGGTGCAATTTCTGTATTTCATCATCAATAAGAAGGTCCAAGGTATACAGTAAACCTGAAGTGAAGCATCGGAATGTAAAACTGGACTCACAAGAGAGGTTCAAATCATAGAAAGTAATAGTGTCAGTCCTCTTGTACTTATGTCGGCATTGTGACATTTGAATTTAATTCCGATGCATTTTCTGTGCTTCATCGTCAATAAGAGGGTCCAAGGTATACAGTAAACCTGAAGTGAAGTATCGGAATCTAAAACTGGACTCACAGGAGAGGTTCAAATCATAGAAAGTTCGAGTATCCGTCCTCTTGTACTTAAGTCGGCATTGTGCCTTTTGTATTTTATTCCGATGCAATTACTGTGCTTCATCGTCAAAAAGGTGGTCAAAGGGATACAGTAAACCTGAAGTGAAGCATCGGAATCTAAAACTGAACTCACAGGTGTGGTTCAAATCATAGAAAGTTAGAGTGTCAGTCCTCTTGTACTTAAGTCAGCATTGTGCCCATTGTATTAAATTCGGATGCAATTTCTGTGTTTCATCGTCAATAAGAAGGTCCAAGGGATACAGTAAACCTGAAGTGAAGCACCGGAATCTAAAACTGGACTCACAGGAGAGGTTCTAATCATAGAACGTTAGAGTGTTAGTCCTCTTGTACTTTAGTCGGCATTGTGCCTTTTTTATTAAATTCGAATCCAATCTCTGTGCTTCATCATCAATAAGAAGGTCCAAGGTATACAGTAAACCTGGAGAGGAGCATCGGAATCTAAGACTGGACTCACAGGAGAGGTTCAAATCATAGAAAGTTAGAGTGTCCGTCCTCTTGTACTTAATATCGGCATTGTGGCTTTTATATTAAATTCGGATGCAATTTCTGTGTTTCATCGTCTATAAGAAGGTCCAAGGTATACAGTAAACCTGAAGTGAAGTATCGGAATCTAAAACTGGACTCACAGGAGGGGTTCAAATCATAGAAAGTTAGAGTGTCAGTCCTCTTGCACTTAAGTCGGCATTGTGCCTTTTGTATTAAATTCGGATGCAATTTCTGTGCTTCATCGTCAATAAGAAGGTTCAAGGTATACAGTAAACCTGAAGGGAAGCATCGGAATCTAAAACTGAACTCACAGGTGTGGTTCAAATCATAGAAAGTTAGAGTGTCAGTCCTCTTGTACTTAAGTCAGCATTGTGCCCATTGTATTAAATTCCGATGCAATTTCTGTGTTTCATCGTCTATAAGAAGGTCCAATGTATACAGTAAACCTGAAATGAAGCATCGGAATCTAAAACTGGACTCATAGGAGTGGTTCAAATTATAGAAAGTTAGAGTGTCGTTCCTCTTGTACTTAAGTCGGCATTGTGCCTTTTGTATTAAATTCGGATGCAATTTCTGTGCTTCATCGTCAATAAGAAGGTTCAAGGTATACAGTAAACCTGAAGGGAAGCATCGGAATCCAAAACTGGACTCACAGGAGAGGTTCAAATCATAGAAAGTTAGAGTGTCAGTCCTCTTGTACTAATGTCGGCATTGTGCCTTTTGTATGTAACTCCGACGCAATTTCTCTGCTTCATCGTCAATAAGAAGGTCCAAGGTATACAGTAAACCTGAAGTAAAGCATCGGAATCTAAAACTGGACTCACAGGAGAGGTGCAAATCATAGAAAGTATAGTGTCAGTCCTCTTTTACCTAAGTCTGCATTGTGCCTTTTGCATTAAATTCGGATGCAATATCTGTGTTTCATCGTCAATAAGGAGGTCCAAGGTATACAGTAAACCTGAAGTGAAGCATCGGAATCTAAAACTGGACTCACAAGAGAGGTTGAAATCATAGGAAGTTAGAGAATCCGTCCTCTTGTATTTAAGTCGGCATTGTGCCTTTTGAATTCTATGCCGATGCAATTTCTGTGTTTCATCGTCAATAGGAAGGTTCAAGGTATACAGTAAACATGAAGTGAAGCATCGGAATCTAAAACTGGACTCAAAGGAGAGGTTCAATACATAGAAAGTTAGTGTGTCAGTCCTCTTGTACTTAAGTCGGCATTGTGCCTTTTGAATTTAATTCCGATGCAATTTCTGTGTTTCATCGTCAATAAGGAGGTCCAAGGTATACAGTAAACCTGAAGTGATGAATCGGAATCTAAAACTGGACTCACAGGATAGATTCAAATCATAGAAAGTTAGAGTGTCTGTGATCTTGTACTTAAATTAGGATTGTGCCTTTTGAATTTAATTCCGATGCATTATCCGTGCTTCATCGTCAATAAGAAGGTCCAAGGTATACAGTAAACCTGAAGTGAAGCATAGGAATCTAAAACTGGACTCACAGGAGAGGCTCAAATCATAGAAAGTTAGAGTGTCAGTCCTCTTGTACTTACGTCGGCGTTGTGCCGATTGTGTTAAATTCGGATGCAATTTCGGTGTTTCATCGTCAATAAGAAGGTCCACGGGATACAGTAAACCTGAAGTGAAGCACCGGAATCTAAAACTGGACTCACAGAAGAGGTTCTAATCATAGAATGTTAGAGTGTTAGTCCTCTTGTACTTTAGTCGGCATTGTGCCTTTTGTATTAAATTCGAATCCAATTTCTGTGTTTCATCATCAATAAGAAGGTCCAAGGTATACAGTAAAAGTGGAGTTGAGTATCGGAATCTAAGACTGGACTCACAGGAGAGGTTCAAATCATAGAAAGTTAGAGCGTCCGTCCTCTTGTACTTAAGACGGCATTGTGGCTTTTGTATTAAATTCGGATGCAATTTCTGTGTTTCATCGTCTATAAGAAGGTCTAAGGTATACAGTAAATCAGAAGTAAAGCATCGGAGTCTAAAACTGGACTCACTGAAGGGTTTCAAATCATAGAAAGTTAGAGTGTCAGTCCTCTTGTTCTTAAGTCGGCATTGTGCCTTTTGAATTTAATTCCGATGTAATTTCTCAGTTTCATCGTCAATAAGAAGGTCCAAGGTATACAGTAAACCTGAAGTGAAGCATCGGAATCTAAAACTGGACTCATAGGAGTGGTTCAAATTATAGATTGTTAGAGTGTCGTTCCTCTTGTACTTAAGTCGGCATTGTGCCTTTTGTATTAAATTCGGGTGCAATTTCTGTATTTCATCATCAATAAGAAGGTCCAAGGTAGACAGTAAACCTGAAGTGAAGCATCGGAATGTAAAACTGGACTCACAAGAGAGGTTCAAATCATAGAAAGTAATAGTGTCAGTCCTCTTGTACTTATGTCGGCATTGTGACATTTGAATTTAATTCCGAAGCATTTTCTGTGCTTCATCGTCAATAAGAGGGTCCAAGGTATACAGTAAACCTGAAGTGAAGTATCGGAATCTAAAACTGGACTCACAGGAGAGGTTCAAATCATAGAAAGTTCGAGTATCCGTCCTCTTGTACTTAAGTCGGCATTGTGCCTTTTGTATTTTATTCCGATGCAATTACTGTGCTTCATCGTCAAAAAGGTGGTCCAAGGGATACAGTACACCTGAAGTGAAGCATCGGAATCTAAAACTGAACTCACAGGTGTGGTTCAACTCATAGAAAGTTAGAGTGTTAGTCCTCTTGTACTTAAGTCGGCATTGTGACCGTTGTATTAAATTTGGATGCAATTTCTGTGTTTCATCGTCAATAACAAGGTCCAAGGGATACAGTAAACCTGAAGTGAAGCACCGGAATCTAAAACTGGACTCACAGGAGAGGTTCTAATCATAGAACGTTAGAGTGTTAGTCCTCTTGTACTTTAGTCAGCATTGTGCCTATTTTATTAATTTCGAATCCAATCTCTGTGCTTCATCATCAATAAGAAGGTCCAAGGTACACAGTAAATCTGAAGTGAAGCATCGGAATCTAAAACTGGACTCATAGGAGTGGTTGAAATTATAGAATGTTAGAGTGTCGTTCCTCTTGTACTTAAGTCGGCATTGTGCCTTTTGTATTAAATTCGGATGCAATTTCTGTGTTTCATCGTCAATAAGAAGGTCCAAGGTATACAGTAAACCTGAAGTGAAGCATTGGAATCCGAAACTGGACTCACAGAAGAGGTTCAAATCATAGAAAGTAATAGTGTCAGTCCTCTTGTACTTATGTCGGCATTGTGACATTTGAATTTAATTCCGATGCATTTTCTGTGCTTCATCGTCAATAGAAGGGTCCAAGGTATACAGTAAACCTGAAGTGAAGTATCGGAAAGTAAAACTGGACTCACAGGAGAGGTTCTAATCATAGAAAGTTACAGTGTCAGTCCTCTTGTACCTAAGTCAGCATTGTGCCTTTTGCATTAAATTCCGATGCAATCCCTGTGTTTCATCGTCAATAAGAAGGTCCAAGGTATACAGTAAACCTGAAGTGAAGCATCGGAATCTAAAACTGGACTCACAAGAGATGTTCAAATCATAGAAAGTAATAGTGTCAGTCCTCTTGTACTTATGTCGGCATTGTGCCTTTTGAATTTAATTCCGATGCAATTTCTGTGTTTCATCGTCAATAAGAAGGTCCAAAGTATACAGTAAACCTGAAGTGAAGAATCGGAATCTAAAACTGGACTCACAGGATAGGTTCAAATCATAGAAAGTTAGAGTGTCGGTCCTCTTGTACTTATATCAGGATTGTGCCTTTTGAATTTAATTCCGATGCATTATCTGTGCTTCATCGTCAATAAGGAGGTCCTAGGTATACAGTAAACATGAAGTGAAGCACAGGAATCTAAAACTGGACTCACAGGAGAGGCTCAAATCATAGAAAGTTAGAGTGTCAGTCCTCTTGTACTTAAGTCGGCATTGTGCCCATTGTGTTAAATTCGGATGCAATTTCGGTGTTTCATCGTCAATAAGAAGGTCCACGGGATACAGTAAACCTGAAGTGAAGCACCGGAATCTAAAACTGGACTCACAGGAGAGGTTCTAATCATAGAAAGTTAGAGTGTTAGTCCTCTTGTACTTTAGTCGGCATTGTGCCTTTTGTATTAAATTGAAATCCAATTTCTGTGTTTCATCATCAATAAGAAGGTCCAAGGTATACAGTAAAAATGGAGTGGAGCATCGGAATCTAAGACTGGACTCACAGGAGAGGTTCAAATCATAGAAAGTTAGAGCGTCCGTCCTCTTGTACTTAAGTCGGCATTGTGGCTTTTGTATTAAATTCGAATGCAATTTCTGTGTTTCATCGTCTATAAGAAGGTCCAAGGTATACAGTAAATCAGAAGTGAAGCATCGGAATCTAAAACTGGACTCACTGAAGGGTTTCAAATCATAGAAAGTTAGAGTGTCAGTCCTATTGTACTTAAGTCGGCATTGTGCATTTTGAATTTAATTCCGATGTAATTTCTGTGTTTCATCGTCAATAAGAAGGTCCAAGGTATACAGTAAATCTGAAGTGAAGAATCGGAATCTAAAACTGGACTCATAGGAGTGGTTCAAATTATAGATTGTTAGAGTGTCGTTCCTCTTGTACTTATGTCGGCATTGTGCCTTTTGTATTAAATTCGGATGCAATTTCTGTGCTTCATCGTCAACAAGAAGGTCCTAGGTATACAGCAAACCTGAAGTAAAGCATCGGAAACTAAAACTGGACTCACAGGAGAGGTTCAAATCATAGAAAGTTAGAGTGTCAGTCCTCTTGTACCTAAGTCAGAATTGTGCCCTTTGCATTAAATTCCGATGTAATCTTTGTGTTTCATCGTCAATAAGAAGGTCCAAGGTATACAGTAAACCTGAAGTGAAGCAACGGAATCTAAAACTGGACTCACAAGAAAGGTTCAAATCATAGAAAGTTATAGTGTCAGTCCTCTTGTACTTATGTCGGCATTGTGACATTTGAATTTAATTCCGATGCATTTTCTGTGCTTCATCGTCAATAAGAGGGTCCATGGTATACAGTAAACCTGAAGTGAAGTATCGGAATCTAAAACTGGACTCACAGGAGAGGTTCAAATCATAGAAAGTTCGAGTATCCGTCCTCTTGTACTTAAGTCGGCATTGTGCCTTTTGTATTTTATTCCTATGCAATTACTGTGCTTCATCGTCAAAAAGGTGGTCCAAGGGGTACAGTAAACCTGAAGTGAAGCATCGGGATCTAAAACTGAACTCACAGGTGTGGTTCAAATCATAGAATGTTAGAGTGTCAGTCCTCTTGTACTTAAGTCGGCATTGTGCCCATTGTATTAAATTCGGATGCAATTTCTGTGTTTCATCGTCAATAAGAAGGTGCAAGGGATACACTAAACCTGAAGTGAAGCACCGGAATCTAAAACTCGACTCACAGGAGAGGTTCTAATCATAGAAAGTTAGAGTGTTAGTCCTCTTGTACTTTAGTCGGCATTGTGCCGTTTTTATTAAATTCGAATCCAATCTCTGTGCTTCATCATCAATAAGAAGGTCCAAGGTATACAGTAAACCTGGAGTGGAGCATCGGAATCTAAGACTGGACTCACAGGAGAGGTTCAAATCATAGTAAGTTAGAGTGTCCGTCCTCTTGTACTTAATATCGGCATTGTGGCCTTTATATTAAATTCGGATGCAAATTCTGTGTTTCATCGTCTATAAGAAGGTCCAAGATATACAGTAAAACAGAAGTGAAGCATCGGAATCTAAAACTGGACTCACAGAATTGCTTCAAATCATAGAAAGTTAGAGTGTCAGTCCTCTTGTACTTAAGTCGGCATTGTGCCTGTTGTATTAAATTCGGGTGCAATTTCTGTGTTTCATCGTCAATAACAAGGTCCAAGGTATACAGTAAACCTGAAGTGAAGCATCGTAATCCAAAACTGGACTCACAGAAGAGGTTCAAATCATAGAAAGTTAGAGTGTCAGTCCTCTTGTACTTAAGTCAGCATTGTGCCTTTTGTATTAAATTCGAATCCAATTTCTGTGTTTCATCATCAATAAGAAGGTCCAAGGTATGCAGTAAACCTGAAGTGAAGCATCGGAATCCAAAACTGGACTCACAAGAGAGGTTCAAATCATAGAAAGTTACAGTGTCAGTCCTCTTATACTTAAGTCGGCATTGTGACTTTTGAATTTAATTCCGATGCAATTTCTGTGCTTCACCGTCAATAAGAATGTAAAAGGGATACAGTAAATCTGAAGTAAAGCATCGGAATCTAAAACTGGTCTCACAGGAGAGGTTCAAATCATAGAAAGATAGAGGGTCAGTCCTCTTGCACTTAAGTCGGCATTGCGCATTTTGAATTTAATTCCGATGCAATTTCTGTGTTTCATCGTCTATAAGAAGGTCCAATGTATACAGTAAACCTGAAATGAAGCATCGGAATCTAAAACTGGACTCATAGGAGTGGTTCAAATTATAGAAATTTAGAGTGTAGTTCCTCTTGTACTTAAGTCGGCATTGTGCCTTTTGTATTAAATTCGGATGCAATTTCTGTGCTTCATCGTCAATAAGAAGGTTCAAGGTATACAGTAAACCTGAAGGGAAGCATCGGAATCCAAAACTGGACTCACAGGAGAGGTTCAAATCATAGAAAGTTAGAGTGTCAGTCCTCTTGTACTAATGTCGGTATTGTGCCTTTTGTATGTAACTCTGACGCAATTTCTCTGCTTCATCGTCAATAAGAAGGTCCAAGGTATACAGTAAACCTGAAGTAAAGCATCGGAATCTAAAACTGGACTCACAGGAGAGGTGCAAATCATAGAAAGTATAGTGTCAGTCCTCTTTTACCTAAGTCTGCATTGAGCCTTTTGCATTAAATTCGAATGCAATATCTGTGTTTCATCGTCAATAAGGAGGTCCAAGGTATACAGTAAACCTGAAGTGAAGCATCGGAATCTAAAACTGGACTCACAAGAGAGGTTGAAATCATAGAAAGTTAGAGAATCCGTCCTCTTGTATTTAAGTCGGCATTGTGCATTTTGAATTCAATGCCGATGCAATTTCTGTGTTTCATCGTCAATAGGAAGGTTCAAGGTATACAGTAAACATGAAGTGAAGCATCGGAATCTAAAACTGGACTCAAAGGGGAGGTTCAATACATAGAAAGTTAGTGTGTCAGTCCTCTTGTACTTAAGTCGGCATTGTGCCTTTTGAATTTAATTCCGATGCCATTTCTGTGTTTCATCGTCAATAAGAAGGTCCAAAGTATACAGTAAACCTGAAGTGAAGAATCGGAATCTAAAACTGGACTCACAGGATAGATTCAAATCATAGAAAGTTAGAGTGTCTGTCCTCTTGTACTTAAATCAGGATTGTGCCTTTTGAATTTAATTCCAAGGCATTATCCGTGCTTCATCGTCAATAAGAAGGTCCAAGGTATACAGTAAACCTGAAGTGAAGCATAGGAATCTAAAGCTGGACTCACAGGAGAGGCTCAAATCATAGTAAGTTAGAGTGTCAGTCCTCTTGTACTTAAGTCGGCGTTGTGCCGATTGTGTTAAATTCGGATGCAATTTCGGTGTTTCATCGTCAATAAGAAGGTCCACGGGATACAGTAAACCTGAAGTGAAGCACCGGAATCTAAAACTGGACTCACAGAAGAGGTTCTAATCATAGAAAGTTAGAGTGTTAGTCCTCTTGTACTTTAGTCGGCATTGTGCCTTTTGTATTAAATTCGAATCCTATTTCTGTGTTTCATCATCAATAAGAAGTTCCAAGGTATACAGTAAAAGTGGAGTTGAGTATCGGAATCTAAGACTGGACTCACAGGAGAGGTTCAAATCATAGAAAGTTGGAGCGTCCGTCCTCTTGTACTTAAGACGGCATTGTGGCTTTTGTATTAAATTCGGATGCAATTTCTGTGTTTCATCGTCTATAAGAAGGTCCAAGGTATACAGTAAATCAGAAGTGAAGCATCGGAGTCTCAAACTGGACTCACTGAAGGGTTTCAAATCATAGAAAGTTAGAGTGTCAGTCCTCTTGTTCTTAAGTCGGCATTGTGCCTTTTGAATTTAATTCCGATGCAATTTCTCAGTTTCATCGTCAATAAGAAGGTCCAAGGTATACAGTAAACCTGAAGTGAAGCATCGGAATCTAAAACTGGACTCATAGGAGTGGTTCAAATTATAGATTGTTAGAGTGTCGTTCCTCTTGTACTTAAGTCGGCATTGTGCCTTTTGTATTAAATTCGGGTGCAATATCTGTATTTCATCATCAATAAGAAGGTCCAAGGTATACAGTAAACCTGAAGTGAAGCATCGGAATCTAAAACTGGACTCACAAGAGAGGTTCAAATCATAGAAAGTAATAGTGTCAGTCCTCTTGTACTTATGTCGGCATTGTGACATTTGAATTTAATTCCGATGCATTTTCTGTGCTTCATCGTCAATAAGCGGGTCCAAGGTATACAGTAAACCTGAAGTGAAGTATCGGAATCTAAAACTGGACTCACAGGAGAGGTTCAAATCATAGAAAGTTCGAGTATCCGTCCTCTTGTACTTAAGTCAGCATTGTGCCTTTTGTATTTTATTCCGATGCAATTACTGTGCTTCATCGTCAAAAAGGTGGTCCAAGGGATACAGTAAACCTGAAGTGAAGCATCGGAATCTAGAACTGAACTCACAGGTGTGGTTCAAATCATAGAAAGATAGAGTGTCAGTGTTCTTGTACTTAAGTCGGCATTGTGCCTTTTGAATTTGATTCCGATGCATTTTCTGTGTTTCATCGTCAATAAGAAGGTCCAAGGTATACAGTAAACCTGAAGCGAAGCATCGGAACCTAAAACTGGAGTCATAGGAGTGGTTCAAATTATAGATTGTTAGAGCGTCTTTCCTCTTGTTCTTAAGTCGGCATTGTGCCTTTTGTATTAAATTCGGATGCAATTTCTGTGTTTCATCGTCAATAACAAGGTCCGAGGTATACAGTAAACCTGAAGTGAAGCATCGCAATCCAAAACTGGACTCACAGAAGAGGTTCAAATCATAGAAAGTTAGAGTGTCAGTCCTCTTGTACTTAAGTCAGCATTGTGCCTTTTGTATTAAATTCGAATCCAATTTCTGTGTTTCACCATCAATAAGAAGGTCCAAGGTATGCAGTAAACCTGAAGTGAAGCATCGGAATCCAAAACTGGACTCACAAGAGAGGTTCAAATCATAGAAAGTTACAGTGTCAGTCCTCTTGTACTTAAGTCGGCATTGTGCCTTTTGAATTTAATTCCGATGCAATTTCTGTGTTTCATCGTCTATAAGAAGGTCCAATGTATACAGTAAACCTGAAATGAAGCATCGGAATCTAAAACTGGACTCATAGGAGTGGTTCAAATTATAGAAAGTTAGAGTGTCGTTCCTCTTGTACTTAAGTCGGCATTGTGCCTTTTGTATTAAATTCGGATGCAATTTCTGTGCTTCATCGTCAATAAGAAGGTTCAAGGTATACAGTAAACCTGAAGGGAAGTTTCGGAATCCAAAACTGGACTCACAGGAGAGGTTCAAATCATAGAAAGTTAGAGTGTCAGTCCTCTTGTACTAATGTGGGCATTGTGCCTTTTGTATGTAACTCCGACGCAATTTCTCTGCTTCATCGTCAATAAGAAGGTCCAAGGTATACAGTAAACCTGAAGTAAAGCATCGGAATCTAAAACTGGACTCACAGGAGAGGTGCAAATCATAGAAAGTATAGTGTCAGTCCTCTTTTACCTAAGTCTGCATTGTGCCTTTTGCATTAAATTCGGATGCAATATCTGTGTTTCATCGTCAATAAGGAGGTCCAAGGTATACAGTAAACCTGAAGTGAAGCATCGGAATCTAAAACTGGACTCACAAGAGAGGATGAAATCATAGAAAGTTAGAGAATCCGTCCTCTTGTATTTAAGTCGGCATTGTGCCTTTTGAATTCAATGCCGATGCAATTTCTGTGTTTCATCGTCAATAGGAAGGTTCAAGGTATACAGTAAACATGAAGTGAAGCATCGGAATCTAAAACTGGACTCAAAGGAGAGGTTCAATACATAGAAAGTTAGTGTGTCAGTCCTCTTGTACTTAAGTCGGCATTGTGCCTTTTGAATTTAATTCCGATGCAATTTCTGTGTTTCATCGTCAATAAGAAGGTCCAAGGTATACAGTAAACCTGAAGTGAAGAATCGGAATCTAAAACTGGACTCACAGGATAGATTCAAATCATAGAAAGTTAGAGTGTCTGTCCTCTTGTACTTAAATCAGGATTGTGCCTTTTGAATTTAATTCCGATGCATTATCCGTGCTTCATCGTCAATAAGAAGGTCCAAGGTATACAGTAAACCTGAAGTGAAGCATAGGAATCTAAAACTGGACTCACAGGAGAGGCTCAAATCATAGAAAGTTAGAGTGTCAGTCCTCTTGTACTTAAGTCGGCGTTGTGCCGATTGTGTTAAATTCGGATGCAATTTCGGTGTTTCATCGTCAATAAGAAGGTCCACGGGATACAGTAAACCTGAAGTGAAGCACCGGAATCTAAAACTGGTCTCACAGAAGAGGTTCTAATCATAGAAAGTTAGAGTGTTAGTCCTCTTGTACTTTAGTCGGCATTGTGCCTTTTGTATTAAATTCGAATCCAATTTCTGTGATTCATCATCAATAAGAAGGTCCAAGGTATACAGTAAAAGTGGAGTGGAGTATCGGAATCTAAGACTGGACTCACAGGAGAGGATCAAATCATAGACAGTTAGAGCGTCCGTCCTCTTGTACTTAAGTCGGCATTGTGGCTTTTGTATTAAATTCGGATGCAATTTCTGTGTTTCATCGTCTATAAGAAGGTCCAAGGAATACAGTAAATCAGAAGTGAAGCATCGGAGTCTAAAACTGGACTCACTGAAGGGTTTCAAATCATAGAAAGTTAGAGTGTCAGTCCTCTTGTTCTTAAGTCGGCATTGTGCCTTTTGAATTTAATTCCGATGCAATTTCTCAGTTTCATCGTCAATAAGAAGGTCCAAGGTATACAGTAAACCTGAAGTGAAGCATCGGAATCTAAAACTGGACTCATAGGAGTGGTTCAAATTATAGATTGTTAGAGTGTCGTTCCTCTTGTACTTAAGTCGGCATTGTGCCTTTTCTATTAAATTCGGATGCAATTTCTGTACTTCATCATCAATAACAAGGTCCAAGGTATACAGTAAACCTGAAGTGAAGCATCGGAATCCAAAACTGGACTCACAGAAGAGGTTCAAATCATAGAAAGTTAGAGCGTCTGTCCTATTGTACTTAAGTCGGCATTGTGCATTTTGAACTTAATTCCGATGCAATTTCTGTGCTTCATCGTCAATAAGAAGGTAAAAGGGATACAGTAAATCTGAAGTAAAGCATCGGAATCTAAAACTGGTCTCACAGGAGAGGTTCAAATCATAGAAAGATAGAGGGTCAGTCCTCTTGCACTTAAGTCGGCATTGTGCATTTTGAATTTAATTCCGATGCAATTTCTGTGTTTCATCGTCTATAAGAAGGTCCAATGTATACAGTAAACCTGAAATGAAGCATCGGAATCTAAAACTGGACTCATAGGAGTGGTTCAAATTATAGAAATTTAGAGTGTAGTTCCTCTTGTACTTAAGTCGGCATTGTGCCTTTTGTATTAAATTCGGATGCAATTTCTGTGCTTCATCGTCAATAAGAAGGTTCAAGGTATACAGTAAACCTGAAGGGAAGCATCGGAATCCAAAACTGGACTCACAGGAGAGGTTCAAATCATAGAAAGTTAGAGTGTCAGTCCTCTTGTACTAATGTCGGTATTGTGCCTTTTGTATGTAACTCCGACGCAATTTCTCTGTTTCATCGTCAATAAGAAGGTCCAAGGTATACAGTAAACCTGAAGTAAAGCATCGGAATCTAAAACTGGACTCACAGGAGAGGTGCAAATCATAGAAAGTATAGTGTCAGTCCTCTTTTACCTAAGTCTGCATTGTGCCTTTTGCATTAAATTCGAATGCAATATCTGTGTTTCATCGTCAATAAGGAGGTCCAAGGTATACAGTAAACCTGAAGTGAAGCATCGGAATCTAAAACTGGACTCACAAGAGAGGTTGAAATCATAGAAAGTTAGAGAATCCGTCCTCTTGTATTTAAGTCGTCATTGTGCCTTTTGAATTCAATGCCGATGCAATTTCTGTGTTTCATCGTCAATAGGAAGGTTCAAGGTATACAGTAAACATGAAGTGAAGCATCGGAATCTCAAACTGGACTCAAAGGAGAGGTTCAATACATAGAAAGTTAGTGTGTCAGTCCTCTTGTACTTAAGTCGGCATTGTGCCTTTTGAATTTAATTCCGATGCCATTTCTGTGTTTCATCGTCAATAAGAAGGTCAAAGGTATACAGTAAACCTGAAGTGAAGAATCGGAATCTAAAACTGGACTCACAGGATAGATTCAAATCATAGAAAGTTAGAGTGTCTGTCCTCTTGTACTTAAATCAGGATTGTGCCTTTTGAATTTAATTCCGATGCATTATCCGTGCTTCATCGTCAATAAGATGGTCCAAGGTATACAGTTAATCTGAAGTGAAGCATCGGAGTCTAAAACTGGGCCCACAGAAGAGGTTCTAATCATAGAAAGTTAGAGTGTTAGTCCTCTTGTACTTTAGTCGGCATTGTGCCTTTTGTATTAAATTCGAATCCAATTTCTGTGTTTCATCATCAATAAGAAGGTCCAAGGTATACAGTAAAAGTGGAGTTGAGTATCGGAATCTAAGACTGGACTCACAGGAGAGTTTCAAATCATAGAAAGTTAGAGCGTCCGTCCTCTTGTACTTAAGACGGCATTGTGGCTTTTGTATTAAATTCGGATGCAATTTCTGTGTTTCATCGTCTATAAGAAGGTCCAAGGTATACAGTAAATCAGAAGTGAAGCATCGGAGTCTAAAACTGGACTCACTGAAGGGTTTCAAATCATAGAAAGTTAGAGTGTCAGTCCTCTTGTTCTTAAGTCGGCATTGTGCCTTTTGAATTTAATTCCGATGCAATTTCTCAGTTTCATCTCCAATAAGAAGGTCCAAGGTATACAGTAAACCTGAAGTGAAGCATCGGAATCTAAAACTGGACTCATAGGAGTGGTTCAAATTATAGATTGTTAGAGTGTCGTTCCTCTTGTACTTAAGTCGGCATTGTGCCTTTTGTATTAAATTCGGGTGCAATTTCTGTATTTCATCATCAATAAGAAGGTCCAAGGTATACAGTAAACCTGAAGTGAAGCATCGGAATCTAAAACTGGACTCACAAGAGAGGTTCAAATCATAGATAGTAATAGTGTCAGTCCTCTTGTACTTATGTCGGCATTGTGACATTTGAATTTAATTCCGATGCATTTTCTGTGCTTCATCGTCAATAAGAGGGTCCAAGGTATACAGTAAACGTGAAGTGAAGTATCGGAATCTAAAACTGGACTCACAGGAGAGGTTCAAATCATAGAAAGTTCGAGTATCCGTCCTCTTGTACATAAGTCGGCATTGTGCCTTTTGTATTTTATTCCGATGCAATTACTGTGCTTCATCGTCAAAAAGGTGGTCCAAGGGATACAGTAAACCTGAAGTGAAGCATCGGAATCTAGAACTGAACTCACAGGTGTGGTTCAAATCATAGAAAGTTAGAGTGTCAGTCCTCTTGTACTTAAGTCGGCATTGTGCCTTTTGAATTTGATTCCGATGCATTTTCTGTGTTTCATCGTCAATAAGAAGGTCCAATGTATACAGTAAACCTGAAGCGTAGCATCGGAATCCAAAACTGGAGTCATAGGAGTGGTTCAAATTATAGATTGTTAGAGTGTCTTTCTTCTTGTTCTTAAGTCGGCAATGTGCCTTTTGTATTAAATTCGGATGCAATTTCTGTGTTTCATCGTCAATAACAAGGTCCGAGGTATACAGTAAACCTGAAGTGAAGCATCGTAATCCAAAACTGGACTCACAGAAGAGGTTCAAATCATAGAAAGTTAGAGTGTCAGTCCTCTTGTACTTAAGTCAGCATTGTGCCTTTGGTATTAAATTCGAATCCAATTTCTGTGTTTCATCATCAATAAGAAGGTCCAAGGTATGCAGTAAACCTGAAGTGAAGCATCGGAATCCAAAACTGGACTCACAAGAGAGGTTCAAATCATAGAAAGTTACAGTGTCAGTCCTCTTGTACTTAAGTCGGCATTGTGACTTTTGAATTTAATTCTGATGCATTTTCTGTGCTTCATCGTCAATAAGAAGGTCCAAGGTATACAGTAAACCTGAAGTGAAGTATCGGAATCTAAAACTGGACTCACAGGAGAGGTTCAAATCATAGAAAGTTAGAGTGTCAGTCCTCTTGTACTTAAGTCGGCATTGTGCCTTTTGAATTTAATTCCGATGCAATTTCTGTGTTTCATCGTCTATAAGAAGGTCCAATGTATACAGTAAACCTGAAATGAAGCATCGGAATCTAAAATTGGACTCATAGGAGTGGTTGAAATTATAGAAAGTTAGAGTGTCGTTCCTCTTGTACTTAAGTCGGCATTGTGCCTTTTGTATTAAATTCGGATGCAATTTCTGTGCTTCATCGTCAATAAGAAGGTTCAAGGTATACAGTAAACCTGAAGGGAAGCATCGGAATCCAAAACTGGACTCACAGGACAGGTTCAAATCATAGAAAGTTAGAGTGTCAGTCCTCTTGTACTAATGTCGGCATTGTGCCTTTTGTATGTAACTCCGACGCAATTTCTCTGCTTCATCGTCAATAAGAAGGTCCAAGGTATACAGTAAACCTGAAGTAAAGCATCGGAATCTAAAACTGGACTCACAGGAGAGGTGCAAATCATAGAAAGTATAGTGTCAGTCCTCTTTTACCTAAGTCTGCATTGTGCCTTTTGCATTAAATTCGGATGCAATATCTGTGTTTCATCGTCAATAAGGAGGTCCAAGGTATACAGTAAACCTTAAGTGAAGCATCGGAATCTAAAACTGGACTCGCAAGAGAGGTTGAAATCATAGAAAGTTAGAGAATCCGTCCACTTGTATTTATGTCGGCATTGTGCCTTTTGAATTCAATGCCGATGCAATTTCTGTGTTTCATCGTCAATAGGAAGGTTCAAGGTATACAGTAAACATGAAGTGAAGCATCGGAATCTAAAACAGGACTCAAAGGAGAGGTTCAATACATAGAAAGTTAGTGTGTCAGTCCTCTTGTACTTAAGTCGGCGTTGTGCCGATTGTGTTAAATTCGGATGCAATTTCGGTGTTTCATCGTCAATAAGAAGGTCCACGGGATACAGTAAACCTGAAGTGAAGCACCGGAATCTAAAACTGGACTCACAGAAGAGGTTCTAATCATAGAAAGTTAGAGTGTTAGTCCTCTTGTACTTTAGTCGGCATTGTGCCTTTTGTATTAAATTCGAATCCAATTTCTGTGATTCATCATCAATAAGAAGGTCCAAGGTATACAGTAAAAGTGGAGTGGAGTATCGGAATCTAAGACTGGACTCATAGGAGAGGATCAAATCATAGACAGTTAGAGCGTCCGTCCTCTTGTACTTAAGTCGGCATTGTGGCTTTTGTATTAAATTCGGATGCAATTTCTGTGTTTCATCGTCTATAAGAAGGTCCAAGGTATACAGTAAATCAGAAGTGAAGCATCGGAGTCTAAAACTGGACTCACAGGAGAGGTGCAAATCATAGAAAGTATAGTGTCAGTCCTCTTGTTCTTAAGTCGACATTGTGCCTTTTGAATTTAATTCCGATGCAATTTCTCAGTTTCATCGTCAATAAGAAGGTCCAAGGTATACAGTAAACCTGAAGTGAAGCATCGGAATCTAAAACTGGACTCATAGGAGTGGTTCAAATTATAGATTGTTAGAGTGTCGTTCCTCTTGTACTTAAGTCGGCATTGTGCCTTTTGTATTAAATTCGGATGCAATTTCTGTACTTCATCATCAATAACAAGGTCCAAGGTATACAGTAAACCTGAAGTGAAGCATCGGAATCCAAAACTGGACTCACAGAAGAGGTTCAAATCATAGAAAGTTAGAGTGTCAGTCCTATTGTACTTAAGTCGGCATTGTGCCTTTTGTATTTAATTTCAACGCAATTTCTGTGCCTCATCGTCAACAAGAAGGTCCAAGGTATACAGTAAACCTGAAGTAAAGCATCGGAAACTAAAACTGGACTCACAGGAGAGGTTCAAATCATAGAAAGTTAGAGTGTCAGTCCTCTTGTACCTAAGTCAGCATTGTGCCTTTTGCATTAAATTCCGATGCAATCCCTGTGTTTCATCGTCAATAAGAAGGTCCAAGGTATACAGTAAACCTGAAATGAAGCATCGGAATCTAAAACTGGACTCACAAGAGAGGTTCAAATCATAGAAAGTAATAGTGTCAGTCCTCTAGTACTTATGTCGGCATTGTGACATTTGAATTTAACTCCGATGCATTTTCTGTGCTTCATCGTCAATAGGATTGTCCAAGGTATACAGTAAACCTGAAGTGAAGTATCGGAACCTAAAACTGGACTCACAGGAGAGGTTCAAATCATAGAAAGTTCGAGTATCCGTCCTCTTGTACTTAAGTCGGCATTGTGCCTTTTGTATTTTATTCCGATGCAATTACTGTGCTTCATCGTCAAAAAGGTGGTCCAAGGGATACAGTAAACCTGAAGTGAAGCATCGGAATCTAAAACTGAACTCACAGGTGTGGTTCAAATCATAGAAAGTTAGAGTGTCAGTCCTCTTGTACTTAAGTCGGCATTGTGCCCATTGTATTAAATTCGGATGCAAATTCTGTGTTTCATCGTCAATAAGAAGGTCCAAGGGATACAGTAAACCTGAAGTGAAGCACCGGAATCTAAAACTGGACTCACAGGAGAGGTTCTAATCATAGAACGTTAGAGTGTTAGTCCTCTTGTACTTTAGTCGGCATTGTGCCTTTTTTATTAAATTCGAATCCAATCTCTGTGCTTCATCATCAATAAGAAGGTCCAAGGTATACAGTAAACCTGGAGTGGAGCATCGGAATCTAAGACTGGACTCACAGGAGAGGTTCAAATCATAGAAAGTTAGAGTGTCCGTCCTCTTGTACTTAATATCGGCATTGTGGCTTTTATATTAAATTCGGATGCAATTTCTGTGTTTCATCGTCTATAAGAAGGTCCAAGGTATACAGTAAACCAGAAGTGAAGCATCGGAATCTAAAACTGGACTCACAGAATTGTTTCAAATCATAGAAAGTTAGAGTGTCAGTCCTCTTGTACTTAAGTCGGCATTGTGCCTTTTGAATTTAATTCCGATGCATTATCTGTGTTTCATCGTCAATAAGAAGGTCCAAGGTATACAGTAAACCTGAAGCGAAGCATCGGAATCTAAAACTGGAGTCATAGGAGTGGTTCAAATTATAGATTGTTAGAGTGTCTTTCCTCTTGTTCTTAAGTCGGCATTGTGCCTTTTGTATTAAATTCGGATGCAATTTCTGTGTTTCATCGTCAATAAAAAGGTCCAAGGTATACAGTAAACCTGAAGTGAAGCATCGTAATCCAAAACTGGACTCACAGAAGAGGCTCAAATCATAGAAAGTTAGAGTGTCAGTCCTCTTGTACTTAAGTCAGCATTGTGCCTTTTGTATTAAATTCGAATCCAATTTCTGTGTTTCATAATGAATAAGAAGGTCCAAGGTATTGCAGTAAACCTGAAGTGAAGCATCGGAATCCAAAACTAGGCTCACAAGAGCGGCTCAAATCATAGAAAGTTACAGTGTCAGTCCTCTTGTACTTAAGTCGGCATTGTGACTTTTGAATTTAATTCCGATGCAATTTCTGTATTTCATCGTCAATAAGAAGGTCCAACGTATACAGTAAACCTGAAGTGAACAATCGGAATCTAAAACTGGACTCACAGGATAGATTCAAATCATAGAAAGTTAAAGTGTCTGTCCTCTTGTACTTAAATCAGGATTGTGCCTTTTGAATTTAATTCCGATGCATTATCCGTGCTTCATCGTCAATAAGAAGGTCCAAGGTATACAGTAAACCTAAAGTGAAGCATAGGAATCAAAAACTGGACTCACAGGAGAGGCTCAAATCATAGAAAGTTAGAGCGTCCGTCCTCTTGTACTTAAGTCGGCATTGTGGCTTTTGTATTAAATTCGGATGCAATTTCTGTGTTTCATCGTCTATAAGAAGGTCCAATGTATACAGTAAACCAGAAGTGAAGCATCGGAGTCTAAAACTGGACTCACTGAAGGGTTTCAAATCACAGAAAGTTAGAGTGTCAGTCCTCTTGTACTTAAGTCGGCATTGTGACTTTTGAATTTAATTCCGATGCAATTTCTGTATTTCATCGTCAATAAGAAGGTCCAAGGTATACAGTAAACCTGAAGTGAAGCATCGGAATCTAAACTGGACTCATAGGAGTGGTTCAAATTATAGATTGTTAGAGTGTCGTTCCTCTTGTACTTAAGTCGGCATTGTGCCTTTTGTATTAAATTCGGGTGCAATTTCTGTATTTCATCATCAATAAGAAGGTCCAAGGTATACAGTAAACCTGAAGTGAAGCATCGGAATCCAAAACTGGACTCACAGAAGAGGTTCAAATCATAGAAAGTTAGAGTGTCAGTCCTATTGTACTTATGTCGGCATTGTGCATTTTGAATTTAATTCCGATGCAATTTCTGTGTTACATCGTCAATAAGAAGGTCCAAGGTATACAGTAAATCTGAAGTGAAGCATCGGAATCTAAAACTGGACTCATAGGAGTGGTTGAAATTATAGAATGTTAGAGTGTCGTTCCTCTTGTACTTAAGTCGGCATTGTGCCATTTGTATTAAATTCGGATGCAATTTCTGTGTTTCATCGTCAATAAGAAGGTCCAAGGTATACAGTAAACCTGAAGTGAAGCATTGGAATCCGAAACTGGACTCACAGAAGAGGTTCAAATCATAGAATGTTGGAGTGTCAGTCCTCTTGTACTTAAGTCGGCATTGTGCCTCTTTTATTTAATTTCAACGCAATTTCTGTGCTTCATCGTCAACAAGAAGGTCCAAGGTATACAGTAAACCTGAAGTAAAGCATCGGAAACTAAAACTGGACTCACAGGACAGGCTGAAATCATAGAAAGTTAGAGTGTCAGTCCTCTTGTACTTAAGTCGGCGTTGTGCCGATTGTGTTAAATTCGGATGCAATTTCGGTGTTTCATCGTCAATAAGAAGGTCCACGGGATACAGTAAACCTGAAGTGAAGCACCGGAATCTAAAACTGGACTCACCGGAGAGGTTCTAATCATAGAAAGTTAGAGTGTTAGTCCTCTTGTACTTTACTCGGGATTGTGCCTATTGTATTAAATTCGAATCCAATTTCTGTGTTTCATCATCAATAAGAAGGTCCAAGGTATACAGTAAAAATGGAGTGGAGTATCGGAATCTAAGACTGGACTCACAGGAGAGTTTCAAATCATAGAAAGTTAGAGTGTCAGTCCTCTTGTACCTAAGTCAGCATTGTGCCTTTTGCATTAAATTCCGATGCAATCTCTGTGTTTCATCGTCAATAAGAAGGTCCAAGGTATACAGTAAACCTGAAGTGAAGCATCGGAATCTAAAACTGGACTCACAAGAGAGGTTCAAATCATAGAAAGTAATAGTGTCAGTCCTCTTGTACTTATGTCGGCATTGTGACATTTGAATTTAATTCCGATGCTTTTTCTGTGCTTCATCGTCAATAAGAGGGTCCAAGGTATACAGTAAACCTGAAGTGAAGTATCGGAATCTAAAACTGGACTCACAGGAAAGGTTCAAATCATAGAAAGTTCGAGTATCCGTCCTCTTGTACTTAAGTCGGCATTGTGCCTTTTGTATTTTATTCCGATGCAATTACTGTGCTTCTCGTCAAAAAGGTGGTCCAAGGGATACAGTAAACCTGAAGTGTAGCATCGGAATCCAAAACTGGACTCACAGAAGAGGTTCAAATCATAGAAAGTTAGAGTGTCAGTCCTCTTGTACTTAAGACGGCATTGTGAATTTTCAATTTAATTCCGATGCATTTTCTGTGCTTCATCGTCAATAAGAAGGTCCAAGGTATACAGTAAACCTGATGTGAAAAATCGGAATCTAAAACTGGACTCACAGGAGAGGTTCAAATCATAGAAAGTTAGAGTATCCGTCCTCTTGTACTTAAGTCGGCATTGTGCCTTTTGTATTTTATTCCGATGCAATTACTGTGCTTCTCGTCAAAAAGGTGGTCCAAGGGATACAGTAAACCTGAAGTGTAGCATCGGAATCCAAAACTGGACTCACAGAAGAGGTTCAAATCATAGAAAGTTAGAGTGTCAGTCCTCTTGTACTTAAGACGGCATTGTGAATTTTCAATTTAATTCCGATGCATTTTCTGTGCTTCATCGTCAATAAGAAGGTCCAAGGTATA
Organism: Schistocerca americana; assembly: GCF_021461395.2. Taxonomy (NCBI): domain Eukaryota; kingdom Metazoa; phylum Arthropoda; class Insecta; order Orthoptera; family Acrididae; genus Schistocerca; species Schistocerca americana. The sequence goes on along the minus strand of NW_025725481.1, from coordinate 9,964,833 downwards.
CAGTAAACCTGATGTGAAAAATCGGAATCTAAAACTGGACTCACAGGAGAGGTTCAAATCATAGAAAGTTAGAGTATCCGTCCTCTTGTACTTAAGTCGGGATTGTGCCTTTTGAATTTAATGCCGATGCAATTTCTGTGTTACATCGTCAATAAGAAGGTCCAAGGTATGCAGTAAACCTGAGGTGAAGCATCGGAATCCAAAACTGGACTCACAAGAGAGGTTCAAATCTTAGAAAGTTACAGTGTCAGTCCTCTTGTACTTAAGTCGGCATTGTGAATTTTCAATTTAATTCCGATGCAATTTCTGTGTTTCATCGTCAATAAGAAGGTCCAAGGTATACAGTAAACCTGAAGTGAAGCATCGGAATCTAAAACTGGACTCATAGGAGTGGTTGAAATTATAGAATGTTAGAGTGTCGTTCCTCTTGTACTTAAGTCGGCATTGTGCCTTTTGTATTAAATTCGGATGCAATTTCTGTGTTTCATCGTCAATAACAAGGTCCAAGGTATACAGTAAACCTGAAGTGAAGCATTGGAATCCGAAACTGGACTCACAGAAGAGGTTCAAATCATAGAAAGTTAGAGTGTCAGTCCTCTTGTACTTAAGTCGGCATTGTGCCTTTTGTATTTAAGTTCAACGCAATTTCTGTGCTTCATCGTCAACAAGAAGGTCCAAGGTATACAGTAAACCTGAAGTAAAGCATCGGAAACTAAAACTGGACTCACAGGAGAGGTTCAAATCATAGAAAGTTAGAGTGTCAGTCCTCTTAAACCTAAGTCAGCATTGTGCCTTTTGCATTAAATTCCGATGCAATCCCTGTGTTTCATCGTCAATAAGAAGGTCCAAGGTATACAGTAAACCTGAAATGAAGCATCGGAATCTAAAACTGGACTCACAAGAGAGGTTCAAATCATAGAAAGTAATAGTGGCAGTCCTCTAGTACTTATGTCGGCATTGCGGCATTTGAATTTAATTCCGATGCCTTGTCTGTGCTTCATCGTCAATAGGAGGGTCCAAGGTATACAGTAAACCTGAAGTGAAGTATCGGAACCTAAAACTGGACTCACAGGAGAGGTTCAAATCATAGAAAGTTCGAGTATCCGTCCTCTTGTACTTAAGTCGGCATTGTGCCCATTGTATTAAATTCGGATGCAATTTCTGTGTTTCATCGTCAATAAGAAGGTCCAAGGGATACAGTAAACCTGAAGTGAAGCACCGGAATCTAAAACTGGACTCACAGGAGAGGTTCTTATCATAGAACGTTAGAGTGTTAGTCCTCTTGTACTTTAGTCGGCATTGTGCCTTTTTTATTAAATTCGAATCCAATCTCTGTGCTTCATCATCAATAAGAAGGTCCAAGGTATACAGTAAACCTGGAGTGGAGCATCGGAATCTAAGACTGGACTCACAGGAGAGGTTCAAATCATAGAAAGTTAGAGTGTCCGTCCTCTTGTACTTAATATCGGCATTGTGGCTTTTATATTAAATTCGGATGCAATTTCTGTGTTTCATCGTCTATAAGAAGGTCCAAGGTATACAGTACACCAGAAGTGAAGCATCGGAATCTAAAACTGGACTCACAGAATTGTTTCAAATCATAGAAAGTTAGAGTGTCAGTCCTCTTGTACTTAAGTCGGCATTGTGCCTTTTGAATTTAATTCCGATGCATTATCTGTGTTTCATCGTCAATAAGAAGGTCCAAGGTATACAGTAAACCTGAAGCGAAGCATCGGAATCTAAAACTGGACTCACAGAAGAGGTTCAAATCATAGAAAGTTAGAGTGTCAGTCCTCTTGTACTTAAGTTAGCATTGTGCCTTTTGTATTAAATTCGAATCCAATTTCTGTGTTTCATCATGAATAAGAAGGTCCAAGGTATTGCAGTAAACCTGAAGTGAAGCATCGGAATCCAAAACTGGACTCACAAGAGCGGTTCAAATCATAGAAAGTTACAGTGTCAGTCCTCTTGTACTTAAGTCGGCATTGTGACTTTTGAATTTCATTCCGATGCATTTTCTGTGCTTCATCGTCAATAAGAAGGTCCAATGTACACAGTAAACCTGAAGTGAAGTATCGGAATCTAAAACTGGACTCACAGGAGAGGTTCAAATCATAGAAAGTTAGAGTGTCAGTCCTCTTGTACTTAAGTCGGCATTGTGACTTTTGAATTTAATTCCGATGCAATTTCTGTGTTTCATCGTCTATAATAAGGTCCAATGTATACAGTAAACCTGAAATGAAGCATCGGAATCTAAAAGTGGACTCATAGGAGTGGTTCAAATTATAGAAAGTTAGAGTGTCGTACCTCTTGTACTTAAGTCGGCATTGTGCCTTTTGTATTAAATTCGGATGCAATTTCTGTGCTTCATCGTCAATAAGAAGGTTCAAGGTATACAGTAAACCTGAAGGGAAGCATCGGAATCCAAAACTGGACTCGCAGGAGAGGTTCAAATCATAGAAAGTTAGAGTGTCAGTCCTCTTGTACTAATGTCGGCATTGTGCCTTTTGTATGTAACTCCGACGCAATTTCTCTGCTTCATCGTCAATAAGAAGGTCCAAGGTATACAGTAAACCTGAAGTAAAGCATCGGAATCTAAAACTGGACTCACAGGAGAGGTGCAAATCATAGAAAGTATAGTGTCAGTCCTCTTTTACCTAAGTCTGCATTGTGCCTTTTGCATTAAATTCGGATGCAATATCTGTGTTTCATCGTCAATAAGGAGGTCCAAGGTATACAGTAAACCTGAAGTGCAGCATCGGAATCTAAAACTGGACTCACAAGAGAGGTGGAAATCATAGAAAATTCGAGAATCCGTCCTCTTGTATTTAAGTCGGCATTGTGCCTTTTGAAATCAATGCCGATGCAATTTCTGTGTTTCATCGTCAATAGGAAGGTTCAAGGTATACAGTAAACATGAAGTGAAGCATCGGAATCTAAAACTGGACTCAAAGGAGAGGTTCAATACATAAAAAGTTAGTGTGTTAGTCCTCTTGTACTTAAGTCGGCATTGTGCCTTTTGAATTTAATTCCGATGTAATTTCTCCGTTTCATCGTCAATAAGAAGGTCCAAGGTATACAGTAAACCTGAAGTGAAGCATCGGAATCTAAACTGGACTCATGGGAGTGGTTCAAATTATAGATTGTTAGAGTGACGTTCCTCTTGTACTTAAGTCGGCATTGTGCCTTTTGTATTAAATTCGGATGCAATTTCTGTATTTCATCATCAATAAGAAGGTCCAAGGTATACAGTAAACCTGAAGTGAAGCATCGGAATCCAAAACTAGACTCACAGAAGAGGTTCAAATCATAGAAAGTTAGAGTGTCAGTCCTATTGTACTTATGTCGGCATTGTGCATTTTGAATTTAATTCCGATGCAATTTCTGTGTTACATCGTCAATAAGAAGGTCCAAGGTATACAGTAAATCTGAAGTGAAGCATCGGAATCTAAAACTGGACTCATAGGAGTGGTTGACATTATAGAATGTTAGAGTGTCGTTCCTCTTGTACTTAAGTCGGCATTGTGCCATTTGTATTAAATTCGGATGCAATTTCTGTATTTCATCGTCAATAAGAAGGTCCAAGGTATACAGTAAACCTGAAGTGAAGCATTGGAATCCGAAACTGGACTCACAGAAGAGGTTCAAATCATAGAATGTTAGAGTGTCAGTCCTCTTGTACTTAAGTCGGCATTGTGCCTCTTGTATTTAATTTCAACGCAATTTCTGTGCTTCATCGTCAACAAGAAGGTCCAAGGTATACAGTAAACCTGAAGTAAAGCATCGGAAACTAAAACTGGACTCACAGGAGAGGTTCTAATCATAGAAAGTTAGAGTGTTAGTCCTCTTGTACTTTACACGGCATTGTGCCTTTTGTATTAAATTCGAATCCAATTTCTGTGTTTCATCATCAATAAGAAGGTCCAAGGTATACAGGAAAAATGGAGTGGAGTATCGGAATCTAAGACTGGACTCACAGGAGAGGTTCAAATCATAGAAAGTTAGAGTGTCAGTCCTGTTGTACCTAAGTCAGCATTGTGCCTTTTGCATGAAATTCCGATGCAATCTCTGTGTTTCATCGTCAATAAGAAGGTCCAAGGTATACAGTAAACCTGAAGTGAAGCATCGGAATCTAAAGCTGGACTCACAAGAGGGGTTCAAATCATAGAAAGTAATAGTGTCAGTCCTCTTGTACTTATGTCGGCATTGTGACATTTGAATATAATTCCGATGCATTTTCTGTGTTTCATCGTCAATAAGAGAGTCCAAGGTATACAGTAAACCTGAAGTGAAGTATCGGAATCTAAAACTGGACTCACAGGAAAGGTTCAAATCATAGAAAGTTCGAGTATCCGTCCTCTTGTACTTAAGTCTGCATTGTGCCTTTTGTATTTTTTTCCGATGCAATTACTGTGCTTCATCGTCATAAAGGTGGTCCAAGGGATACAGTAAACCTGAAGTGTAGCATCGGAATCTAAAACTGAACTCACAGGTGTGGTTCAAATCATAGAAAATTAGAGTGTCAGTCCTCTTGTACTTAAGTCGGCATTGTGCCCATTGTATTAAATTCGGATGCAATTTCTGTATTTCATCGTCAATAAGAAGGTCCAAGGGATACAGTAAACCTGAAGTGAAGCACCGGAATCTAAAACTGGGCTCACAGGAGAGGTTCTAATCATAGAACGTTAGAGTGTTAGTCCTCTTGTACTTTAGTCGGCATTGTGCCTTTTGTATTAAATTCGAATCGAATCTCTGTGCTTCATCATCAATAAGAAGGTCCAAGGTATACAGTAAACCTGGAGTGGAGCATCGGAATCTAAGACTGGACTCACAGGAGTGGTTCAAATCAAAGAAAGTTAGAGTGTCAGTCCTCTTGTACTTAATATCGGCATTGTGGCTTTTATATTAAATTCGGATGCAATATCTGTGTTTCATCGTCAATAAGAAGGTCCAAGGTATACAGTAAACCTGAAGTGAAGCATCGGAATCTAAAACTGGAGTCATAGGGGTGGTTCAAATTATAGACTGTTAGAGTGTCTTTCCTCTTGTACTTAAGTCGGCATTGCGCCTTTTGTATTAAATTCGGATGCAATTTCTGTGTTTCATCGTCAATAACAAGGTCCAAGGTATACAGTAAACCTGAAGTGAAGCATCGTAATCGAAAACTGGACTCACAGAAGAGGTTCAAATCATAGAAAGTTAGAGTGTCAGTCCTCTTGTACTTAAGTCAGCATTGTGCCTTTTGTATTAAATTCGCATCCAATTTCTGTGTTTCATCATCAATAAGAAGGTCCAAGGTATGCAGTAAACCTGAAGTGAAGCATCGGAAACCAAAACTGGACTCACAAGAGAGGTTCAAATCATAGAAAGTTACAGTGTCAGTCCTCTTGTACTTAAGTCGGCATTGTGAATTTTCAATTTAATTCCGATGCATTTTCTGTGCTTCATCGTCAATAAGAAGGTCCAAGGTATACAGTAAACCTGATGTGAAGTATCGGAATCTAAAACTGGACTCACAGGAGAGGTTCAAATCATAGAAAGTTAGAGTGTCAGTCCTCTTGTACTTAAGTCGGCATTGTGCCTTTTGAATTTAATTCCGATGGAATTTCTGTGTTTCGTCGTCAATAGGAAGGTCCAAGGTATACAGTAAACCTGAAGTGAAGCATCGGCATCCAAAACTGGACTCACAGGAAAGGTTCAAATCATAGATAGTAAGAGTGTCAGTCCTCTTGTACTTAAGGCGGCATTGTGCATTTTGTATTTAATTCCGATGCAATTTCTGTGCTTCATCGTCAATAAGAAGGTCCAAGGTATTCAGTAAACCTGAAGCGAAGCATCGAAATCTAAAACTGGACTCACAGAACAGGTTCAAATCATAGAAAATTAGAGTGTCAGTCCAATTGTACTTAAGTCAGCACTGTGCCTTTTGTATTTAATTCCGACGCAATTTCTGTGTTTCATCGTCAATAAGAAGGTCCAAGGTATTCAGTAAACCTGAAGTGAAGCATCGGATTCTAAAACTGGACTCACAGGACTGGTTCAAATCATAGGAAGTTAGAGTGTCAGTCCTCACGTACTTAAGTCGGCATTGTGCGTTTTGTATTAAATTCCGATGCATTTTCTGTGCTTCATTGTCAATACGAAGGCCCAAGGTATACAGTAAACCGGAAGTGTAGCATCGGAATCTAAAACTGGACTCACAGGAGAGGTTCAAATCGTAGAAAGTTACAGTGTCCGTCCTCTTGTACTTAAGTCGGCATTGTGCCTTTTGAATTTAATTCCGATGCAATTTATGTGTTTCATCGTCAATACGTAGGTCCCAGGGATACAGTAAACCTCAAGAGAAGCATCGGAATCTAAAACAGGACCCACTGGAGAGGTTCAAATCATAGATAGTTTGAGTGTCAGTCCTCTTGTACTTAAGTTGGCATTGTGCCTTTTGAATTTAATTCCGATGCAAATTCTGTGCTTCTTCGTCAATAAGAGGGTAAAAGGGATACAGTACATCTGGAGTGAAGCATCGGAATCTAAAACTAGACTCACTGGAGATTTTCAAATCATAGAAAGTTAGAGTTTCAGTCTTCTTGTACTTAAGTCAGCACTGTACCTTTTGCATTAAATTCGGATGCAATTTCTGTGTTTTTTTTCGTAAATAAGAAGGTCCAAGGGATACATTAAAGCTGATGTAAAGCATCGGAATCTAAAACTGGACTCACAGGAGAGGTTGTAATCATAGAAAGTTAGAGTGTCAGTCCTCTTGTACTTAAGTCCGCATTGTGCCTTTTGAATTTAATTCAGATGCAATTTCTGTGTTTCATCGTCAATAAGAAGGTCCAATGTATACAGTAAACCTGAAATGTAGCATTGGAATCTAAAACTGGACTCATAGGAGTGGTTAAAATTATAGAAAGTTAGAGTGTCGTTCCTCTTGTACTTAAGTCGGGATTGTGCCTTTTGTATTAAATTCGGATGCAATTTCTGTGCTTCATCGTCAATAAGAAGGTCCAAGGTATACAGTAAACCTGAAGTGAAGCATCGGAATCTAAAACTGGACTCACAAGAGAGGTTCAACTCATAGAGAGTTAGAGAATCCGTCCTATTGTACTTAAGTCGGCATTGTGCCTTTTGAATTTAATGACGATGCATTTATTGTGTTTCATCGTCAATAAGAAGGTCCAAGTTATACAGTAAACATGAAGTGAAGCATCGGAATCTAAAACTGGACTCAAAGGAGAGGTTCAATTCATAGAATGTTAGAGTGTCAGTCCTCTTGTACTTAAGTCGGCATTGTGCCTTTCGAATTTAATTCCGATGAAATTTCTGTGTTTCATCGTCAATAAGAAGGTCCAAGGTATACAGTAAACCTGAAGTGAAGCATTTGTATCTAAAAGGGAACTCACAGGAGTGGTTCAAATCATAGAAAGTTAGAGTGTCAGTCCTCTTGTACTTAAGTCGGCACTGTGCCCATTGTATTAAATTCGGATGCAATTTCTGTATTTCATCGTCAATAAGAAGGTCCAAGGGATACAGTAAACCTGAAGTGAAGCACCGGAATCTAAAACTGGACTCACAGGAGAGGTTCTAATCATAGAACGCTAGAGTGTTAGTCCTCTTGTACTTTAGTCGGCATTGTGCCTTTTGTATTAAATTCGAATCCAATCTCTGTGCTTCATCATCAATAAGAAGGTCCAAGGTATACAGTAAACCTGGAGTGGAGCATCGGAATCTAAGACTGGACTCACAGGAGAGGTTCAAATCAAAGAAAGTTAGAGTGTCCGTCCTCTTGTACTTAATATCGGCATTGTGGCTTTTATATTAAATTCGGATGCAATATCTGTGTTTCATCGTCTATAAGAAGGTCCAAGGTATACAGTAAACCAGAAGTGAAGCATCGGAATCTAAAACTGGACTCACAGAATTGTATCAAATCATAGAAAGTTAGAGTGTCAGTCCTCTTGTACTTAAGTCGGAATTGTGCCTTTTGAATTTAATTCCGATGCATTTTCTGTGTTTCATCGTCAATACGATGGTCCAAGGTATACAGTAAACCTGAAGTGAAGCATCGGAATCTAAAACTGGAGTCATAGGGGTGGTTCAAATTATAGACTGTTAGAGTGTCTTTCCTCTTGTACTTAAGTCGGCATTGTGCCTTTTGTATTAAATTCGGATGCAATTTCTGTGTTTCATCGTCAATAACAAGGTCCAAGGAATACAGTAAACCTGAAGTGAAGCATCGTAATCCAAAACTGGACTCACAGAAGAGGTTCAAATCATAGAAAGTTAGAGTGTCAGTCCTCTTGTACTTAAGTCAGCATTGTGCCTTTTGTATTAAATTCGCATCCAATTTCTGTGTTTCATCATCAATAAGAAGGTCCAAGGTATGCAGTAAACCTGAAGTGAAGCATCGGAAACCAAAACTGGACTCACAAGAGAGGTTCAAATCATAGAAAGTTACAGTGTCAGTCCTCTTGTACTTAAGTCGGCATTGTGAATTTTCGATTTAATTCCGATGCATTTTCTGTGCTTCATCGTCAATAAGAAGGTCCAAGGTATACAGTAAACCTGATGTGAAGTATCGGAATCTAAAACTGGACTCACAGGAGAGGTTCAAATCATAGAAAGTTAGAGTGTCAGTCCTCTTGTACTTAAGTCGGCATTGTGCCTTTTGAATTTAATTCCGATGCAATTTCTGTGTTTCGTCGTCAATAGGAAGGTCCAAGGTATACAGTAAACCTGAAGTGAAGCATCGGCATCCAAAACTGGACTCATAGGAGTGGTTGAAATTATAAAATGTTAGAGTGTCGTTCCTCTTGTACTTAAGTCGGCATTGTGCCATTTGTATTAAATTCGGATGCAATTTCTGTGTTTCATCGTCAATAAGAAGGTCCAAGGTATACAGTAAACCTGAAGTAAAGCATCGGAAACTAAAACTGGACTCACAGGACAGGCTCAAATCATAGAAAGTTAGAGTGTCAGTCCTCTTGTACTTAAGTCGGCGTTGTGCCGATTGTGTTAAATTCGGATGCAATTTCGGTGTTTCATCGTCAATAAGAAGGTCCACGGGATACAGTAAACCTGAAGTGAAGCACCGGAATCTAAAACTGGACTCACAGGAGAGGTTCTAATCATAGAAAGTTAGAGTGTTAGTCCTCTTGTACTTTACTCGGCATTGTGCCTTTTGTATTAAATTCGAATCCAATTTCTGTGTTTCATCATCAATAAGAAGGTCCAAGGTATACAGTAAAAATGGAGTGGAGTATCGCAATCTAAGACTGGACTCACAGGAGCGGTTCAAATCATAGAAAGTTAGAGTGTCAGTCCTCTTGTACCTAAGTCAGCATTGTGCCTTTTGCATGAAATTCCGATGCAATCTCTGTGTTTCATCGTCAATAAGAAGGTCCAAGGTATACAGTAAACCTGAAGTGAAGCATCGGAATCTAAAACTGGACTCACAAGAGAGGTTCAAATCATAGAAAGTAATAGTGTCAGTCCTCTTGTACTTATGTCGGCATTGTGACATTTGAATTTAATTCCGATGCATTTTCTGTGCTTCATCGTCAATAAGAGGGTCCAAGGTATACAGTAAACCTGAAGTGAAGTATCTGAATCTAAAACTGGACTCACAGGAAAGGTTCAAATCATAGAAAGTTCGAGTATCCGTCCTCTTGTACTTAAGTCTGCATTGTGCCTTTTGTATTTTATTCCGATGCAATCACTGTGCTTCATCGTCATAAAGGTGGTCCAAGGGATACAGTAAACCTGAAGTGTAGCATCGGAATCTAAAACTGAACTCACAGGTGTGGTTCAAATCATAGAAAGTTAGAGTGTCAGTCCTCTTGTACTTAAGTCGGCATTGTGCCCATTGTATTAAATTCGGATGCAATTTCAGTATTTCATCGTCAATAAGAAGGTCCAAGGGATACAGTAAACCTGAAGTGAAGCACCGGAATCTAAAACTGGACTCACAGGAGAGGTTCTAATCATAGAACGTTAGAGTGTTAGTCCTCTTGTACTTTAGTCGGCATTGTGCCTTTTGTATTAAATTCGAATCCAATCTCTGTGCTTCATCATCAATAAGAAGGTCCAAGGTATACAGTAAACCTGGAGTGGAGCATCGGAGTATAAGACTGGACTCACAGGAGAGGTTCAAATCAAAGAAAGTTAGAGTGTCCGTCCTCTCGTACTTAATATCGGCATTGTGGCTTTTATATTAAATTCGGATGCAATATCTGTGTTTCATCGTCTATAAGAAGGTCCAAGGTATACAGTAAACCAGAAGTGAAGCATCGGAATCTAAAACTGGACTCACAGAATTGTATCAAATCATAGAAAGTTAGAGTGTCAGTCCTCTTGTACCTAAGTCAGCATTGTGCCTTTTGCATGAAATTCCGATGCAATCTCTGTGTTTCATCGTCAATAAGAAGGTCCAAGGTATACAGTAAACCTGACGTGAAGCATCGGAATCTAAAACTGGAGTCATAGGGGTGGTTCAAATTATAGACTGTGAAAGTGTCTTTCCTCTTGTACTTAAGTCGGCATTGCGCCTTTTGTATTAAATTCGGATGCAATTTCTGTGTTTCATCGTCAATAACAAGGTCCAAGGTATACAGTAAACCTGAATTGAAGCATCGTAATCCAAAACTGGACTCACAGAAGAGGTTCAAATCATAGAAAGTTAGAGTGTCAGTCCTCTTGTACTTAAGTCAGCATTGTGCCTTTTGTATTAAATTCGCATCCAATTTCTGTGTTTCATCATCAATAAGAAGGTCCAAGGTATGCAGTAAACCTGAAGTGAAGCATCGGAAACCAAAACTGGACTCACAAGAGAGGTTCAAATCATAGAAAGTTACAGTGTCAGTCCTCTTGTACTTAAGTCGGCATTGTGAATTTTCAATTTAATTCCGATGCATTTTCTGTGCTTCATCGTCAATAAGAAGGTCCAAGGTATACAGTAAACCTGATGTGAAGTATCGGAATCTAAAACTGGACTCACAGGAGAGTTTCAAATCATAGAAAGTTAGAGTGTCAGTCCTCTTGTACTTAAGTCGGCATTGTGCCTTTTGAATTTAATTCCGATGGAATTTCTGTGTTTCGTCGTCAATAGGAAGGTCCAAGGTATACAGTAAACCTGAAGTGAAGCATCGGCATCCAAAACTGGACTCACAGGAAAGGTTCAAATCATAGATAGTAAGAGTGTCAGTCCTCTTGTACTTAAGGCGGCATTGTGCATTTTGTATTTAATTCCGATGCAATTTCTGTGCTTCATCGTCAATAAGAAGGTCCAAGGTATTCAGTAAACCTGAAGCGAAGCATCGAAATCTAAAACTGGACTCACAGAACAGGTTCAAATCATAGAAAATTAGAGTGTCAGTCCAATTGTACTTAAGTCAGCACTGTGCCTTTTGTATTTAATTCCGACTCAATTTCTGTGTTTCATCGTCAATAAGAAGGTCCAAGGTATTCAGTAAACCTGAAGTGAAGCATCGGATTCTAAAACTGGACTCACAGGACTGGTTCAAATCATAGGAAGTTAGAGTGTCAGTCCTCACGTACTTAAGTCGGCATTGTGCGTTTTGTATTAAATTCCGATGCATTTTCTGTGCTTCATTGTCAATACGAAGGCCCAAGGTATACAGTAAACCTGAAGTGTAGCATCGGAATCTAAAACTGGACTCACAGGAGAGGTTCAATTCGTAGAAAGTTACAGTGTCCGTCCTCTTGTACTTAAGTCGGCATTGTGCCTTTTGAATTTAATTCCGATGCAATTTATGTGTTTCATCGTCAATACGTAGGTCCCAGGGATACAGTAAACCTCAAGAGAAGCATCGGAATCTAAAACAGGACCCACTGGAGAGGTTCAAATCATAGATAGTTTGAGTGTCAGTCCTCTTGTACTTAAGTTGGCATTGTGCCTTTTGAATTTAATTCCGATGCAAATTCTGTGCTTCTTCGTCAATAAGAGGGTAAAAGGGATACAGTACATCTGGAGTGAAGCATCGGAATCTAAAACTAGACTCACTGGAGATTTTCAAATCATAGAAAGTTAGAGTTTCAGTCTTCTTGTACTTAAGTCAGCACTGTGCCTTTTGCATTAAATTCGGATGCAATTTCTGTGTTTTTTTTCGTAAATAAGAAGGTCCAAGGGATACATTAAAGCTGATGTAAAGCATCGGAATCTAAAACTTGACTCACAGGAGAGGTTCAAATCATAGAAAGTTAGAGTTTCTGTCCTCTTGTACTTAAGTCCGCATTGTGCCTTTTGAATTTGATTCCGATGCAATTTCTGTGTTTCATCGTGAATAAGAAGGTGCAATGTATACAGTAAACCTGAAATGTAGCATCGGAATCTAAAACTGGACTCATAGGAGTGGTTAAAATTATAGAAATTTAGAGTGTCGTTCCTCTTGTACATAAGTCGGCATTGTGCCTTTTGTATTAAATTCGGATGCAATTTCTGTGCTTCATCGTCAATAAGAAGGTCCAAGGTATACAGTAAACCTGAAGTGAAGCATCGGAATCCAAAACTGGACTCACAGGAGAGGTTCAAATCATAGAAAGTTATAGTGTCAGTCCTCTTGTACTTAAGGCGGCATTGTGCCTTTTGTATGTAATTCCGATGCAATTTCTCTGCTTCATCGTCAATAAGAAGGTCCAAGGTATACAGTAAACCTGAAGTAAAGCATCGGAATCTAAAACTGGACTCACAGGAGAGGTTCAAATCATAGAAAGTTAGAGTGTCAGTCCTCTTTTACCTAAGTCAGCATTGTGCCTTTTGCATTAAATTCGGATGCAATTTCTGTGTTTCATCGTCCATAAGAAGGTCCAAGGTATACAGTAAACCTGAAGTGAAGCATCGGAATCTAAAACTGGACTCACAAGAGAGGTTCAACTCATAGAAAGTTATAGAATCCGTCCGCTTGCACTTAAGTCGGCATTGTGCCTTTTGAATTTAATGCCGATGCAATTTCTGTGTTTCATCGTCAATAAGATGGGCCAAGGTATACAGTGAACATGAAGTGAAGCATCGGAATCTAAAACTGGACTCAAAGGAGAGGTTCAATTCATAGAAAGTTAGAGTGTCAGTCCTCTTGTACTTAAGTCGGCGTTGTGCCCATTGTATTAAATTCGGATGCAATTTCTGTGTTTCATCGTCAATAAGAAGGTCCAAGGGATACAGTAAACCTGACGTGAAGCACCGGAATCTAAAACTTTACTCACAGGAGAGGTTCTAATCATAGAAAGTTACAGTGTTAGTCCTCTTGTACTTTAGTCGGCATTGTGCCTTTTGTATTAAATTCGAATCCAATTTCTGTGTTCCATCATCAATAAGAAGGTCCAAGGTATACAGTAAACCTGGAGCGGAGCATCGGAATCTAAGACTGGACTCACAGGAGAGGTTCAAATCATAGAAAGTTAGAGTGTCAGTCCTCTTGTACTTAAGTCGGCATTGTGCCTTTTGTATTAAATTCGAATAAAATTTCTGTGTTTCATCATCAATAAGAAGGTAAAGGTATACAGTAAACCTGGAGTGGAGCATCGGAATCTAAGACTGGACTCACAGGAGAGGTTCAAATCATAGAAAGTTAGAGTGTCAGTCCTCTTGTACTTAAGTCGGTATTGTGGCTTTTGTATTGAATTCGGTTGCAATTTCTGTGTTTCATCGTCTATAACAAGGTCCAAGGTATACAGTAAGCCTGAAGTGAAGCTACGGAATCTAAAACTGGACTCACAGAAGAGTTTCAAATCATAGAAAGTTAGAGTGTCAGTCCTCTTGTACTTAAGTCGGCATTGTGCCATTTGAATTTAATTCCGATGCAATTTCTGTGTTTCATCGTCAATAAGAAGGTGCAAGGTATACAGTAAACCTGAAGGGGAGCATCGGAATCTAAAACTGGACTCATAGGAGTGGTTCAAATTATAGAGTGTTAGAGTGTCGTTCCTCTTGTACTTAAGTCGGCATTGTGCCTTTTGTATTAAATTCGGATGCAATTTCTGTGTTTCATCGTCAATAAGAAGATCCAAGGTATAAAGTAAACCTGAAGTGAAGCATCGGCATCCAAAACTGGACTCACAGAAGAGGTTCAAATCTCAGAAAGTTAGAGTGTCAGACCTCCTGTACTTAAGTCGGCATTGTGCCTTTTGTATTTAATTCCGACGCAATTTCTGTGCTTCATCGTCAACAAGAAGGTCCAAGGTATACAGTAAACCTGATGTAAAGTATCGGAAGCTAAAACTGGACTCACAGGAGAGGTTCAAATCATAGAAAGTTAGAGTGTCAGTCCTCTTGTACCTAAGTCAGCATTGTGCCTTTTGCATTAAATTCGGATGCAATTTCTGTGTTTAATCGTCAATAAGAAGGTCCAAGGTATACAGTAAACCTGAAGTGATGCATCGGAATCTAAAACTAGACTCACAAGAGAGGTTCAAATCATAGAAAGTTATAGTGTCAGTCCACTTGTACTTAAGTCGGCATTGTGACATTTGAATTTAATTCCGATGCATTTTCTGTGCTTCATCGACAATAAGAAGGTCCAAGGTATACAGTAAACCAGAAGTGAAGCATCGGAATCTAAAACTGGATTCACAGAAGAGTTTCAAATCATAGAAAGTTAGAGTGTCAGTCCTCTTGTACTTAAGTCGGCATTGTGCCTTTTGAATTTAATTCCGATGCAATTTATGTGTTTCACCGTCAATAAGAAGGTCCAAGGTATACAGTAATCCTGAAGTGAAGCATCGGAATCTAAAACTGGAGTCATAGGAGTGGTTCAAATTATAGATTGTTAGAGTGTCGTTCCTCTTGTACTTAAGTCGGCATTGTGCCTTTTGTATTAAATTCGGATGCAATTTCTGTGTTTCATCGTCAATAAGAAGGTCCAAGGTATACAGTAAACCTGAAGTGAAGCACCGGAATCCAAAACTGGACTCACAGAAGAGGTTCATATCATAGAAAGTTAGAGTGTCAGTCCTCTTGTACTTAAGTCGGCATTGTGCCTTTTGTATTAAATTCGAATCCAATTTCTGTGTTTCATCATCAATAAGAAGGTCCAAGGCATACACAAAACCTGAAGTGAAGCGTCGGAATCTAAAACTAGACTCACAGGAGAGGTTCAAATCATAGAAAGTTAGAGTTTCTGTCCTCTTGTACTTAAGTCCGCATTGTGCCTTTTGAATTTGATTCCGATGCAATTTCTGTGTTTCATCGTGAATAAGAAGGTCCAATGTATACAGTAAACCTGAAATGTAGCATCGGAATCTAAAACTGGACTCATAGGAGTGGTTAAAATTATAGAAATTTAGAGTGTCGTTCCTCTTGTACATAAGTCGGCATTGTGCCTTTTGTATTAAATTCGAATGCAATTTCTGTGCTTCATCGTCAATATGAAGGTCCAAGGTATACAGTAAACCTGAAGTGAAGCATCAGAATCCAAAACTGGACTCACAGGAGAGGTTCAAATCATAGAAAGTTATAGTGTCAGTCCTCTTGTACTTAAGGCGGCATTGTGCCTTTTGTATGTAATTCCGATGCAATTTCTCTGCTTCATCGTCAATAAGAAGGTCCAAGGTATACAGTAAACCTGAAGTAAAGCATCGGAATCTAAAACTGGACTCACAGGAGAGGTTCAAATCATAGAAAGTTAGAGTGTCAGTCCTCTTTTACCTAAGTCAGCATTGTGCCTTTTGCATTAAATTCGGATGCAATTTCTGTGTTTCATCGTCCATATGAAGGTCCAAGGTATACAGTAAACCTGAAGTGAAGCATCGGAATCTAAAACTGGACTCACAAGAGAGGTTCAACTCATAGAAAGTTATAGAATCCGTCCGCTTGCACTTAAGTCGGCATTGTGCCTTTTGAATTTAATGCCGATGCAATTTCTGTGTTTCATCGTCAATAAGATGGGCCAAGGTATACAGTGAACATGAAGTGAAGCATCGGAATCTAAAACTGGACTCAAAGGAGAGGTTCAAATCATAGAAAGTTAGAGTGTCAGTCCTCTTGTACCTAAGTCAGCATTGTGCCTTTTGCATTAAATTCGGATGCAATTTCTGTGTTTAATCGTCAATAAGAAGGTCCAAGGTATACAGTAAGCCTGAAGTGAAGCATCGGAATCTAAAACTGGACTCACAGAAGAGTTTCAAATCATAGAAAGTTAGAGTGTCAGTCCTCTTGTACTTAAGTCGGCATTGTGCCATTTGAATTTAATTCCGATGCAATTTCTGTGTTTCATCGTCAATAAGAAGGTGCAAGGTATACAGTAAACCTGAAGGGGAGCATCGGAATCTAAAACTGGACTCATAGGAGTGGTTCAAATTATAGAGTGTTAGAGTGTCGTTCCTCTTGTACTTAAGTCGGCATTGTGCCTTTTGTATTAAATTCGGATGCAATTTCTGCGTTTCATCGTCAATAAGAAGGTCCAAGGTATAAAGTAAACCTGAAGTGAAGCATCGGCATCCAAAACTGGACTCACAGAAGAGGTTCAAATCATAGAAAGTTAGAGTGTCAGACCTCCTGTACTTAAGTCGGCATTGTGCCTTTTGTATTTAATTCCGACGCAATTTCTGTGCTTCATCGTCAACAAGAAGGTCCAAGGTATACAGTAAACCTGATGTAAAGTATCGGAAGCTAAAACTGGACTCACAGGAGAGGTTCAAATCATAGAAAGTTAGAGTGTCAGTCCTCTTGTACCTAAGTCAGCATTGTGCCTTTTGCATTAAATTCGGATGCAATTTCTGTGTTTAATCGTCAATAAGAAGGTCCAAGGTATACAGTAAACCTGAAGTGATGCATCGGAATCTAAAACTAGACTCACAAGAGAGGTTCAAATCATAGAAAGTTATAGTGTCAGTCCACTTGTACTTAAGTCGGCATTGTGACTTTTGAATTTAATTCCGATGCATTTTCTGTGCTTCATCGACAATAAGAAGGTCCAAGGTATACAGTAAACCTGAAGTGAAGTATCGGAATCTAAAACTGGACTCTCAGGAGAGGTTTAAAACATAGAAAGTTAGAGTATCCGTCCTCTTGTACTTAAGTCGGCATTGTGCCTTTTGAATTTAATGCCGATGCAATTTCTGTGTTACATCGTAATAAGAAGGTCCAAGGTATACAGTAACCTGAAGTGAAGCATCGGAATCTAAATCTGGACTCACAGGAGAGGTTCAAATCATAGAAACTTAGAGTGTCAGTCCTCTTGTACTGCAGTCGGCATTGTGCCCATTGTATTAATTTCGGATGCAATCTCTGTGTTTCATCGTCAATAAGAAGGTCCAAGGGATACAGTAAACCTGGAGTGGAGCATCGGAATCTAAGACTGGACTCACAGGAGAGGTTCAAATCATAGAAAGTTAGAGTGTCAGTCCTCTTGTACTTAAGTCGGCATTGTGGCTTTTGTATTAAATTCGGATGCAATTTCTGTGTTTCATCGTCTATAAGAAGGTCCAAGGTATACAATAAAGCAGAAGTGAAGCATCGGAATCTAAAACTGGACTCACAGAAGAGTTTCAAATCATAGAAAGTTAGAGTGTCAGTCCTCTTGTACTTAAGTCGGCATTGTGCCTTTTGAATTTAATTCCAATGCAATTTATGTGTTTCTCCGTCAATAAGAAGGTCCAAGGTATACAGTAATCCTGAAGTGAAGCATCGGAATCTAAAACTGGAGTCATAGGAGTGGTTCAAATTATAGATTGTTAGAGTGTCGTTCCTCTTGTACTTAAGTCGGCATTGTGCCTTTTGTATTAAATTCGGATGCAATTTCTGTGTTTCATCGTCAATAAGAAGGTCCAAGGTATACAGTAAACCTGAAATGTAGCATCGGAATTTAAAACTGGACTCATAGGAGTGTTTAAAATTATAGAAATTTAGAGTGTCGTTCCTCTTGTACTTAAGTCGGCATTGTGCCTTTTGTATTAAATTCGGATGCAATTTCTGTGCTTTATCGTCAATAAGAAGGTCCAAGGTATACAGTAAACCTAAAGTGAAGCATCGGAATCCAAAACTGGACTCACAGGAGAGGTTCAAATCATAGAAAGTTAGAGTGTCAGTCCTCTTGTACTTATGTCGGCATTGTGCCTTTAGTATGTAATTCCGATGCAATTTCTCTGCTTCATCGTCAATAAGAAGGTCCAAGGTATACAGTAAACCTGAAGTAAAGCATCGGAATCTAGAACTGGACTCACAGGAGAGGTTCAAATCATAGAAAGTTAGAGTGTCAGTCCTCTTTTACCTAAGTCAGCATTGTGCCTTTTGCATTAAATTCGGATGCAATTTCTGTGTTTCATCGTCCATAAGAAGGTCCAAGGTATACAGTAAACCTGAAGTGAAGCATCGGAATCTAAAACTGGACTCACAAGAGAGGTTCAACTCATAGAAAGTTATAGAATCCGTCCGCTTGCACTTAAGTCGGCATTGTGCCTTTGGAATTTAATGCCGATGCAATCTCTGTGTTTCATCGTCAATAAGATGGGCCAAGGTATACAGTGAACATGAAGTGAAGCATCGGAATCTAAAACTGGACTCAAAGGAGAGGTTCAATTCATAGAAAGTTAGAGTGTCAGTCCTCTTGTACATAAGTCGGCATTGTGCCTTTCTAAATTAATTCCGATGCAATTTCTGTGTTTCATCGTCAATAAGAAGGTCCAAGGTATACAGTAAACCTGAAGTGAAGCATCGGAATCTAAAACTGAACTCACAGGAGTTGTTCAAATCATAGAAAGTTAGAGTGTCAGTCCTCTTGTACTTAAGTCGGCGTTGTGCCCATTGTATTAAATTCGGATGCAATTTCTGTGTTTCATCGTCAATAAGAAGGTCCAAGGGATACAGTTAACCTGAAGTAAAGTACCGGAATCTAAAACTTTACTCACAGGAGAGGTTCTAATCATAGAAAGTTACAGTGTTAGTCCTCTTGTACTTTAGTCGGCATTGTGCCTTTTGTATTAAATTCGAATAAAATTTCTGTGTTTCATCATCAATAAGAAGGTCCAAGGTATACAGTAAACCTGGAGTGGAGCATCGGAATCTAAGACTGGACTCACAGGAGAGGTTCAAGTCATAGAAAGTTAGAGAGTCAGTCCTCTTGTACTTAAGTCGGTATTGTGGCTTTTGTATTAAATTCGGTTGCAATTTCTGTGTTTCATCGTCTATAAGAAGGTCCAAGGTATACAGTCAACCTGAAGTGAAGCATCGGAATCTAAAACTGGACTCACAGAAGAGTTTCAAATCATAGAAAGTTAGAGTGTCAGTCCTCTTGTACTTAAGTCGGCATTGTGCCATTTGAATTTAATTCCGATGCAATTTCTGTGTTTCATCGTCAATAAGAAGGTGCAAGGTATACAGTAAACCTGAAGGGGAGCATCGGAATCTAAAACTGGACTCATAGGAGTGGTTCAAATTATAGAATGTTAGAGTGTCGTTCCTCTTGTACTTAAGTCGGCATTGTGCCTTTTGTATTAAATTCGGATGCAATTTCTGTGTTTCATCGTCAATAAGAGGGTCCAAGGTATACAGTAAACCTGAAGTGAAGCATCGGCATCCAAAACTGGACTCACAGAAGAGGTACAAATCATAGAAAGTTAGAGTGTCAGACCTCCTGTACTTAAGTCGGCATTGTGCCTTTTGTATTTAATTCCGACGCAATTTCTGTGCTTCATCGTCAACAAGAAGGTCCAAGGTATACAGTAAACCTGATGTAAAGCATCGGAAGCTAAAACTGGACTCACAGGAGAGGTTCAAATCATAGAAAGTTAGAGTGTCAGTCCTCTTGTACCTAAGTCAGCATTGTGCCTTTTGCATTAAATTCGGATGCAATTTCTGTGTTTAATCGTCAATAAGAAGGTCCAACGTATACAGTAAACCTGAAGTGATGCATCGGAATCTAAAACTAGACTCACAAGAGAGGTTCAAATCATAGAAAGTTATAGTGTCAGTCCTCTTGTACTTAAGTCGGCATTGTGACTTTTGAATTTAATTCCGATGCATTTTCTGTGCTTCATCGACAATAAGAAGGTCCAAGGTATACAGTAAACCTGAAGTGAAGTATCGGAATCTTAAACTGGAGTCTCAGGAGAGGTTCAAAACATAGAAAGTTAGAGTATCCGTCCTCTTGTACTTAAGTCGGCATTGTGCCTTTTGAATTTAATGCCGATGCAATTTCTGTGTTACATCGTCAATAAGAAGGTCCAAGGTATACAGTAACCTGAAGTGAAGCATCGGAATCTAAATCTGGACTCACAGGAGAGGTTCAAATCATAGAAACTTAGAGTGTCAGTCCTCTTGTACTTCAGTCGGCATTGTGCCCATTGTATTAATTTCGGATGCAATCTCTGTGTTTCATCGTCAATAAGAAGGTCCAAGGGATACAGTAAACCTGGAGTGGAGCATCGGAATCTAAGACTGGACTCACAGGAGTGGTTCAAATCATAGAAAGTTAGAGTGTCAGTCCTCTTGTACTTAAGTCGGCATTGTGGCTTTTGTATTAAATTCGGATGCAATTTCTGTGTTTCATCGTCTATAAGAAGGTCCAAGGTATACAGTAAACCAAAAGTGAAGCATCGGAATCTAAAACTGGACTCACAGAAGAGTTTCAAATCATAGAAAGTTAGAGTGTCAGTCCTCTTGTACTTAAGTCGGCATTGTGCCTTTTGAATTTAATTCCGATGCAATTTATGTGTTTCTCCGTCAATAAGAAGGTCCAAGGTATACAGTAATCCTGAAGTGAAGCATCGGAATCTAAAACTGGAGTCATAGGAGTGGTTCAAATTATAGTTTGTTAGAGTGTCGTTCCTCTTGTTCTCTAGTCGGCATTGTGCCTTTTGTATGAAATTCGGATGCAATTTCTGTGTTTCATCGTCAATAAGAAGGTCCAAGGTATACAGTAAACCTGAAGTGAAGCATCGGAATCCAAAACTGGACTCACAGAAGAGGTTCAAATCATAGAAAGTTTGAGTGTCAGTCCTGTTGTACTTAAGTCGGCATTGTGCCATTTGTATTAAATTCGAATCCAATTTCTGTGTTTCATCATCAATAAGAAGGTCCAAGGCATACTCAAAACCTGAAGTGAAGCATCGGAATCTAAAACTAGACTCACAGGAGAGGTTCAAATCATAGAAAGTTAGAGTTTCAGTCATCTTGTACTTAAGTCAGCACTGTGCCTTTTGCAATAAATTCGGATGCAATTTCTGTGTTTCTTCGTCAGTAAGAAGGTCCAAGGAAAACAGTAAAGCTGATGTAAAGCATCGGAATCTAAAACTGGACTCGCAGGAGAGATTGAAATCATAGAAAGTTAGAGTGTCAGTCCTCTTGTGCTTAAGTCCGCATTGTGCCTTTTGAATTTAATTCCGATGCAATTTCTGTGTTTCATCGTCAATAAGAAGGTCCAATGTATACAGTAAACCTGAAATGTAGCATCGGAATCTAAAACTGGACTCATAGGAGTGGTTAAAATTATAGAAATTTAGAGTGTCGTTCCTCTTGTACTTAAGTCGGCATTGTGCCTTTTGTATTAAATTCGGATGCAATTTCTGTGCTTCATCGTCAATAAGAAGGTCCAAGTTATACAGTAAACCTGAAGTGAAGCATCGGAATCCAAAACTGGACTCACAGGAGAGGTTCAAATCATAGAAAGTTAGAGTGTCAGTCCTCTTGTACTTAAGTCGGCATTGTGCCTTTAGTATGTAATTCCGATGCAATTTCTCTGCTTCATCGTCAATAAGAAGGTCCAAGGTATACAGTAAACCTGAAGTAAAGCATCGGAATCTAAAACTGGACTCACAGGAGAGGTTCAAATCATAGAAAGTTAGAGTGTCAGTCCTCATTTACCTAAGTCAGCATTGTGCCTTTTGCATTAAATTCGGATGCAATTTCTGTGTTTCATCGTCCACAAGAAGGTCCAAGGTATACAGTAAACCTGAACTGAAGCATTGGAATCTAAAACTGGACTCACAAGAGAGGTTCAACTCATAGAAAGTTATAGAATCCGTCCTCTTGTACTTAAGTCAGCATTGTGCCCTTTTGAATTTAATGCCGATGCAATTTCTGTGTTTCATCGTCAATAAGATGGTCCAAGGTATACAGTAAACATGAAGTGAAGCATCGGAATCTAAAACTGGACTCAAAGGAGAGGTTCAATTCATAGAAATTTAGAGTGTCAGTCCTCCTGTACATAAGTCGGCATTGTGCCCATTGTATTAAATTCGGATGCAATTTCTGTGTTTCATCGTCAATAAGAAGGTCCAAGGGATACAGTAAACCTGAACTGAAGCACCGGAATCTAAAACTTTACTCACAGGAGAGGTTCTAATCATAGATAGTTAGAGTGTTAGTCCTCTTGTACTTTAGTCGGCATTGTGCCTTTTGTATTAAATTCGAATCCAATTTCTGTGTTCCATCATCAATAAGAAGGTCCAAGGTATACAGTAAACATGGAGCGGAGCATCGGAATCTAAGACTGGACTCACAGGAGAGGTTCAAATCATAGAAAGTTAGAGTGTCCGTCCTCTTGTACTTAAGTCGGCATTGTGGCTTATGTATTAAATTCGGTTGCAATTTCTGTGTTTCATCGTCTATAAGAAGGTCCAAGGTATACAGTAAACCAGAAGTGAAGCATCGGTTCCTAAAACTGGACTCACAGAAGAGTTTCTAATCATAGAAAGTTAGAGTGTCAGTCCTCTTGTACTTAAGTCGGCATTGTGCCTTTTGAATTTAATTCCGATGCAATTTCTGTGTTTCATCGTCAATAAGAAGGTCCAAGGTATACAGTAAACCTGAAGTGAAGCATCGGAATCTAAAACTGGAGTTATAGGAGTGGTTCAAATTATAGATTGTTAGAGTGTCGTTCTTCTTGTACTTAAGTCGGCATTGTGCCTTTTGTATTAAATTCTGATGCAATTTCTGTGTTTCATCGTCAATAAGAAGGTCCAAGGTATACAGTAAACCTGAAGTGAAGCATCGGAATCCAAAACTGGACTCACAGAAGAGGTTCAAATCATAGAAAGTTAGAGTGTCAGTCCTCTTGTACTTAAGTCGGCATTGTGCCTTTTGTATTAAATTCGAATAAAATTTCTGTGTTTCATCATCAATAAGAAGGTCCAAGGTATACAGTAAACTTGAAGGGGAGCATCGGAATCTAAAACTGGACTCATAGGAGTGGTTCAAATAATAGAATGTTAGAGTGTCGTTCCTCTTGTACTTAAGTCGGCATTGTGCCTTTTGAATTAAATTCGGATGCAATTTCTGTGTTTCATCGTCAATAAGAAGGTCCAAGGTATACAGTAAACCTAAAGTGAAGCATCGGAATCCAAAACTGGACTCACAGAAGAGGTTCAAATCATAGAAAGTTAGAGTGTCAGTCCTCTTGTACCTAAGTCAGCATTGTGCCTTTTGCATTAAATTCGGATGCAATATCTGTGTTAAATCGTCAATTAGAAAGTCCAATGTATACAGTAAACCTGAAGTGAAGCATCGGAATCTAAATCTGGACTCACAGGTGAGGTTCAAATCATAGAAAGTTAGAGTGTCAGTCCCCTTTTACTTAAGTCTGCATTGTGCCTTTTGAATTTAATTCCGATGCAATTTCTGTGTTTCATCGTCAATAAGATGGTCCAAGGTATACAGTAAACCTGATGTGAAGAATCGGAATCTAAAACTGGTCTCACAGGATAGGTTCAAATCATAGAAAGTTAGAGTGTCAGTCCTCTAGTACTTAAGTCGGCATTGTGCCTTTTGAATTTAATTCCGATGCATTTTCTGTGCTTCATCGTCAATAAGAATGTCCAAGGTATTCAGTAAACCTGAAGTGAAGCATCGTGATCTAAAACAGGACTCACAGGACAGGTTCAATTCATAGAAAGTTAGAGTGTCAGTCCACTTGTACTTAAGTCAGCACTGTGCCTTTTGTATTTAATTCCGACGCAATTTCTGTGTTTCATCGTCAATAAGAAGGTCCAAGGTATACAGTAAACCTGAAGTGAAACATCGGAATCTAAAACTGGACTCACAGGACAGGTTCAAATCATAGAAACTTAGAGTTTCAGTCCTCATGTACTTAAATCGGCATTGTGCCTTTTGTATTAAATTCCGATGCATTATCTGTGCTTCATCGTCAATAAGAAGGTCCAAGGTAGACGGTACACCTGAAGTAAAGCATCGGAATCTAAAACTGGACCCACAGGAGATGTTCAAATCATAGAAATTTAGTGTGTCAGTCCTCTTTCACCTAAGTCAGCATTGTGCGTTTTGCATTAAATTCGGATGCAATTTCTGTGTTTCATCGTCAATAAGATGGTCCAAAGTATACAGTAAACCTGAAGTGAAGCATCGGAATCTAAAACTGGACTCACAAGAGAGGTTCAACTCATTTAAAGTTATAGAATCCGTCCTCTTGTACTTAAGTCGGCATTGTGCCTTTTGAATTTAATGCCGATGCTATTTCTGTGTTTCATCCTCAATAACAAGGTCCAAGGTATACAGTAAACATGAAGTGAAGCATCGGAATCTAAAACTGGACTCAAAGGAGAGGTTCTATTCATAGAAAGTTAGAGTGTCAGTCCTCTTGTACTTAAGTCGGTATTGTGGCTTTTGTATTAAATTCGGTTGCAATTTCTGTG
This sequence comes from Schistocerca americana, assembly GCF_021461395.2. NCBI lineage: Eukaryota > Metazoa > Arthropoda > Insecta > Orthoptera > Acrididae > Schistocerca > Schistocerca americana. Next base: position 9,940,236 of record NW_025725481.1, on the reverse strand, counting down.
TTTCATCGTCTATAAGAAGGTCAAAGGTATACAGTAAACCTGAAGTGAAGCATCGGAATCTAAAACTGGACTCACAGAAGAGTTTCAAATCATAGAAAGTTAGAGTGTCAGTCCTCTTGTACTTAAGTCGGCATGGTGCCATTTGAATTTAATTCCGATGCAATTTCTGTGTTTCATCGTCAATAAGAAGGTGCAAGGTATACAGTAAACCTGAAGGGGAGCATCGGAATCTAAAACTGGACTCATAGGAGTGGTTCAAATTATAGAATGTTAGAGTGTCGTTCCCCTTGTACTTAAGTCGGCATTGTGCCTTTTATATTAAATTCGGATGCAATTTCTGTGTTTCATCGTCAATAAGAAGGTCCAAGGTATACGGTAAACCTGAAGTGAAGCATCGGAATCCAAAACTGGACTCACAGAAGAGGTTCAAATCATAGAAAGTTAGTGTGTCAGACCTCCTGTACTTAAGTCGGCATTGTGCCTTTTGTATTTAATTACGACGCAATATCTGTGCTTCATCGTCAACAAGAAGGTCCAAGGTATACAGTAAACCTGATGTAAAGCATCGGAAGCTAAAACTGGACTCACAGGAGAGGTTCAAATCATAGAAAGTGAGAGTGTCAGTCCTCTTGTACCTAAGTCAGCTTTGTGCCTTTTGCATTAAATTCGGATGCAATTTCTGTGTTTAATCGTCAACAAGAAGGTCCAAGGTATACAGTAAACCTGGAGTGGAGCATCGGAATCTAAGACTGGAATCACAGGAGAGGTTCAAATCATAGAAAGTTATAGTGTCAGTCCTCTTGTACTTAAGTCGGCATTGTGACTTTTGAATTTAATTCCGATGCATTTTCTGTGCTTCATCGACAATAAGAAGGTCCAAGGTATACAGTAAACCTGAAATGAAGTATCGGAATCTAAAACTGGACTCTCAGGAGAGGTTCAAATCATAGAAAGTTAGAGTATCCGTCCTCTTGTACTTAAGTCGGCATTGTGCCTTTTGAATTTAATGCTGATGCAATTTCTGTGTTACATCGTCAATAGGAAGGTCCAAGGTATACAGTAACCTGAAGTGAAGCATCGGAATCTAAATCTGGACTCACAGGAGAGGTTCAAATCACAGAAACTTAGAGTGTCAGTCCTCTTGTACTTCAGTCGGCATTGTGCCCATTGTATTAATTTCGGATGCAATCTCTGTGTTTCATCGTCAATAAGAAGGTCCAAGGGATACAGTAAACCTGGAGTGGAGCATCGGAATCTAAGACTGGACTCACAGGAGAGGTTCAAATCATAGAAAGTTAGAGTGTCAGTCCTCTTGTACTTAAGTCGGCATTGTGGCTTTTGTATTAAATTCGGATGCAATTTCTGTGTTTCATCGTCTATAAGAAGGTCCAAGGTATACAGTAAACTAGAAGTGAAGCATCGGAATCTAAAACTGGACTCACAGAAGAGTTTCAAATCATAGAAAGTTAGAGTGTCAGTCCTCTTGTACTTAAGTCGGCATTGTGCCTTTTGAATTTAATTCCGATGCAATTTATGTGTTTCTCCGTCAATAACAAGGTCCAAGGTATACAGTAAACCTGAAGTGAAGCATCGGAATCCAAAACTGGACTCACAGGAGAGGTTCAAATCATAGAAAGTTAGAGTGTCAGTCCTCTTGTACTTAAGTCAGCACTGTGCCTTTTGCATTAAATTCGGATGCAATTTCTGTGTTTCATCGTCAATAAGAAGGTCCAAGGGATACAGTAAACCTGAACTGAAGCACCGGAATCTAAAACTTTACTCACAGGAGAGGTTCTAATCATAGAAAGTTAGAGTGTTAGTCCTCTTGTACTTTAGTCGGCATTGTGCCTTTTGTATTAAATTCGAATCCAATTTCTGTGTTCCATCATCAATAAGAAGGTCCAAGGTATACAGTAAACATGGAGCGGAGCATCGGAATCTAAGACTGGACTCACAGGAGAGGTTCAAATCATAGAAAGTTAGAGTGTCCGTCCTCTTGTACTTAAGTTGGCATTGTGGCTATTGTATTAAATTCGGATGCAATTTCTGTGTTTCATCGTCTATAAGAAGGTCCAAGGTATACAGTAAACCTGAAGTGAAGCATCGGAATCCAAAACTGGACACACAAGAGTGGTTCAAATCATAGAAAGTTATAGTGTCAGTCCTCTTGTACTTAAGTCGGCATTGTGACTTTTGAATTTAATTCCGATGCATTTTCTGTGCTTCATCGTCAATAAGAAGGTCCAAGGTATACAGTAAACCTGAAGTGAAGTATCGGAATCTAAAACTGGACTCTCAGTAGAGGTTCAAATCATAGAAAGTTAGAGTATCCGTCTTCTTGTACTTAAGTCGGCATTGTGCCTTTTGAATTTAATGCCGATTCAATTTCTGTGTTACATCGTCAATAAGAAGGTCCAAGGTATACAGTAAACCTGAAGTGAAGCATCGGAATCTAAATCTGGACTCACAGGAGAGGTTCAAATCATAGAAAGTTAGAGTGTCAGTCCACTTGTACTTAAGTCAACACTGTGCCTTTTGTATTTAATTCCGACGCAATTTCTGTGTTTCATCGTCAATAAGAAGGTCCAAGGTATACAGTAAACCTGAAGTGAAACATCGGAATCTAAAACTGGACTCACAGGACAGGTTCAAATCATAGAAAGTTAGAGTTTCAGTCCTCATGTACTTAAATCGGCATTGTGCCTTTTGTATTAATTTCCGATGCATTTTCTGTGCTTCGTCGTCAATACGAAGGTCCCAGGGATACAGTAAACCTCAAGTGAAACATCGGAATCTAAAACTGGACTCACAGGAGAGGTTCAAATCATAGAAAGTTAGAGTGTCAGTCCTCTTGTACTTAAGTCGGCATTGTGCCTTTAGTATGTAATTCCGATGCAATTTCTCTGCTTCATCGTCAATAAGAAGGTCCAAGGTATACAGTAAACCTGAAGTAAAGCATCGGAATCTAAAACTGGACTCACAGGAGAGGTTCAAATCATAGAAAGTTAGAGTGTCAGTCCTCTTTTACCTATGTCAGCATTGTGCCTTTTGCATTAAATTCGGATGCAATTTCTGTGTTTCATCGTCCATAAGAAGGTCCAAGGTATACAGTAAACCTGAACTGAAGCATCGGAATCTAAAACTGGACTCACAAGAGAGGTTCAACTCATAGAAAGTTATAGAATCCGTCCTCTTGTACTTAAGTCAGCATTGTGCCTTTTGAATTTAATGCCGATGCAATTTCTGTGTTTCATCGTCAATAAGATGGTCCAAGGTATACAGTAAACATGAAGTGAAGCATCGGAATCTAAAACTGGACTCAAAGGAGAGTTTCAAATCATAGAAAGTTAGAGTGTCAGTCCTCTTGTACATAAGTCGGCATTGTGCCCATTGAATTAAATTCGGATGCAATTTCTGTGTTTCATCGTCAATAAGAAGGTCCAAGGGATACAGTAAACCTGAACTGAAGCACCGGAATCTAAAACTTTACTCACAGGAGAGGTTCTAATCATAGAAAGTTAGAGTGTTAGTCCTCTTGTACTTTAGTCGGCATTGTGCCTTTTGTATTAAATTCGAATCCAATTTCTGTGTTCCATCATCAATAAGAAGGTCCAAGGTATACAGTAAACATGGAGCGGAGCATCGGAATCTAAGACTGGACTCACAGGAGAGGTTCAAATCATAGAAAGTTAGAGTGTCCGTCCTCTTGTACTTAAGTTGGCATTGTGGCTATTGTATTAAATTCGGATGCAATTTCTGTGTTTCATCGTCTATAAGAAGGTCCAAGGTATACAGTAAACCTGAAGTGAAGCATCGGAATCCAAAACTGGACACACAAGAGTGGTTCAAATCATAGAAAGTTATAGTGTCAGTCCTCTTGTACTTAAGTCGGCATTGTGACTTTTGAATTTAATTCCGATGCATTTTCTGTGGTTCATCGTCAATAAGAAGGTCCAAGGTATACAGTAAACCTGAAGTGAAGTATCGGAATCTAAAACTGGACTCTCAGTAGAGGTTCAAATCATAGAAAGTTAGAGTATCCGTCTTCTTGTACTTAAGTCGGCATTGTGCCTTTTGAATTTAATGCCGATTCAATTTCTGTGTTACATCGTCAATAAGAAGGTCCAAGGTATACAGTAAACCTGAAGTGAAGCATCGGAATCTAAATCTGGACTCACAGGAGAGGTTCAAATCATAGAAAGTTAGAGTGTCAGTCCACTTGTACTTAAGTCAACACTGTGCCTTTTGTATTTAATTCCGACGCAATTTCTGTGTTTCATCGTCAATAAGAAGGTCCAAGGTATACAGTAAACCTGAAGTGAAACATCGGAATCTAAAACTGGACTCACAGGACAGGTTCAAATCATAGAAAGTTAGAGTTTCAGTCCTCATGTACTTAAATCGGCATTGTGCCTTTTGTATTAATTTCCGACGCATTTTCTGTGCTTCGTCGTCAATACGAAGGTCCCAGGGATACAGTAAACCTCAAGTGAAACATCGGAATCTAAAACTGGACTCACAGGAGAGGTTCAAATCATAGATAGTGAGAGTGTCAGTCCTCTTGTACTTCAGTCCGCATTGTGCGTTTTGAATTTAATTCCGATGCAATTTATGTGTTTCTCCGTCAATAACAAGGTCCAAGGTATACAGTAAACCTGAAGTGAAGCATCGGAATCCAAAACTGGACTCACAGGAGAGGTTCAAATCATAGAAAGTTAGAGTGTCAGTCCTCTTGTACTTAAGTCAGCACTGTGCCTTTTGCATTAAATTCGGATGCAATTTCTGTGTTTCATCGTCAATAAGAAGGTCCAAGGGATACAGTAAACCTGAACTGAAGCACCGGAATCTAAAACTTTACTCACAGGAGAGGTTCTAATCATAGAAAGTTAGAGTGTTAGTCCTCTTGTACTTTAGTCGGCATTGTGCCTTTTGTATTAAATTCGAATCCAATTTCTGTGTTCCATCATCAATAAGAAGGTCCAAGGTATACAGTAAACATGGAGCGGAGCATCGGAATCTAAGACTGGACTCACAGGAGAGGTTCAAATCATAGAAAGTTAGAGTGTCCGTCCTCTTGTACTTAAGTTGGCATTGTGGCTATTGTATTAAATTCGGATGCAATTTCTGTGTTTCATCGTCTATAAGAAGGTCCAAGGTATACAGTAAACCTGAAGTGAAGCATCGGAATCCAAAACTGGACACACAAGAGTGGTTCAAATCATAGAAAGTTATAGTGTCAGTCCTCTTGTACTTAAGTCGGCATTGTGACTTTTGAATTTAATTCCGATGCATTTTCTGTGCTTCATCGTCAATAAGAAGGTCCAAGGTATACAGTAAACCTGAAGTGAAGTATCGGAATCTAAAACTGGACTCTCAGTAGAGGTTCAAATCATAGAAAGTTAGAGTATCCGTCTTCTTATACTTAAGTCGGCATTGTGCCTTTTGAATTTAATGCCGATTCAATTTCTGTGTTACATCGTCAATAAGAAGGTCCAAGGTATACAGTAAACCTGAAGTGAAGCATCGGAATCTAAATCTGGACTCACAGGAGAGGTTCAAATCATAGAAAGTTAGAGTGTCAGTCCACTTGTACTTAAGTCAACACTGTGCCTTTTGTATTTAATTCCGACGCAATTTCTGTGTTTCATCGTCAATAAGAAGGTCCAAGGTATACAGTAAACCTGAAGTGAAACATCGGAATCTAAAACTGGACTCACAGGACAGGTTCAAATCATAGAAAGTTAGAGTTTCAGTCCTCATGTACTTAAATCGGCATTGTGCCTTTTGTATTAATTTCCGATGCATTTTCTGTGCTTCGTCGTCAATACGAAGGTCCCAGGGATACAGTAAACCCCAAGTGAAACATCGGAATCTAAAACTGGACTCACAGGAGAGGTTCAAATCATAGAAAGTTAGAGTGTCAGTCCTCTTGTACTTAAGTCGGCATTGTGCCTTTAGTATGTAATTCCGATGCAATTTCTCTGCTTCATCGTCAATAAGAAGGTCCAAGGTATACAGTAAACCTGAAGTAAAGCATCGGAATCTAAAACTGGACTCACAGGAGAGGTTCAAATCATAGAAAGTTAGAGTGTCAGTCCTCTTTTACCTATGTCAGCATTGTGCCTTTTGCATTAAATTCGGATGCAATTTCTGTGTTTCATCGTCCATAAGAAGGTCCAAGGTATACACTAAACCTGAACTGAAGCATCGGAATCTAAAACTGGACTCACAAGAGAGGTTCAACTCATAGAAAGTTATAGAATCCGTCCTCTTGTACTTAAGTCAGCATTGTGCCTTTTGAATTTAATGCCGATGCAATTTCTGTGTTTCATCGTCAATAAGATGGTCCAAGGTATACAGTAAACATGAAGTGAAGCATCGGAATCTAAAACTGGACTCAAAGGAGAGTTTCAATTCATAGAAAGTTAGAGTGTCAGTCCTCTTGTACATAAGTCGGCATTGTGCCCATTGTATTAAATTCGGATGCAATTTCTGTGTTTCATCGTCAATAAGAAGGTCCAAGCGATACAGTAAACCTGAACTGAAGCACCGGAATCTAAAACTTTACTCACAGGAGAGGTTCTAATCATAGAAAGTTAGAGTGTTAGTCCTCTTGTACTTCAGTCCGCATTGTGCCATTTGAATTTAATTCCGGTGCAATTTCTGTGTTTCATCGTCAATAAGAAGGTCCAATGTATACAGTAAACCAGAAATGATGCATCGGAATCTAAAACTGGACTCATAGGAGTGGTTAAAATTATAGAAAGTTAGAATGTCATTCCTCTTGTACTTAAGTAGGCATTGTGCCTTTTGTATGTAATTCCGACGCAATTTCTCTGCTTCATCGTCAATACGAAGGTCCAAGGTAGACAGTACACCTGAAGTAAAGCATCGGAATCTAAAACTGGACTCACAGGAGATGTTCAAATCATAGAAATTTAGAGTGTCAGTCCTCTTTCACCTAAGTCAGCATTGTGCCTTTTGCATTAAATTCGGATGCAATTTCTGTGTTTCATCGTCAATAAGATGGTCCAAGGTATACAGTAAACCTGAAGTGCAGCATCGGAATCTAATCCTGGACCCACAGGAGAGGTTCAAATCATAGAAAGTTAGAGTGACAGACCTCTTGTACTTAAGTCAGTACTGTGCATTTTGTATTTAATTCCGATGCAATTTCTGTGTTTCATCGTCAATAAGAAGGTCCAAGGTATACAGTTAACATGAAGTGAAGCATCGTAATCTAAAACTGGTCTCACAGGAGAGGTTCAAATCATTGACAGTTAGAGTGTCAGTCCTCTTGTACTTAAGTCGGCATTGTGCCTTTTGAATTTAGTTCCGATGCAATTTCTGCGTTTCGTCGTCAATAAGAAGGTCCAAGGTATACAGTAAACCTGAAGTGAACCATCGGAATCCAAAACTGGACTCACAGGAGAGGTTCGAATCATAGGAAGTTAGAGTGTCAGTCCTCTTGGACTTAAGTCGTCATTGTGCCTTTTGAATTGAATTCCGATGCAATTTCTGTGTTTCATCGTCAATAAGAAGGTCCAACGTAAACAGTACACCTCAAGTGAATCATCAGAATCCAAAACTGGACTCACAGGAGAGGTTCTAATTACAGAATGTCAGAGTGTCAGTCCTCTTGTACTTAAGTCGGCATTGTGCCTTTTGTATTTAATTTCGACCCAATTTCTGTGCTTTATCGTCAATAAGAATGTCCAAGGTATACAGTAAACCTGAAGTAAAGCATCAGAATCTAAAATTGGACTCATAGGAGAGGTTCAAATCATAGAGAGTGAGAGTGTCTGTCCTCTTGTACGTAAGTCAGCATTGTGCCTTTTGCATTAAAGTCGGATGCTATTTCTGTATTTCATCGTCAATAAGAAGGTCCAAGGTATACAGTAAACCTGAAGTGAAGCATCGGAATCAAAAACTGGACTCACAGGAGAGGTTCAAATCATAGAAAGCTACAGTATCCGTCCTCTTGTACTTTAGTCGCCAATGTGCCTTTTGAATTTAATTCCGATGCAATTTCTGTGTTTCATCGTCAATAAGAAGGTCCAAGGTATACAGTGAACCTGAAGTGAAGCATCGGAATCTAAAACTGGACTCACAGGAGTGGTTCAAATCATAGAAAGTTAGAGTAGCCGTCCTCTTGTATTTAAGTCGGCATTGTGCCTTTTTAATTTAATTCCGATGCAATTTCTGTGTTTCATCGTCAATAAGAAGGTCCGAGGTATACAGTAATCCTGAAGTGAAGAATAGGAAGAAAAAACTGGACTCACGGGAGAGATTCAAATCATAGAGAGTTAGAGTGGCAGTCCTCTTGTACTTAATTCAGCATTGTGCCTTTTGTATTTAATTCCGATGCAATTTCTGTGTTTCATCGTCAATAAGAAGGTTCAAGGTATACTGAAAACCTGAAGTGAAGCATTGGAATCCAAAACTGGACTCACAGGAAAGGTTCAAATCATAGAAAAATAGAGTGTCAGTCCTCTTGTACTCAAGTCGGCATTGTGCCTTTTGTAATTAATTCCGATGCAATTTCTGTGCTTCATCGTCAATAAGAAGGTCCAAAGTATGTAGTAAATCTGAAGTGAAGCATCGGAATCTAAAACTGGACTCACATTAGAGGTTCAAATCATAGAAAGTTAGAAAGTCAGTCCTCTTGTACTTAAGTCTTCCTTGTGCCTTTTGTATTAAATTCAGATGCTATTTCTGTGATTCATCGTCAATAAGAAGGTCCAAGGGATACAGTTAACGTGAAGTGAAGCATCGAAATCTAAAACTGGAATCACTGGAGAGGTTCAAATCATAGAAAGTTAGAGTGTCAGTCCTCTTGTACATAAGTCGGCATTGTGCCTATTGTATTTAATTTTGACGCATATTCTGTGCTTCATCGTCAATATGAAGGTCCAAGGTATACAGTAAACCTGAAGTAAAGCATCAGAATCTAAAACTTGACTAACAGGAGAGGTTCACATCTTAGAAAGTTAGTGTGTCAGTCCTCTTGTACATAAGTCAGCATTGTGCCTTTTGCATTAAATTTGGATGCAATTTCTGTGTTTCATCGTCAATAAGAAGGTCCATGGTATACAGTTAACCTGAAGTGTAGCATCAGAACCTAAAACTATTCTCACAGGAGAGGTTCAAATCATAGAAAGTTAGTGTCCGTCCTCTTGCACTTAAGTCGGCATTGTGCATTTGAATTTAATTCCGATGCAATTTCTGTGTTTCATCGTCAATAAAAAAGGTCCAAGGTATACAGTAAACCTGAAGTGAAGCATCGGAATCTAAAACTGGACTCACATTAGAGGTTCAAATCATAGAAAGTTAGAAAGTCAGTCCTCTTTTACTTAAGTCTTCATTGTACCTTTTGTATTAAATTCGGATGCAATTTCTGTGTTTCATCGTCAATAAGAAGGTCCAAGGAATACAGTAAACGTGAAGTGAAGCATCGGAATCTAAAAGTGGACTCACAGGAGAGGATTAAATCATAGGAAGTTAGAGTGTCCGTCCTCTTGTACTTAAGTCGGCATTGTGCCTTTTGAATTTAATTCCGATTCAATTTCTGTGTTTCATCGTCAATAAGAACGTCCAAGGTATACAGTAAACCTGAAGTGAAGCATCGGAATCTAAAACTGGACTCACAGGAGCAGTTCAAATCATAGAAAGTTAGAGTGTCCGTCCTCTTGTACATAAGTCGGGATTGTGCTTTTTGAATTTAATTCCGATGCTATTTCTGTGTTTCATCGTCAATAAGAAGGTCCGAGGTATACCGTAAACCTGAAGTGAAGCATCGGAATCAAAAACTGGACTCACAGGAGAGATTCAAATCATAGAAAGTTAGAGTATCCGTCCTCTTGTACTTTAGTCGGTATTGTGCCTTTTGAATTTATATCCGATGCAATTTCTGTAATCCATCGTCAATAAGAAGGTCCAAGGTATACAGTAAACCGGAAGTGAAGCATCGGAATCTAAAACTGGACTCACAGGAGAGGTTCAAATCATAGAAAGTTAGAGTGTCAGTCTTCTTGCATTCGGGTGGGCATTGTGCCTTTTGTATTTAATTCCGATGCATTTTCTGTGCTTCATCGTCAATAAGAAGGTCTAAGGCATGCAGTAAACAAGAAGTGAAGCATCGGAATCTAAAACTGGACTCACAGGAGAGGTTCAAATCATAGAAAGTGAGAGTGTCAGTCCTCTTGTACTTAAGTCAGCACTGTGCCTTTTGTATTTAATTCCGATGCAATTTCTGTGTTTCATCGTCAATAAGAAGGTCCAAGGTATACAGTAAACCTGAAGTGAAGCATCGGAATTTAAAACTGGACTCACAGGAGAGGTTCAAATCATAGAAAGTTAGAGTGTCAGTCCTCTTGTACTTAAGTCGGCATTGTGCCTTTTAAATCTAATTCCGATGCATTTTCTGTGCTTCATCGTCAATACGAAGGTCCATGGTATACAGTAAACCTGAAGTGTAGCATCGGAATCTAAAACTGGACTGACAGGAGAGGTTCAAATCACAGAAAGTTAGAGGGTCCTTCCTCTTGTACTTAAGTCGGCGTTGTGCCTTTTGAATTTAATTCCGATGCAATTTCTGTGTTTCATCGTCAATAAGGAGGTCCAAGGTATACAGTAAACCTGAAGTGAAGCATCGGAATCTAAAACTGGACTCACATTAGAGGTTCAAATCATAGAAAGTTAGAATGTCAGTCCTCTTGTACTTAAGTCTTCATTGTGCCTTTTGTATTAAATTCGGATGCTATTTCTGTGTTTCATCGTCAATAAGAAGGTCCAAGGGATACAGTTAACGTGAAGTGAAGCATCGGAATCTAAAACTGGAATCACTGGGGAGGTTCAAATCATAGGAAGTTAGAGTGTCAGTCCTCTTGTACTTAAGTCGGCATTGTGCCTTTTGTATTAAATTCGGATGCAATTTCCTTGTTTCATCGTCAATAACAAGGTCCAAGTAATACAGTAAACCTGAAGTGAAGCATCGGAATCTAAAACTGGACTCACAGGCGTGGTTCATATCATAGAAAGTTAGAGTGTCAGTCCTCTTGTATTTAAGTCGGAATTGTGCCTCTTGTACTAATTTCCGATGCCATTTCCGTGTTTCATCGTCAATTAGAAGGTCCATTGGATACAAAAAAACTGAAGTGAAGCATCGGAATCTAAAAAACTGGACTCACAGGAGAGGTTCAAATCATAGAAAGTTAGAGTGTCAGTCCTCTTGTACTTATGTCGGCATTGTGCCTTTTGAATTTAATTCCGATTCATTTTCTGTGCTTCATCGTCAATTCGAAGGTCCAAGGTATACAGTAAACCTGAAGTGAAGCATCGGAAACTAAAACTGGACTCACAGGAGAGGTTCAAAGAATAGAATGTTAGAGTGTCAGTCCTCTTGTACTTAAGTCGGCATTGTGCCTTTTGTATTTAATTTCGACGCAATTTCTGTGCTTCGTCGTCAATAAGAAGGTCCAAGGTATACACTAAACCTGAAGTAAAGCATCAAAATCTAAAACTGGACTCTCAGGAGAGGTTCAAATCATAGAAAGTTAGAGTGTCAGTCCTCCTGTACCTAAGTCAGCATTATGCCTTTTGCATTATATTCGGATGCAATTTCTGTGTTTTATCGTCATTAAGAAGGTCCAAGGTATACAGTAAACCTGAAGTGAAGAATCGGAATCTAAAACTGGACTCACAAGAGAGGTTCAAATCATAGAAAGTTAGAGTGTCAGTCCGCTTGTGCTTAAGTAGGCATTGTGCCTTTTGAATTTAATTCCGATGCTATTTCTGTGTTTCATCGTCAATAAGAAGGTCCAAGGTATACAGTAAACCTGAAGTGAAGCATCGGAATTTAAAACTGGACTCACAGGAGAAGTTCAAATCATAGAAAGTTAGAGTGTCAGTCCTCTTGTACTTAAGTCGGCATTGTGCCTTTTGATTTTTAATTCCGATGCATTTTCTGTGCTTCATCGTCAATACGAAGGTCCATGGTATACAGTTACCCTGAAGTGTAGCATCGGAACCTAAAACTGGACTGACAGGAGAGGTTCAAATCATAGAAAGTTAGAGTGTCCGTCCTCGTGTACTTAAGTCGGCGTTATGCCTGTTGAATTTAATTCCGATGCAATTTCTGTGTTTCATCGTCAATAAGTAGGTCCAAGGTATACAGTAAACCTGAAGTGAAGCATCGGATTCTAAGACAGGACTCACAGGAGAGGTTCAAATCATAGAAAGTTAGAGTGTCCTTCCTCTTGTACTTAAGTCGGCGATGTGCCTTTTGAATTTAATTCCGATGCAATTTCTGTGTTTCATCGTCAATAAGGAGGTCCAAGGTATACAGTAAACCTGAAGTGAAGCATCGGAATCTAAAACTGGACTCACATTAGAGGTTCAAATCACAGAAAGTTAGAATGTCAGTCCTCTTGTACTTAAGTCTTCATTGTGCCTTTTGTATTAAATTCGGATGCTATTTCTGTGTTTCATCGTCAATAAGAAGCTCCAACTGATACAGTTAACGTGAAGTGAAGCATCGGAATCTAAAACTGGAATCACTGGAGAGGTTCAAATCATAGGAAGTTAGAGTGTCAGTCCTCTTGTACTTAAGTCGGCATTGTGCCTTTTGTATTAAATTCGGATGCAATTTCCTTGTTTCATCGTCAATAAGAAGGTCCAAGTAATACAGTAAACCTGAAGTGAAGCATCGGAATCTAAATCTGGACTCACAGGCGTGGTTCATATCATAGAAAGTTAGAGTGTCAGTCCTCTTGTATTTAAGTCGGCATTGTGCCTTTTGTACTAATTTCCGATGCCATTTCCGTGTTTCATCGTCAATTAGAAGGTCCATTGGATACAAAAAAACTGAAGTGAAGCATCGGAATCTAAAAAACTGGTCTCACAGGAGAGGTTCAAATCATAGAAAGTTAGAGTGTCAGTCCTCTTGTACTTAAGTCGGCATTGTGCCTTTTGATTTTTAATTCCGATGCATTTTCTGTGCTTCATCGTCAATACGAAGGTCCATGGTATACCATTAACCGGAAGTGTAGCATCGGAACCTAAAACTGGACTGACAGGATAGGTTCAAGTCATAGAAAGTTAGAGTGTCCGTCCTCGTGTACATAAGTCGGCGTTGTGCCTGTTGAATTTAATTCCGATGCAATTTCTGTGTTTCATCGTCAATAAGTAGGTCCAAGGTATACAGTAAACCTGAAGTGAAGCATCGGATTCTAAGACAGGACTCACAGGAGAGGTTCAAATCATAGAAAGTTAGAGTGTCAGTCCTCTTGTACTTAAGTCGGCATTCTGCCTTTTGAATTTAATTCCGATGCAATTTCTGTGTTTCATCGTCAATAAGAAGGTCCAAGGTATACAGTTAACGTGAAGTGAAGCATCGGAAACTAAAACTGGAATCACTGGAGAGGTTCAAATCGTAGAAAGTTAAAGTGTCAGTCCTCTTGTACTTAAGTCGACATTGTGCCTTTTGAATTTAATTGCGATGCAATTTCTTTTTTTCATCTTCAATAAGAAGGTCCAAGGTATACAGTAATCCTGAAGTGATGCATCGGAATCTAAAACTGGACTGACAGGAGGGGTTCAAATCATAGAAGGTTAGAGTGTCAGTCCTCTTGTACTTAAGTCGGCATTGTGCGTTTGGAAATTAATTCCGACGCTATTTCTGTGTTTCATCGTCAATAAGATGGTCCGAGGTATACAGTAAACCTGAAGTGAAGCATCGGAATCCAAAACTGGACTCACAGGAGAGGTTCAAATCATAGAAAGTGAGAGTGTCAGTCCTCTTGTACTTACGTCAGCACCGTGTCTTTTGTATTTAATTCCAATGCAATTTCTGTGTTTCATCGTCAATAAGAAGGTCCAAGGTATACAGTAAACCAGAAGTGAAGCATCGGAATCTAAAACTGGACTCACAGGAGAGGTTCAAATCATAGAAAGTGAGAGTGTCAGTCCTCTTGTACTTACGTCAGCACCGTGTCTTTTGTATTTAATTCCAATGCAATTTCTGTGTTTCATCGTCAATAAGAAGGTCCAAGGTATACAGTAAACCTGAAGTGAAGCATCGGAATTTAAAACTGGACTCACAGGAGAGGTTCAAATCATAGAAAGTTAGAGTCTCAGTCCTCTTGTACTTAAGTCGGCATTATGCCTTTTGAATTTTATTCCGATGCATTTTCTGTGCTTCATCGTCAATACGAAGGTCCATGGTATACAGTAAACCTGAAGTGTAGCATCGGAATCTAAAACTGGACTGACAGGAGAGGTACAAATCATAGAAAGTTAGAGTGTCCGTCCTCTTGTACTTCAGTCGGCGTTGTGCCCTTTGAATTTAATTCCGATGCAATTTCTGTGTTTCATCACCAATAAGTAGGTCCAAGGTATACTGTAAACCTGAAGTGAAGCATCGGAATCTAAACTGGACTCATTGGAGACGTTTAAATCATAGAGAGTTAGAGTGTCAGTCCTCTTGTACTTAGGTCGGCATTGTGCCTTTTGTATTTAATTCCGATGCAATTTCTGTGCTTCATTGTCAATATGAAGGTCCAAGGTATACAGTAAACCAGAAGTGAAGCATCGGAATCTAAAACTTTACTCACAGGAGAGGTTCAAATCATAGAAAGTTAGAGTGTCCGTCCTCTTGTACTTAAGTCGGCGTTGTGCCCTTAGAATTTAATTCCGATGCAATTTCTGTGTTTCATCTTCAATAAGTAGGTCCAAGGTATACAGTAAACCTGAAGTGAAGCATCGGAATCCAAAACTGGACTCACAGGTGAGTTTCAAATCATAGAAAGTTAGAGTGTCAGTCCTCTTGTACTTAGGTCGGCATTGTGCCTTTTGTATTTAATTCCCATGCAATTTCTGTGCTTCATCGTCAATATGAAGGTCCAAGGTATACAGTAAACCAGAAGTGAAGCATCGGAATCTAAAACTGGACTCACAGGAGAGGTTCAAATCATAGAAAGTGAGAGTGTCAGTCCTCTTGTACTTAAGTCAGCACTGTGTCTTTTGTATTTAATTCCAATGCAATTTCTGTGTTTCATCGTCAATAAGAAGGTCCAAGGTATACAGTAAACCTGAAGTGAAGCATCGGAATCTAAAACTGGACTCACATTAGAGGTTCAAAGCATAGAAAGTTAGAAAGTCAGTCCTCTTGTACTTAAGTCTTCATTTTGCCTTTTGTATTAAATTCAGATGCTATTTCTGTGTTTCATCGTCAATAAGAGGGTCCAAGGGATACAGTTAACGCGAAGTGAAGCATCGGAATCTAAAACTGGAATCACTGGAGAGGTTCAAATCATAGAAAGTTAGAGTGTCAGTCCTCTTGTACTTAAGTCGGCATTGTGCCTTTTGTAATAAATTCGGATGCAATTTCCTTGTTTCATCGTGAATAAGAAGGTCCAAGAAATACAGTAAACCTGAAGTGAAGCATCGGAATCTAAAACTCGACTCACAGGAGTGGTTCAAATCATAGAAAGTTAGAGTGTCAGTCCTCTTGTACTTAAGTCGGCATTGTGCCTTTTGTATTAATTTCCGATGCAATTTCTGTGTTTAATCGTCAATAAGAAGGTCCATTGGATACAGTAAAACTGAAGTGAAGCATCGGAATCTAAAAAACTGGACTCACAGGAGAGGTTCAAATCATAGAATGTTAGAGTGTCAGTCCTCTTGTTTTTAAGTCGTCATTGTGCCTTTTGAATTTAATTCCGATGCAATTTCTGTGTTTCATCGCCAATAAGAAAGAGCTCCAAGGTATACAGTAAACCTGAAGAGAAGCATCAGAATTTAAAACTGGACTCACAGGAGAAGTTCAAATCATAGAAAGTTAGAGTGTCAGTCCTCTTGTACATAAGTCGGCATTGTGCCTTTTGATTTTTAATTCCGATGCATTTTCTGTGCTTCATCGTCAATACGAAGGTCCATGGTATACAGTTAACCTGAAGTGTAGCATCGGCATCTAAAACTGGACTGACAGGAGAGGTTCAAATCATAGAAAGTTAGAGTGTCCGTCCTCTTGTACTTAAGTCGGCGTTGTGCCTTTTCAATTTAATTCCGATGCAATTTCTGTATTTCATCGTCAATAAGAAGGTCCAAGGTATACAGTAAACCTGAAGTGAAGCATCGGATTCTAAAACAGGACTCACAGGATCGGTTCAAATCATAGAAAGTTAGAGTGTGAGTCCTCTTTTACTTAAGTCGGCATTGTGCTTTTTGAATTTAATTCCGATGCAATTTCTGTGTTTCATCGTCAATATGAAGGTCCAAGGTATACAGTTAACGTGAAGTGAAGCATCGGAATCTAAAACTGGAATCACTGGAGAGGTTCAAATCATAGGAAGTTAGAGTGTCAGTCCTCTTGTACTTAAGTCGGCATTGTGCCTTTTGTATTAAATTCGGATGCAATTTCCTTGTTTCATCGTCAATAAGAAGTTCCAAGTAATACAGTAAACCTGAAGTGAAGCATCGGAATCTAAAACTGGACTCACAGGCGTGGTTCATATCATAGAAAGTTAGAGTGTCAGTCCTCTTGCATTTAAGTCGGCATTGTGCCTCTTGTACTAATTTCCGATGCCATTTCCGTGTTTCATCGTCAATTAGAAGGTCCATTGGATACAAAAAAACTGAAGTGAAGCATCGGAATCTAAAAAACTGGTCTCACAGGAGAGGTTCAAATCATAGAAAGTTAGAGTGTCAGTCCTCTTGTACTTAAGTCGGCATTGTGACTTTTGATTTTTAATTCCGATGCAATTTCTGTGCTTCATCGTCAATACGAAGGTCCATGGTATACCATTAACCGGAAGTGTAGCATCGGAACCTAAAACTGGACTGACAGGGGAGGTTCAAATCATAGAAAGTTAGAGTGTCCGTCCTCGTGTACTTAAGTCGGCGTTGTGCCTGTTGAATTTAATTCCGATGCAATTTCTGTGTTTCATCGTCAATAAGTAGGTCCAAGGTATACAGTAAACCTGAAGTGAAGCATCGGATTGTAAGACAGGACTCACAGGAGAGGTTCAAATCATAGAAAGTGAGAGTGTCAGTCCTCTTGTACTTAAGTCGGCATTCTGCCTTTTGAATTTAATTCCGATGCAATTTCTGTGTTTCATCGTCAATAAGAAGGTCCAAGGTATACAGTTAACGTGAAGTGAAGCATCGGAAACTAAAACTGGAATCACTGGAGAGGTTCAAATCATAGAAAGTTAAAGTGTCAGTCCTCTTGTACTTAAGTCGACATTGTGCCTTTTGAATTTAATTGCGATGCAATTTCTTTTTTTCATCTTCAATAAGAAGGTCCAAGGTATACAGTAATCCTGAAGTGATGGATCGGAATCTAAAACTGGACTGACAGGAGGGGTTCAAATCATAGAAAGTTAGAGTGTCAGTCCTCTTGTACTTAAGTCGGCATTGTGCGTTTGGAAATTAATTCCGATGCTAATTCTGTGTTTCATCGTCAATAAGATGGTCCGAGGTATACAGTAAACCTGAAGTGAAGCATCGGAATCCAAAACTGGACTCACAGGTGAGTTTCAAATCATAGAAAGTTAGAGTGTCAGTCATCTTGTACTTACGTCGGCATTGTGCCTTTTGTATTTAATTCCGATGCAACTTCTGTGCTTCATCGTCAATATGAAGGTCCAAGGTATACAGTAAACCAGAAGTGAAGCATCGGAATCTAAAACTGGACTCACAGGAGAGGTTCAAATCATAGAAAGTGAGAGTGTCAGTCCTCTTGTACTTACGTCAGCACCGTGTCTTTTGTATTTAATTCCAATGCAATTTCTGTGTTTCATCGTCAATAAGAAGGTCCAAGGTATACAGTAAACCTGAAGTGAAGCATCGGAATTTAAAACTGGACTCACAGGAGAGGTTCAAATCATAGAAAGTTAGAGTGTCCGTCCTCTTGTACTTAAGTCGGCGTTGTGCCCTTTGAATTTAATTCCGATGCAATTTCTGTGTTTCATCTTCAATAAGTAGGTCCAAGGTATACAGTAAACCTGAAGTGAAGCATCGGAATCTAAACTGGACTCATTGGAGACGTTTAAATCATAGAAAGTTAGAGTGTCAGTCCTCTTGTACTTAGGTCGGCATTGTGCCTTTTGTATTTAATTCCGATGCAATTTCTGTGCTTCATTGTCAATATGAAGGTCCAAGGTATACAGTAAACCAGAAGTGAAGCATCGGAATCTAAAACTTTACTCACAGGAGAGGTTCAAATCATAGAAAGTTAGAGTGTCCGTCCTCTTGTACTTAAGTCGGCGTTGTGCCCTTAGAATTTAATTCCGATGCAATTTCTGTGTTTCATCTTTAATAAGTAGGTCCAAGGTATACAGTAAACCTGAAGTGAAGCATCGGAATCCAAAACTGGACTCACAGGTGAGTTTCAAATCATAGAAAGTTAGAGTGTCAGTCCTCTTGTACTTAGGTCGGCATTGTGCCTTTTGTATTTAATTCCCATGCCATTTTCTGTGCTTCATCGTCAATATGAAGGTCCAAGGTATACAGTAAACCAGAAGTGAAGCATCGGAATCTAAAACTGGACTCACAGGAGAGGTTCAAATCATAGAGAGTGAGAGTGTCAGTCCTCTTGTACTTAAGTCAGCACTGTGTCTTTTGTATTTAATTCCAATGCAATTTCTGTGTTTCATCGTCAATAAGAAGGTCCAAGGTATACAGTAAACCTGAAGTGAAGCATCGGAATCTAAAACTGGACTCACATTAGAGGTTCAAAGCATAGAAAGTTAGAAAGTCAGTCCTCTTGTACTTAAGTCTTCATTTTGCCTTTTGTATTAAATTCAGATGCTATTTCTGTGTTTCATCGTCAATAAGAGGGTCCAAGGGATACAGTTAACGCGAAGTGAAGCATCGGAATCTAAAACTGGAATCACTGGAGAGGTTCAAATCATAGAAAGTTAGAGTGTCAGTCCTCTTGTACTTAAGTCGGCATTGTGCCTTTTGTATTAAATTCGGATGCAATTTCCTTGTTTCATCGTGAATAAGAAGGTCCAAGAAATACAGTAAACCTGAAGTGAAGCATCGGAATCTAAAACTCGACTCACAGGAGTGGTTCAAATCATAGAAAGTTAGAGTGTCAGTCCTCTTGTACTTAAGTCGGCATTGTGCCTTTTGTATTAATTTCCGATGCAATTTCTGTGTTTAATCGTCAATAAGAAGGTCCATTGGATACAGTAAAACTGAAGTGAAGCATCGGAATCTAAAAAACTGGACTCACAGGAGAGGTTCAAATCATAGAATGTTAGAGTGTCAGTCCTCTTGTACTTAAGTCGTCATTGTGCCTTTTGAATTTAATTCCGATGCAATTTCTGTGTTTCATCGCCAATAAGAAGAAGCTCCAAGGTATACAGTAAACCTGAAGAGAAGCATCGGAATTTAAAACTGGACTCACAGGAGAAGTTCAAATCATAGAAAGTTAGAGTGTCAGTCCTCTTGTACATAAGTCGGCATTGTGCCTTTTGATTTTTAATTCCGATGCATTTTCTGTGCTTCATCGTCAATACGAAGGTCCATGGTATACAGTTAACCTGAAGTGTAGCATCGGAATCTAAAACTGGACTGACAGGAGAGGTTCAAATCATAGAAAGTTAGAGTGTCCGTCCTCTTGTACTTAAGTCGGCGTTGTGCCTTTTCAATTTAATTCCGATGCAATTTCTGTATTTCATCGTCAATAAGAAGGTCCAAGGTATACAGTAAACCTGAAGTGAAGCATCGGATTCTAAAACAGGACTCACAGGATCGGTTCAAATCATAGAAAGTTAGAGTGTGAGTCCTCTTTTACTTAAGTCGGCATTGTGCTTTTTGAATTTAATTCCGATGCAATTTCTGTGTTTCATCGTCAATATGAAGGTCCAAGGTATACAGTTAACGTGAAGTGAAGCATCGGAATCTAAAACTGGAATCACTGGAGAGGTTCAAATCATAGAAAGTTAAAGTTTCAGTCCTCTTGTACTTAAGTCGACATTGTGCCTTTTGAATTTTTATTGCGATGCAATTTCTGTGTTTCATCTTCAATTAGAAGGTCCAAGGTATACAGTAATCCTGAAGTGATGCATCGGAATCCAAAACTGGACTCACAGGTGAGTTTCAAATCATAGAAAGTTAGAGTGTCAGTCCTCTTGTACTTAGGTCGGCATTGTGTATTTTGTATATAATTCCGATGCAATTTCTGTGCTTCATCGTCAATATGAATGTGCAAGGTATACAGTAAACCAGAAGTGAAGCATCGGAATCTAAAACTGGACTCACAGGAGAGGTTCAAATCACAGAAAGTGAGAGTGTCAGTCCTCTTGTACTCAAGTCAGCACTGTGCCTTTTGTATTTAATTCCAATGCAATTTCTGTGTTTCATCGTCAATAAGAAAGTCCAAGGTATACAGTAAACCTGAAGTGAAGCATCGGAATTTAAAACTGGACTCACAGGAGAGGTTCATATCATAGAAAGTTAGAGTCACAGTCCTCTTGTACTTAAGTCGGAATTATGCCTTTTGAATTTTATTCCGATGCATTTTCTGTGCTTCATCGTCTATACGAAGGTCTATGGTATACAGTAAACCTGAAGTGTAGCATCGGAATCTAAAACTGGACTGACAGGAGAGGTACAAATCATAGAAAGTTAGAGTGTCCGTCCTCTTGTACTTAAGTCGGCGTTGTGCCCTTTGAATTTAATTCCGATGCAATTTCTGTGTTTCATCTTCAATAAGTAGGTCCAAGGTATACAGTAAACCTGAAGTGAAGCATCGGAATCTAAACTGGACTCATTGGAGAGGTTTAAATCATAGAAAGTTAGAGTGTGAGTCCTCATGTACTTAAGTTGGCATTGTGCCTTTTGAATTTGATTCCGATGCAATTTCTGTGTTTCATCGTCAATAGGAAGGTCCAAGGTATACAGTAAATCTGAAGTGAAGCATCGGAATCTAAAACTGGACTCACATTAGAGGTTAATATCATAGAAAGTTAGAAAGTCAGTCCTCTTGTACTTAAGTCTTCATTGTGCCATTTGTATTAAATTCAGATGCAATTTCTGTGTTTCATCGTCAATAAGAGCGTCCAAGGGATACAGTTAACGTGAAGTGAAGCATCGGAATCTAAAACTGGAATCACTGGAGAGGTTCAAATCATAGAAAGTTAGAGTGTCAGTCCTCTTGTACTTAAGTCGGCATTGTGCCTTTTGTATTAATTTCCGATGCAATTTCTGTGTTTAATCGTCAATAAGAAGGTCCATTGGATACAGTAAAACTGAAGTGAAGCATCGGAATCTAAAAAACTGGACTCACAGGAGAGGTTCAAATCATAGAAAGTTAGAGTGTCAGTCCTCTTGTACTTAGGTCGGCATTGTGCCTTTTGAATTTAATTCCGTTGCATTTTCTGTGCTTCATCGTCAATAAGAAGGTCCAACGTATACAGTAAACCTGAAGTGAAGCATCGGAATGTAAAACTGGACTCACAGGGGAGGTTCAAATCATAGAAAGTTAGAGTGTCAGTCCTCTTGTACTTATGTCGGCATTGTGCCTTTTGAATTTAATTCCGATGCATTTTCTGTGCTTCCACGTTAATTCGAAGGTCCAAGGTACACAGCAAACCTGAAGTGAAGCATCGAAAGCTAAAACTGGACTCACAGGAGAGGTTCAAATCATAGAATATGAGAGTGTCAGTCCCCTTGTACTTAAGTCAGCACTGTGCCTTTTGTATTTAATTCCGATGCAATTTCTGTGTTTCATCGTCAATAAGAAGGTCCAAGGTATACAGTAAACCTGAAGTGAAGCATTAGAATTCAAAACTGGACTCACAGGAGAGGTTCAAATAATAGAATGTTAGAGTGTCAGTCCTCTTGTACTTAAGTCGGCATTGTGCCTTTTGTATTTAATTTCGACGCAATTTCTGTGCTTCATCGTCAATAAGAAGGTCCAAGGTATACAGTAAAGCTGAAGTGAAGCATCGGAAACTAAAACTGGAATCACTGGAGAGGTTCAAATCATAGAAAGTTAGAGTGTCAGTCCTCTTGTACATAAGTCAGCATTATGCCTTTTGCATTAAATTCGGATGCAATTTCTGTGTTTCATCGTCAATAAGAAGGTCCAAGGTATACAGTAAACCTGAAGTGAAGCATCAGAATCTAAAACTGGACTCATAAGAGTGGTTCAAATCATAGAAAGTTAGAGTGTCAGTCCGCTTGTACATAAGTAGGCATTGTGACTTTTGAATTTAATTCCGATGCAATTTTTGTGTTTCATCGTCAATAAGTAGGTCCAAGGTATACAGTAAACCTGAAGTGAAGCATCGGATTCTAAAACAGGACTCACAGGAGAGGTTCAAATCATATAAAGTTAGAGTGTGAGTGCTCTTGTACTTAAGTCGGCATTGTGTTTTTTGAATTTAATTCCGATGCAATTTCTGTGTTTCATCGTCAATAAGAAGGTCCAAGGTATACAGTTAACGTGAAGTGAAGCATCGGAAACTAAAACTGGAATCACTGGAGAGGTTCAAATCATAGAAAGTTAAAGTTTCAGTCCTCTTGTACTTAAGTCGACATTGTGCCTTTTGTATTTAATTCCGATGCAATTTCTGTGTTTCATCGTCAATAAGAAGGTCCAAGGTATACAGTAAACCTGAAGTGAAGCATTAGAATTCAAAACTGGACTCACAGGAGAGGTTCAAATAATAGAATGTTAGAGTGTCAGTCCTCTTGTACTTAAGTCGGCATTGTGCCTTTTGTATTTAATTTCGACGCAATTTCTGTGCTTCATCGTCAATAAGATGGTCCGAGGTATACAGTAAACCTGAAGTGAAGCATCGGAATCCAAAACTGGACTCACAGGTAAGTTTCATATCATAGAAAGTTAGAGTGTCAGTCCTCTTGTACTTAGGTCGGCATTGTGCCTTTTGTATTTAATTCCAATGCAATTTCTGTGCTTCATCGTCAATATGAAGGTGCAAGGTATACAGTAAACCAGACGTGAAGCATCGGACTCTAAAACTGGACTCACAGGAGAGGTTCAAATCATAGAAAGTGAGAGTGTCAGTCCTCTTGTACTTAAGTCAGCACTGTTCCTTTTGTATATAATTCCAATGCAATTTCCGTGTTTCATCGTCAATAAGAAGGTCCAAGGTATACAGTAAACCTGAAGTGAAGCATCGGAATTTAAAGCTGGACTCACAGGAGGGGCTCAAATCATAGAAAGTTAGAGTCACAGTCCTCTAGTACTTAAGTCGGAATTATGCGTTTTGAATTTTATTCCGATGCATTTTCTGTGCTTCATCGTCTATACGAAGGTCCATGGTATACAGTAAACCTGAAGTGTAGCATCGGAATGTAGAACTGGACTGACAGGAGAGGTACAAATCATAGAAAGTTAGAATGTCCGTCCTCTTGTACTTAAGTCGGCGTAGTGCCCTTTGAATTTAATTCCGATCCAATTTCTGTGTTTCATCGTCAATAAGTAGGTCCAAGGTATACAGTAAACCTGAAGTGAAGCATCGGAATCTAAACTGGACTCATAGGAGAGGTTTAAATCATAGAGAATTAGAGTGTGAGTCCTCTTGTACTTATGTCGGCATTGTGCCTTTTGAATTTGATTCCGATGCAATTTCTGTGTTTCATCGTCAATAAGAAGGTCCAAGGAATACAGTAAATCTGAAGTGAAGCATCAGAATCTAAAACTGGACTCACATTAGAGGTTCAAATCATAGAAGGTTAGAATGTCACTCCTCTTGACCTTAAGTCTTCATTGTGCCTTTTGTATTAAATTCAGATGCTATTTCTGTGTTTCATCGTCAATAAGAAGGTCCAAGGGATACAGTTAACGTGAAGTGAAGCATCGGAATCTAAAACTGGAATCACTGGAGAGGTTCAAATCATAGAAAGTTAGAGTGTCAGTCCTCTTGTACTTAAGTCGGCATTGTGCCTTTTGTATTAAATTCGGATGCAATTTCCTTGTTTCATCGTGAATAAGAAGGTCCAAGAAATACAGTAAACCTGAAGTGTAGCATCGGAATCTAAAACTCGACTCACAGGAGTGGTTCAAATCATAGAAAGTTAGAGTGTCAGTCCTCTTGTACTTAAGTCGGCATTGTGCCTTTTGTATTTAATTTC
This sequence comes from Schistocerca americana, assembly GCF_021461395.2. Lineage (NCBI taxonomy): Eukaryota > Metazoa > Arthropoda > Insecta > Orthoptera > Acrididae > Schistocerca > Schistocerca americana. Next base: position 9,916,122 of record NW_025725481.1, on the reverse strand, counting down.
GACGCAATTTCTGTGCTTCATCGTCAGTAAGAAGGTGCAAGGTATACAGTAAACCTGAAGTAAAGAATCAAAATCTAAAACTGGACTCACAGGAGAGGTTCAAATCATAGAAAGTTAGAGTGTCAGTCCTCTTGTACATAAGTCAGCATTAAGCCTTTTGCATTAAATTCGGATGCAATTTCTGTGTTTCATCGTCAATAAGAAGGTCCAAGGTATACAGTAAACCTGAAGTGAAGCATCAGAATCTAAAACTGGACTCACAAGAGTGGTTCAAATCATAGAAAGTTAGTGTGTCAGTCCGCTTGTACATAAGTAGGCATTGTGCCTTTTGAATTTAATTCCGATGCAATTTCTGTGTTTCGTCGCCATTAAGAAGGTCCAAGGTAAACAGTAAACCTGAAGTGAAACATCGGAATTTAAAACTGGACTCACAGGAGAGGTTCAAATCATAGAAAGTTAGAGTGTCAGTCCTCTTGTACCTAAGTCGGCATTGTGCCTTTTGAATTTAATTCCGATGCACTTTCTGCCTTTCATCGTCAATAAGAAGGTCCAAGGCATACAGTTAACGTGAAGTGAAGCATCGGAAACTAAAACTGGAATCACTGGCGAGGTTCAAATCATAGAAAGTTAGAGTGTCAGTCCTCTTGTACTTAAGTCGGCATTGAGCCTTTTGTATTAATTTCCGATGCAATTTCTGTGTTTCATCGTCAATAAGAAGGTCCATTGGATACAGTAAACCTGAAGTGAAGCATCGGAATGTAAAAACCTGGACTCACAGGAGAGGTTCAAATCATAGAACGTTAGAGTGTTACTCCTCTTGTATTTGAGTCGGCATTGTGCCTTTTGTATTTAATTTCGACGCAATTACTGTGCTTCATCGTCAATAAGAAGGTCGAAGGTATACAGTAAACCTAAAGTAAAGCATCAAAATCTAAAACTGGACTCAGAGGAGAGGTTCAAATCATAGAAAGTTAGCGTGTTAGTCCTCTTGTACCTAAGTCAGCATCGTGATTTTTGCATTAAATTCGGATGCTATTTCTGTGTTTCGTCGTCAATAAGAAGGTCTAAGGTATACAGTAAACCTGAAGTGAAGCATCGGAATCTAAAACTGGACTCACAAGAGAGGTTCAAATCATATAAAGTTAGAGTGTCAGTCCTCTTGTTCTTAAGTAGGCATTGTGCCTTTTGAATTTAATTCCGATTCAATTTCTGTGCTTCATCGTCAATAAGAAGGTCCAAGATGTGCAGTAAACCTGAAGTGAAGCATCGGAATCTAAAACTGGGCTCACAGGAGAGGTTCAAATCATAGAAAGTTAGAGTATCCGTCCTCTTGTACTTTAGTCAGGATTGTGCCTATTGATTTTAATTCCGATGCAATTTCTGTGTTTCATCGTCAGTAAGAAGGTCCAAGGTATACAGTAAACCTGAAGTGAAGCATCGGATTCTAAAACTGGACTCACAGGAGAGGTTCAAATCATAGAAAGTTAGAGTGTCAGTCCTCTTGTACTTAAGTCGACATTGTGCCTTTTGAATTTAATTGCGATGCAACTTCTGTGTTTCATCGTTAATAAGAAGGTCCAAGGTATACAGTAAACCTGAAGTGAAGCATCGGAATCTAAAACTGGACTCAAAGGAGAGGTTCAAATCATAGAAAGTTAGAGTGTCAGTCCTCTTGTACTTAAGTCGGCATTGTGCCGTCTGATTTTAATTACGATGCATTTCCTGAGCTTCATCGTCAATAAGAAGGTCCAAGGAATACAGTAAAACTGAAGTGAAGCATCGGAATCTAAAACTGGACTCACAGGAGAAATTCAAATCGTAGAAACTTAGAGTGTCCGTCCACTTGTACTTAAGTCGGCATTGTGCCTTTTGAATTTAATTCCGATTCTATTTCTGTGTTTCATCGTCAATAAGAAGGTCCGAGGTATACAGTAAACCTGAAGTGAGGCATCGGAATTTGAAACTGGACTCACAGGAGAGATTCAAATCATAGAATGTTAGTGTCTGTCCTCTTGTACTTAAGTCGGCATTGTGCATTTTGAATTTATTTCCGTTGCATTTTCTGTGCTTCATCGTCAATACGAAGGTCCATGGTATACAGTAAACTTGAAGGGTAGCATCGGAATTTAAAACTGGACTGTCAGGAGAGGTTCAAATCATTGAAAGTTAGAGTGTCCGTCCTCTTGTACTTATGTCGGCGTTGTGCCTTTTGAATTTAATTCCGGTTCATTTTCTGTGCTTCATCGTCAATAAGAAAGGTCCAAGGTGTACAGTAAACCTGAAGTGAAGCATCGGAATCTGAAACTGGACTCACAGGAGAGGTTCAAATCATAGAAAGTTAGAGTGTCAGTTCTCTTGTACTTAAGTCTACATTGTGCCTTTTGAATTTAATTGGGATGCAATTTCTATGTTTCATCGTTAATAAGAAGGTCCAAGGTATACAGTAAACCTGAAGTGAAGCATCGGAATCTAAAACTGGACTCAAAGGATGGGATCAAATCATAGAAAGTTAGAGTGTCAGTCCTCTTGTACTTAAGTCGGCATTGTGCCTTCTGAAATTAATTCCGATTCATTTTCTGAGCTTCATCGTCAATAAGAAAGTCCAAGGAATACAGTAAATCTGAAGTGAAGCATCGGAAACTAAAACTGGACTCACAGGAGAGGTTCAAATCATAGAAAGTTAGAGTACGAGTCCTCTTGTACGTAAGTCGGCATTGTGCCTTTTGAATTTAATTCCGATGCAATTTCTGTGTATCATCGTCAATAAGAAGGTCCAAGGTATACAGTAAACCTGAAGTGAAGCATCGGAATCTAAAACTGGACTTACATTAGAGATTCAAATCATAGAAAGTTTGAAAGTCACTCCTCTTGTACTTAAGCCTTCATTGTGCCTTTTGTATTAAATTCGGATGCAATTTCTGTGTTTCATCGTCTATAAAAAGGTCCAAGGAATACAGTAAACCTGAAGTGAAGCATCGTAATCTAAAACTGGACTCTCAGGAGAAATTCAAATCGTAGAAAGTTAGAGTGTCCGTCCACTTGTCCTTAAGTCGGCATTGTGCCTTTTGAATTTAATTCCGATGCAATTTCTGTGTTTCATCGTCAATAAGAAGGTCCAAGGTATACAGTAAACCTGAAGTGAGGCATCGGAATTTGAAACTGGACTCACAGGAGAGATTCAAATCATAGAAAGTTAGTGTCTGTCCTCTTGTACTTAAGTCGGCATTGTGCCTTTTGAATTTAATTCCGTTGCATTTTCTGTGTTTCATCGTCAACACGAAGGTCCATGGTATACAGTAAACCTGAAGTGTAGCATCGGAATCTAAAACTGGACTGGCAGGAGAGGTTCAATTCATTGAAAGTTAGAGTGTCCGTCCTCTTGTACTTAAGTTGGCGTTGTGCCTTTTGAATTTAATTCCGGTTCATTTTCTGTGCTTCATCGTCAATAAGAAGTTCCAAGATGTACAGTAAACCTGAAGTGAAGCATCGGAATCTAAAACTGGACTCACAGGAGAGGTTCAAATCATACAAAGTTAGAGTGTCAGTCCTCTTGTACTTAAGTCGACATTGTGCCTTTTGAATTTAATTGCGATGCAATTTCTGTGTTTCATCGTTAATAAGAAGGTCCAAGGTATACAGTAAACCTGAAGTGAAGCATCGGATTCTAAAACTGGACTCAAAGAATGGGTTCAAATCATAGAAAGTTAGAGTGTCAGTCCTCTTGTACTTAAGTCGGCATTGTGCCTTCTGAATTTAATTCCGATGCATTTTCTGAGCTTCATCGTCAATAAGAAAGTCCAAGGAATACAGTAAATCTGAAGTGAAGCATCGGAATCTAAAACTGGACTCACAGGAGAGGTTCAAATCATAGAAAGTTCGAGTGTCCGTCCTCTTGTTCTTAAGTCAGCACTGTGCCTTTTGTATTTAATTCCGATGCAATTTTTTTTTTCATCGTCAATAAGAAGGTCCAAGGTATACAGTAAACCTGAAGTGAAGCATCGGAATGTAAAACTGGACTCACAGGAGAGGTTCAAATCATAGAAAGTGTGAGTGTCAGTCCTCTTGTACTTAAGTCGGCATTGTGCCTTTTGTATTTAATTTCGACGCAATTTCTGTGCTTCATCGTCAATAAGAAGGTCCAAGGTATACAGTAAACCTGAAGTGAAGCATCGGAACCTAAAACTGGACTCACATTAGAGGTTCAAATCATAGGAAGTTTGAAAGTCAGTCCTCTTGTACTTAAGTCTTCATTGTTACTTTTGTATTAAATTCGGATGAAATTTCTGTGTTTCATCGTCAATAAAAAGGTCCAAGGTATACAGTAAACCAGAAGTGAAGCATCAAAATCTAAAACTGGACTCACAGGAGAGGTTCAAATCATAGAAAGTTAGAGTGTCAGCCCTCTTGTACCTAAGTCAGCTTTTGCCTTTTGCATTAAATTCGGATGCAATTTCTGTGTTTCATCGTCAATAAGAAGGTCCAATGTATACAGTAAACCTGAAGTGAAGCATCGGAATATAAAATTGGACTCACAAGAGAGGTTCAAATCATAGAAAGTTAGAGTGTCAGTCTGCTTGTTTTTAAGTAGGCATTGTGCCTGATAAATTTAATTCCGATGCATTTTCTGTGCTTCATCGTCTATTAGAAGGTCCAAGGTATACAGTAAACCTGAAGTGAAGCATCGGAATCTAATACTGGACTCACAGGAGAGGTTCAAATCATAGAAAGTTAGAGTATCCGTCCTCTTGTACTTTAGTCGGCATTGTGCCTTTTGAATTTAATTGCGATGCAGTTTCTGTGTTTCATCGTCAATAAGAGGCCCAAGGTATACAGTAAACCTGAAGTGAAGCATCGGAATCTAAAACTGGACCCAAATGAAAGTTTCAAATGATAGAAAGTTAGAGTGTCAGCCCTCATGTACTTAAGTCGGCATTGTGCTTTTTGAATTTAATTCCGATGCTATTACTGTGTTTCATCGTCAATAAGTAGGTCTGAGGTATACAGTAAACCAGAAGTGAAGCATCGGAATCTAAAACTGGACTCACAGGAGAGGTTGAAATCATGGAAAGTGAGAGTGTCAGTCCTCTTGTACTTATGTCAGCACTGTGCCTTTTATATTTAATTCCAATGCAATTTCTGTGTTTCATCGTCAATAAGAAGGTCCAAGGTATACAGTAAACCTGAAGTGAAGCATCGGAATCCAAAACTGGACTCACTGGAAAGGTTCAAATCATAGAAAGTTAGAATGTCTGTCCTCTTGTACATAAGTCGGCATTGTGCCTTTTGTATTAAATTCAGATGCAATTTCTGTGTTTCATCGTCAATGAGAAGGTCCAAGGTATACAGTAAACCTGAAATGAAGCATCGGAATCCAAAATTGGACTCACAGGAGAGGTTCAAATCATAGAAAATTAGAGTGTCAGTCCTCTTGTACTTAAGTCGGCATTGTGCCTTTGGAATTTAATCCCGATGCATTTTCTGTGCTTCATCGTCAGTAAGAAGGTCCAAGCTATACAGTAAACCTGAAGTGAAGCATCGGAATCTAAAACTGGACTCACCGGAAAGGTTCAAATCATAGAAAGTTAGTGTGACTGTCCTCTTGTACTTAAGTCGGCATTGTGCCTTTTGTATTTAATTCCGATGCAATTTCTGTGCTTCATCGTCAATACGAAGGTCCAAGGTATACAGTAAACCTGAAGTGTAGCATCGGAATCCATCCCTGGCTTCACAGGAGAGGTTCAATTCATAGAATGTTAGAGTGTCAGTCCTCTTGTACTTAAGTCAGCACTGTGCATTTTGTATTAATTTCCGATGCAATTTCTGTGTTTCATCGTCAATAAGAAGGTCCAAGGAATACAGTTAACCTGATGTGAAGCATCGGAATCTAAAACTGGACTCACAGGAGAGGTTCAAATCATAGAAAGTTAGAGTGTCAGTCCTCTTGTACTTATGTCGGCATTGTGCCTTTTGAATTTAATTCCGATGCAATTTCTGTGTTTCATCAGCAATAAGACGGTCCAAGGTATACAGTAAACCTGAAGTGAAGCATCGGAATCTAAAACTGGACTCACAGGAGAGGTTCTAATCATAGAAAGTTAGAGTGTCAGTCCTCTTGTACTTAAGTCGGCATTGTGCCTTTTGAATGTAATTCCGATGCAATTTCTGTGTTTCATCATCAATAAGAACGTCCAAGATATACAGTAAACCTGAAGTGAACCATCGGAATCCAAAACTGGACTCACAGGAGACGTTCAAATCATAGAAAGTTAGAGTGTCAGTCAGCTTGTACTGAGGTCGGCATTGTGCCTTTTCAATTTAATTCCGATGCAAATTCTGTGCTTCATCGTCAATAAGACGGTCCAAGGTATACAGTAAACCCGAAGTGAAGCATCGGAATCCAAAACTGGACCCACAGGACAGGTTCAAATCATAGAATGTTAGTGTGTCAGTCCTCTTGTACTTCAGTCGGCATTGTGCCTTTTGTATTTAATTTCGTCGCAATTTCTGTGCTTTATCGTCAATAAGATGGTCCAATGTATACAGTAAACCTGAAGTGAAGCATCGGAATCTAAAACTGGACTCACATTAGAGGTTCAAATCATAGAAAGTTTGAAAGTCAGTCCTCTTGTACTTAAGTCTTCATTGTTACTTTTGTATTAAATTCGGATGCAATTTCTGTGTTTCATCGTCAATAAAAAGGTCCAAGGTATACAGTAAACCAGAAGTGAAGCATCGGAATCTAAAACTGGACTCACAGGAGAGGTTCAAATCATAGAAAGTGTGAGTGTCAGTAGTCTTGTACTTAAGTCGGCATTGTGCCTTTTGTATTTAATTTCGACGCAATTTCTGTGCTTCATCGTCAATAAGAAGGTCCGAGGTACACAGTAAACCTGAAGTAAAGCATCAAAATCTAAAACTGGACTCACAGGAAAGGTTCAAATCATAGAAAGTTAGAGTGTCAGTCCACTTGTACCTAAGTCAGCTTTTGCCTTTTGCATTAAATTCGGATGCAATTTCTGTGTTTCATCGTCAATAAGAAGGTCCAATGCATACAGTAAACCTGAAGTGAAGCATCGGAATATAAAACTGGACTCACAAGAGAGGTTCAAATCATAGAAAGTTAGAGTGTCAGTCCGCTTGTTTTTAAGTAGGCATTGTGCCTGATAAATTTAATTCCGATGCACTTTCTGTGCTTCATCGTCTATAAGAAGCTCCAAGGTATACAGTAAACCTGAAGTGAAGCATCGGAATCTAATACTGGACTCACAGGAGAGGTTCAAATCCTAGAAAGTTAGAGTATCCGTCCTCTTGTACTTTAGTCGGCATTGTGCCTTTTGAATTTAATTGCGATGCAATTTCTGTGTTTCATCGTCAATAAGAGGCCCAAGGTATACAGTAAACCTGAAGTGAAGCATCGGAATCTAAAACTGGACTCAAAGGAGAGGTTCAAATGATAGAAAGTTAGAGTGTCAGCCCTCATGTACTTAAGTCGGCATTGTGCTTTTTGAATTTAATTCCGATGCTATTACTGTGCTTCATCGTCAATAAGTAGGTCTGAGGTATACAGTAAACCAGAAGTGAAGCATCGGAATCTAAAACTGGACTCACAGGAGAGGTTGAAATCATGGAAAGTGAGAGTGTCAGTCCTCTTGTACTTATGTCAGCACTGTGCCTTTTATATTTAATTCCAATGCAATTTCTGTGTTTCATCGTCAATAAGAAGGTCCAAGGTATACAGTAAACCTGAAGTGAAGCATCGGAATCCAAAACTGGACTCACTGGAAAGGTTCAAATCATAGAAAGTTAGAGTGTCTGTCCTCTTGTACTTAAGTCGGCATTGTGCCTTTTGTATTAAATTCAGATGCAATTTCTGTGTTTCATCGTCAATGAGAAGGTCCAAGGTATACAGTAAACCTGAAATGAAGCATCGGAATCCAAAATTGGACTCACAGGAGAGGTTCAAATCATAGAAAATTAGAGTGTCAGTCCTCTTGTACTTAAGTCGGCATTGTGCCTTTGGAATTTAATTCCGGTGCATTTTCTGTGCTTCATCGTCAGTAAGAAGGTCCAAGCTATACAGTAAACCTGAAGTGAAGCATCGGAATCTAAAACTGGACTCACAGGAAAGGTTCAAATCATAGAAAGTTAGTGTGACTGTCCTCTTGTACTTAAGTCGGCATTGTGCCTTTTGTATTTAATTCCGATGCAATTTCTGTGCTTCATCGTCAATACGAAGGTCCAAGGTATACAGTAAACCTGAAGTGTAGCATCGGAATCCATCCCTGGCTTCACAGGAGAGGTTCAATTCATAGAAAGTTAGAGTGTCAGTCCTCTTGTACTTAAGTCAGTACTGTGCATTTTGTATTAATTTCCGATGCAATTTCTGTGTTTCATCGTCAATAAGAAGGTCCAAGGAATACAGTTAACCTGATGTGAAGCATCGGAATCTAAAACTGGACTCACAGGAGAGGTTCAAATCATAGAAAGTTAGAGTGTCAGTCCTCTTGTACTTATGTCGGCATTGTGCCTTTTGAATTTAATTCCGATGCAATTTCTGTGTTTCATCAGCAATAAGACGGTCCAAGGTATACAGTAAACCTGAAGTGAAGCATCGGAATCTAAAACTGGACTCACAGGAGAGGTTCTAATCATAGAAAGTTAGAGTGTCAGTCCTCTTGTACTTAAGTCGGCATTGTGCCTTTTGAATGTAATTCCGATGCAATTTCTGTGTTTCATCATCAATAAGAACGTCCAAGATATACAGTGAACCTGAAGTGAAGCATCGGAATCCAAAACTGGACTCACAGGAGACGTTCAAATCATAGAAAGTTAGAGTGTCAGTCCACTTGTACTGAGGTCGGCATTGTGCCTTTTCAATTTAATTCCGATGCAAATTCTGTGTTTCATCGTCAATAAGACGGTCCAAGGTATACAGTAAACCCGAAGTGAAGCATCGGAATCCAAAACTGGACTCACAGGACAGGTTCAAATCATAGAATGTTAGTGTGTCAGTCCTCTTGTACTTCAGTCGGCATTGTGCCTTTTGTATTTAATTTCGTCGCAATTTCTGTGCTTTATCGTCAATAAGATGGTCCAATGTATACAGTAAACCTGAAGTGAAGCATCGGAATCTAAAACTGGACTTACAAGAGAGGTTCAAATCATAGCAAGTTAGAGTGTCAGTCCGCTTGTACTTAAGTCGGCATTGTGTCTTTTGAATTTAATTCCGATGCATTTTCTGTGCTTCATCGTCAATAAGAAAGTCCAAGGTATACAGTAAACCTGAAGTGAAGCATCGGAATCTAAAACTGGACTCACAGGAGAGGTTCAAATCATAGAAAGTTAGAGTGTCAGTCGGCTTGTACTGAGGTCGGCATTGTGCCTTTTCAATTTAATTCCGATGCAAATTCTGTGTTTCATCGTCAATAAGACGGTCCAAAGTATACAGTAAACCTGAAGTGAAGCATCGGAATCCAAAACTGGACTCACAGGACAGGTTCCAATCATAGAATGTTAGTGTGTCAGTACTCTTGTACTTCAGTCGGCATAGTGCCTTTTGAATTTAATTCCGATGCAATTTCTGTGTTTCATCGTCAATAAGATGGTCCAAGGTATACCGTAAACCTGAAGTGCAGCATCGGAATCTAAAACTGGACTCAAAGGAGAGGTTCAAATGATAGAAAGTTAGAGTGTCAGCCCTCATGTACTTAAGTCGGCATTGTGCTTTTTGAATTTAATTCCGATGCTATTACTGTGTTTCATCGTCAATAAGTAGGTCTGAGGTATACAGTAAACCAGAAGTGAAGCATCGGAATCTAAAACTGTACTCACAGGAGAGGTTGAAATCATGGAAAGTGAGAGTGTCAGTCCTCTTGTACTTATGTCAGCACTGTGCCTTTTATATTTAATTCCAATGCAATTTCTGTGTTTCATCGTCAATAAGAAGGTCCAAGGTATACAGTAAACCTGAAGTGAAGCATCGGAATCCAAAACTGGACTCACTGGAAAGGTTCAATTCATAGAAAGTTAGAGTGTCTGTCCTCTTGTACTTAAGTCGGCATTGTGCCTTTTGTATTAAATTCAGATGCAATTTCTGTGTTTCATCGTCAATGAGAAGGTCCACGGTATACAGTAAACCTGAAATGAAGCATCGGAATCCAAAATTGGACTCACAGGAGAGGTTCGAATCATAGAAAATTAGAGTGTCAGTCCTCTTGTACTTAAGTCGGCATTGTGCCTTTGGAATTTAATTCCGATGCATTTTCTGTGCTTCATCGTCAATACGAAGGTCCAAGCTATACAGTAAACCTGAAGTGAAGCATCGGAATCTAAAACTGGACTCACAGGAAAGGTTCAAATCATAGAAAGTTAGTGTGACTGTCCTCTTGTACTTAAGTCGGCATTGTGCCTTTTGTATTTGATTCCGATGCAATTTCTGTGCTTCATCGTCAATACGAAGGTCCAAGGTATACAGTAAACCTGAAGTGTAGCATCGGAATCCATCCCTGGCTTCACAGGAGAGGTTCAATTCATAGGGAGTTAGAGTGTCAGTCCTCTTGTACTTAAGTCAGCACTGTGCATTTTGTATTACTTTCCGATGCAATTTCTGTGTTTCTTCGTCAATAAGAAGGTCCAAGGAATACTGTTAACCTGATGTGAAGCATCGGAATCTAAAACTGGACTCACAGGAGAGGTTCAAATCATAGAAAGTTAGAGTGTCAGTCCTCTTGTACTTATGTCGGCATTGTGCCTTTTGAATTTAATTCCGATGCAATTTCTGTGTTTCATCAGCAATAAGACGGTCCAAGGTATACAGTAAACCTGAAGTGAAGCATCGGAATATAAACTGGACTCACAGGAGAGGTTCTAATCATAGAAAGTTAGAGTGTCAGTCCTCTTGTACTTAAGTCGGCATTGTGCCTTTTGAATGTAATTCCGATGCAATTTCTGTGTTTCATCATCAATAAGAACGTCCAAGATATACAGTAAACCTGAAGTGAAGCATCGGAATCCAAAACTGGACTCACAGGAGACGTTCAAATCATAGAAAGTTAGAGTGTCAGTCGGCTTGTACTGAGGTCGGCATTGTGCCTTTTCAATTTAATTCCGATGCAAATTCTGTGTTTCATCGTCAATAAGACGGTCCAAAGTATACAGTAAACCTGAAGTGAAGCATCGGAATCCAAAACTGGACTCACAGGACAGGTTCAAATCATAGAATGTTAGTGTGTCAGTCCTCTTGTACTTAAGTCGGCATTGTGCCTTTTGAATGTAATTCCGATGCAATTTCTGTGCTTCATCATCAATAAGAACGTCCAAGATATACAGTAAACCTGAAGTGAAGCATCGGAATCCAAAACTGGACTCACAGGAGACGTTCAAATCATAGAAAGTTAGAGTGTCAGTCGGCTTGTACTGAGGTCGGCATTGTGCCTTTTCAATTTAATTCCGATGCAAATTCTGTGTTTCATCGTCAATAAGACGGTCCAAAGTATACAGTAAACCTGAAGTGAAGCATCGGAATCCAAAACTGGACTCACAGGACAGGTTCCAATCATAGAATGTTAGTGTGTCAGTACTCTTGTACTTCAGTCGGCATTGTGCCTTTTGAATTTAATTCCGATGCATTTTCTGTGCTTCATCGTCAATACGAAGGTCCATGGTATACAGTAAAAGTGAAGTGTAGCATCGGAATATAAAACTGGACTCACAGAAGAGGTTCAAATCATAGGAAGTTAGAGTGTCCGTCCGCTTGTAACTAAGTCGGCATTGTGCCTTTTGAATTTAATTGCGATGCAATTTCTGTGTTTCATCGTCAATAAGTATGTCCAAGGTACACAGTAAACCTGAAGTGAAGCATCGGAATCTAAAACTGGACTCACAGGAGAGTTTCAAATCATAGAAAGGTAGAGTTTCAGTCCTCTTGTACTTAAGTCGGCATTGTGCTTTTTGAAATTAATTCTGATGCATTTTCTGTGCTTCATCGTCAATAAGTAGGTCCATGGTATACAGTTAACCTGAAGTGTAGCATCAGAACCTAAAACTGGTCTCACAGGAGAGGTTCAAATCATAGAAAGTAAGAGTGTCCGTCCTCGTGCACTTAAGTCGGCATTGTGCTTTAGAATTTAATTCCGATGCAATTTCTGTTTTTCATCGTCAATAAAAAAGGTCCAAGGTATACAGTAAACCTGAAGTGAAGCATCGGAATCTAAAACTGGACTCACAGGAGAGGTTCAAATCATAGAAAGTTAGAAAGTCAGTCCTCTTGTACTTAAGTCTTCATTGTGCCTTTTGTATGAAATTCTGATGCAAATTCTGTGTTTCATCGACAATAAGAAGGTCCAAGGGATACAGTTAACGTGAAGTGAAGCACTGGAATCTAAAACTGGAATCACTGGAAAGGTTCAAATAATAGAAAGTTATAGTGTCCGTCCTCTTGTACTGAAGTCGGCATTGTGCCTTTTAAATTTAATTCCGATGCAATTTCTGTTTTTCATCGTCAATACGAAGGTCCGAGGTATACAGTAAACCTGAAGTGAAGCATATGAAGCCAAAACTGGGCTCACAGAAGAGATTCTAATCATAGAGAGTTAGAGTGTCAGTCCTCTTGTACCTATGTCGGCATTGTGCCTTTTGTATTTAATTCCGATGCAATTTCTGTGCTTCATCATCAATAAGAAGGTCCAAGGGATACAGTAAACCTGAAGTGAAGCATCGGAATCTAAAACTAGACTCAAAGGAGAGGTTCAAATCATAGAAAGTTAGAGTGTCAGTCCTCTTGTACTTAAGTCGGCATTGTGATTTCTAAATTTAATTCCGATGCTATTTCTGTGTTTCATCGTCAATAAGTAGGTCCGAGGTATACAGTAAACCAGAAGTGAAGCTTCGGAATCCAAAACTGGACCCACAGGTGAGGTTCAAATCATAGAAAGTTAGAGTATCTGTCCTCTTGTGCTTAGGTCGGCATTGTGCCTTTTGAATTTAATTCCGATGCAATTTCAGTGCTTCATCGTCAATAAGAAGGTCCAAGATATACAGTAAACCTGAAGTGAAGCATCGGAATCCATAACTGGACTCACTGGAGAGGTTCAAATCATAGAAAGTTAAAGTGTCAGTCCTCTTGTACTGAGGTCGGCATTTTGCCTTTTGAATTTAATTCCGATGCAATTATGTGTGTTTCATCGTCAATAAGACGGTCCAAGGTATACAGTAAACCTGAAGGCAAGCATCGGAATCCAAAACTGGACTCGCAGTACAGGTTCAAATCATAGAATGTTAGAGTGTCAGTCCTCTTGTACTTAAGTCGTCATTGTGCCTTTTGAATTTAATTCCGATGCAATTTCTGTGTTTCGTCGTCAATAAGAAGGTCCAAGGAATACAGTAAACCTGAAGTGAAGCACCGGAATCTAAAACTGGACTCACAGGAGAGGTTCAAATCATGGAAAGTTAGAGTGTCAGTTCTTTTGTACTGAAGTCGGCATTGTGCTTTTTGAATTTAATTCCGATGCAAATTCCGTGTTTCATCGTCAATAAGAAGATCCAAGGTATACAGTTAACCTGAAGTGAAGCATCGGAATCTAAAACTGGACTCACAGGAGAGGTGCAAATCATAGAATGTTAGAGTGTCGGTCCTCTTGTACTTAAGTCGGCATTGTGCCTTTTGAATTTAATTCCGATGCAATTTCTGTGCTTCATCGTCAATAAGAAGGTCCAAGGTATACAGTAAACCTGAAGTGGAGCATCGGAATCTAAAAGTGGACTCAAAGGAGAGTTTCAAATCATAGAAAGTAAGAGTGTCAGTCCTCTTGTACTTAGGTGGGCATTGTGCCTTTTGTATTTAATTCAGATGCAATTTCTGTGTTTCATCGTCAATGAGAAGGTCCAAGGTATACAGTAAACCTGAAATGAAGCATCGGAATCCAAAATTGGACTCACAGGAGAGGTTCAAATCATAGAAAATTAGAGTGTCAGTCCTCTTGTACTTAAGTCGGCATTGTGCCTTTGGAATTTAATTCCGGTGCATTTTCTGTGCTTCATCGTCAGTAAGAAGGTCCAAGCTATACAGTAAACCTGAAGTGAAGCATCGGAATCTAAAACTGGACTCACAGGAAAGGTTCAAATCATAGAAAGTTAGTGTGACTGTCCTCTTGTACTTAAGTCGGCATTGTGCCTTTTGTATTTAATTCCGATGCAATTTCTGTGCTTCATCGTCAATACGAAGGTCCAAGGTATACAGTAAACCTGAAGTGTAGCATCGGAATCCATCCCTGGCTTCACAGGAGAGGTTCAATTCATAGAAAGTTAGAGTGTCAGTCCTCTTGTACTTAAGTCAGTACTGTGCATTTTGTATTAATTTCCGATGCAATTTCTGTGTTTCATCGTCAATAAGAAGGTCCAAGGAATACAGTTAACCTGATGTGAAGCATCGGAATCTAAAACTGGACTCACAGGAGAGGTTCAAATCATAGAAAGTTAGAGTGTCAGTCCTCTTGTACTTATGTCGGCATTGTGCCTTTTGAATTTAATTCCGATGCAATTTCTGTGTTTCATCAGCAATAAGACGGTCCAAGGTATACAGTAAACCTGAAGTGAAGCATCGGAATCTAAAACTGGACTCACAGGAGAGGTTCTAATCATAGAAAGTTAGAGTGTCAGTCCTCTTGTACTTAAGTCGGCATTGTGCCTTTTGAATGTAATTCCGATGCAATTTCTGTGTTTCATCATCAATAAGAACGTCCAAGATATACAGTGAACCTGAAGTGAAGCATCGGAATCCAAAACTGGACTCACAGGAGACGTTCAAATCATAGAAAGTTAGAGTGTCAGTCCACTTGTACTGAGGTCGGCATTGTGCCTTTTCAATTTAATTCCGATGCAAATTCTGTGTTTCATCGTCAATAAGACGGTCCAAGGTATACAGTAAACCCGAAGTGAAGCATCGGAATCCAAAACTGGACTCACAGGACAGGTTCAAATCATAGAATGTTAGTGTGTGAGTCCTCTTGTACTTCAGTCGGCATTGTGCCTTTTGTATTTAATTTCGTCGCAATTTCTGTGCTTTATCGTCAATAAGATGGTCCAATGTATACAGTAAACCTGAAGTGAAGCATCGGAATCTAAAACTGGACTTACAAGAGAGGTTCAAATCATAGCAAGTTAGAGTGTCAGTCCGCTTGTACTTAAGTCGGCATTGTGTCTTTTGAATTTAATTCCGATGCATTTTCTGTGCTTCATCGTCAATAAGAAAGTCCAAGGTATACAGTAAACCTGAAGTGAAGCATCGGAATCTAAAACTGGACTCACAGGAGAGGTTCAAATCATAGGAAGTTAGAGTATCCGTCCTCTTGTACTTTAGGCGCCAATGTGCATTTTGAATTTAATTCCGATGCAATTTCTGTGTTTCATCGTCAATAAGAAGGTCCAAGGTTTACAGTAAACCTTAAGTGAAGCATCGGAATCTAAAACTGGACTCACAGGAGAGGTTCAAATCATAGAAAGTTAGGGTGTCAGTCCTCTTGAACTTAAGCCGGCATAGTGCCTTTTGAATTTAATTCCGATGCAATTTCTGTGTTTCATCGTCAATAAGATGGTCCAAGGTATACCGTAAACCTGAAGTGCAGCATCGGAATCTAAAACTGGACTCAAAGGAGAGGTTCAAATGATAGAAAGTTAGAGTGTCAGCCCTCATGTACTTAAGTCGGCATTGTGCTTTTTGAATTTAATTCCGATGCTATTACTGTGTTTCATCGTCAATAAGTAGGTCTGAGGTATACAGTAAACCAGAAGTGAAGCATCGGAATCTAAAACTGTACTCACAGGAGAGGTTGAAATCATGGAAAGTGAGAGTGTCAGTCCTCTTGTACTTATGTCAGCACTGTGCCTTTTATATTTAATTCCAATGCAATTTCTGTGTTTCATCGTCAATAAGAAGGTCCAAGGTATACAGTAAACCTGAAGTGAAGCATCGGAATCCAAAACTGGACTCACTGGAAAGGTTCAATTCATAGAAAGTTAGAGTGTCTGTCCTCTTGTACTTAAGTCGGCATTGTGCCTTTTGTATTAAATTCAGATGCAATTTCTGTGTTTCATCGTCAATGAGAAGGTCCACGGTATACAGTAAACCTGAAATGAAGCATCGGAATCCAAAATTGGACTCACAGGAGAGGTTCGAATCATAGAAAATTAGAGTGTCAGTCCTCTTGTACTTAAGTCGGCATTGTGCCTTTGGAATTTAATTCCGATGCATTTTCTGTGCTTCATCGTCAATACGAAGGTCCAAGCTATACAGTAAACCTGAAGTGAAGCATCGGAATCTAAAACTGGACTCACAGGAAAGGTTCAAATCATAGAAAGTTAGTGTGACTGTCCTCTTGTACTTAAGTCGGCATTGTGCCTTTTGTATTTGATTCCGATGCAATTTCTGTGCTTCATCGTCAATACGAAGGTCCAAGGTATACAGTAAACCTGAAGTGTAGCATCGGAATCCATCCCTGGCTTCACAGGAGAGGTTCAATTCATAGGGAGTTAGAGTGTCAGTCCTCTTGTACTTAAGTCAGCACTGTGCATTTTGTATTACTTTCCGATGCAATTTCTGTGTTTCTTCGTCAATAAGAAGGTCCAAGGAATACTGTTAACCTGATGTGAAGCATCGGAATCTAAAACTGGACTCACAGGAGAGGTTCAAATCATAGAAAGTTAGAGTGTCAGTCCTCTTGTACTTATGTCGGCATTGTGCCTTTTGAATTTAATTCCGATGCAATTTCTGTGTTTCATCAGCAATAAGACGGTCCAAGGTATACAGTAAACCTGAAGTGAAGCATCGGAATATAAACTGGACTCACAGGAGAGGTTCTAATCATAGAAAGTTAGAGTGTCAGTCCTCTTGTACTTAAGTCGGCATTGTGCCTTTTGAATGTAATTCCGATGCAATTTCTGTGTTTCATCATCAATAAGAACGTCCAAGATATACAGTAAACCTGAAGTGAAGCATCGGAATCCAAAACTGGACTCACAGGAGACGTTCAAATCATAGAAAGTTAGAGTGTCAGTCGGCTTGTACTGAGGTCGGCATTGTGCCTTTTCAATTTAATTCCGATGCAAATTCTGTGTTTCATCGTCAATAAGACGGTCCAAAGTATACAGTAAACCTGAAGTGAAGCATCGGAATCCAAAACTGGACTCACAGGACAGGTTCAAATCATAGAATGTTAGTGTGTCAGTCCTCTTGTACTTAAGTCGGCATTGTGCCTTTTGAATGTAATTCCGATGCAATTTCTGTGCTTCATCATCAATAAGAACGTCCAAGATATACAGTAAACCTGAAGTGAAGCATCGGAATCCAAAACTGGACTCACAGGAGACGTTCAAATCATAGAAAGTTAGAGTGTCAGTCGGCTTGTACTGAGGTCGGCATTGTGCCTTTTCAATTTAATTCCGATGCAAATTCTGTGTTTCATCGTCAATAAGACGGTCCAAAGTATACAGTAAACCTGAAGTGAAGCATCGGAATCCAAAACTGGACTCACAGGACAGGTTCCAATCATAGAATGTTAGTGTGTCAGTACTCTTGTACTTCAGTCGGCATTGTGCCTTTTGAATTTAATTCCGATGCATTTTCTGTGCTTCATCGTCAATACGAAGGTCCATGGTATACAGTAAAAGTGAAGTGTAGCATCGGAATATAAAACTGGACTCACAGAAGAGGTTCAAATCATAGGAAGTTAGAGTGTCCGTCCGCTTGTAACTAAGTCGGCATTGTGCCTTTTGAATTTAATTGCGATGCAATTTCTGTGTTTCATCGTCAATAAGTATGTCCAAGGTACACAGTAAACCTGAAGTGAAGCATCGGAATCTAAAACTGGACTCACAGGAGAGTTTCAAATCATAGAAAGGTAGAGTTTCAGTCCTCTTGTACTTAAGTCGGCATTGTGCTTTTTGAAATTAATTCTGATGCATTTTCTGTGCTTCATCGTCAATAAGTAGGTCCATGGTATACAGTTAACCTGAAGTGTAGCATCAGAACCTAAAACTGGTCTCACAGGAGAGGTTCAAATCATAGAAAGTAAGAGTGTCCGTCCTCGTGCACTTAAGTCGGCATTGTGCTTTAGAATTTAATTCCGATGCAATTTCTGTTTTTCATCGTCAATAAAAAAGGTCCAAGGTATACAGTAAACCTGAAGTGAAGCATCGGAATCTAAAACTGGACTCACAGGAGAGGTTCAAATCATAGAAAGTTAGAAAGTCAGTCCTCTTGTACTTAAGTCTTCATTGTGCCTTTTGTATGAAATTCTGATGCAAATTCTGTGTTTCATCGACAATAAGAAGGTCCAAGGGATACAGTTAACGTGAAGTGAAGCACCGGAATCTAAAACTGGAATCACTGGAAAGGTTCAAATAATAGAAAGTTATAGTGTCCGTCCTCTTGTACTGAAGTCGGCATTGTGCCTTTTAAATTTAATTCCGATGCAATTTCTGTTTTTCATCGTCAATACGAAGGTCCGAGGTATACAGTAAACCTGAAGTGAAGCATATGAAGCCAAAACTGGGCTCACAGAAGAGATTCTAATCATAGAGAGTTAGAGTGTCAGTCCTCTTGTACCTATGTCGGCATTGTGCCTTTTGTATTTAATTCCGATGCAATTTCTGTGCTTCATCATCAATAAGAAGGTCCAAGGGATACAGTAAACCTGAAGTGAAGCATCGGAATCTAAAACTAGACTCAAAGGAGAGGTTCAAATCATAGAAAGTTAGAGTGTCAGTCCTCTTGTACTTAAGTCGGCATTGTGATTTCTAAATTTAATTCCGATGCTATTTCTGTGTTTCATCGTCAATAAGTAGGTCCGAGGTATACAGTAAACCAGAAGTGAAGCTTCGGAATCCAAAACTGGACCCACAGGTGAGGTTCAAATCATAGAAAGTTAGAGTATCTGTCCTCTTGTGCTTAGGTCGGCATTGTGCCTTTTGAATTTAATTCCGATGCAATTTCAGTGCTTCATCGTCAATAAGAAGGTCCAAGATATACAGTAAACCTGAAGTGAAGCATCGGAATCCATAACTGGACTCACTGGAGAGGTTCAAATCATAGAAAGTTAAAGTGTCAGTCCTCTTGTACTGAGGTCGGCATTTTGCCTTTTGAATTTAATTCCGATGCAAATTCTGTGTTTCATCGTCAATAAGACGGTCCAAGGTATACAGTAAACCTGAAGGCAAGCATCGGAATCCAAAACTGGACTCACAGTACAGGTTCAAATCATAGAATGTTAGAGTGTCAGTCCTCTTGTACTTAAGTCGTCATTGTGCCTTTTGAATTTAATTCCGATGGAATTTCTGTGTTTCGTCGTCAATAAGAAGGTCCAAGGAATACAGTAAACCTGAAGTGAAGCACCGGAATCTAAAACTGGACTCACAGGAGAGGTTCAAATCATGGAAAGTTAGAGTGTCAGTTCTTTTGTACTGAAGTCGGCATTGTGCTTTTTGAATTTAATTCCGATGCAAATTCTGTGTTTCATCGTCAATAAGAAGATCCAAGGTATACAGTTAACCTGAAGTGAAGCATCGGAATCTAAAACTGGACTCACAGGAGAGGTGCAAATCATAGAATGTTAGAGTGTCGGTCCTCTTGTACTTAAGTCGGCATTGTGCCTTTTGAATTTAATTCCGATGCAATTTCTGTGCTTCATCGTCAATAAGAAGGTCCAAGGTATACAGTAAACCTGAAGTGGAGCATCGGAATCTAAAAGTGGACTCAAAGGAGAGTTTCAAATCATAGAAAGTAAGAGTGTCAGTCCTCTTGTACTTAGGTGGGCATTGTGCCTTTTGTATTTAATTCAGATGCAATTTCTGTGTTTCATCGTCAATGAGAAGGTCCAAGGTATACAGTAAACCTGAAATGAAGCATCGGAATCCAAAATTGGACTCACAGGAGAGGTTCAAATCATAGAAAATTAGAGTGTCAGTCCTCTTGTACTTAAGTCGGCATTGTGCCTTTGGAATTTAATTCCGGTGCATTTTCTGTGCTTCATCGTCAGTAAGAAGGTCCAAGCTATACAGTAAACCTGAAGTGAAGCATCGGAATCTAAAACTGGACTCACAGGAAAGGTTCAAATCATAGAAAGTTAGTGTGACTGTCCTCTTGTACTTAAGTCGGCATTGTGCCTTTTGTATTTAATTCCGATGCAATTTCTGTGCTTCATCGTCAATACGAAGGTCCAAGGTATACAGTAAACCTGAAGTGTAGCATCGGAATCCATCCCTGGCTTCACAGGAGAGGTTCAATTCATAGAAAGTTAGAGTGTCAGTCCTCTTGTACTTAAGTCAGTACTGTGCATTTTGTTTTAATTTCCGATGCAATTTCTGTGTTTCATCGTCAATAAGAAGGTCCAAGGAATACAGTTAACCTGATGTGAAGCATCGGAATCTAAAACTGGACTCACAGGAGAGGTTCAAATCATAGAAAGTTAGAGTGTCAGTCCTCTTGTACTTATGTCGGCATTGTGCCTTTTGAATTTAATTCCGATGCAATTTCTGTGTTTCATCAGCAATAAGACGGTCCAAGGTATACAGTAAACCTGAAGTGAAGCATCGGAATCTAAAACTGGACTCACAGGAGAGGTTCTAATCATAGAAAGTTAGAGTGTCAGTCCTCTTGTACTTAAGTCGGCATTGTGCCTTTTGAATGTAATTCCGATGCAATTTCTGTGTTTCATCATCAATAAGAACGTCCAAGATATACAGTGAACCTGAAGTGAAGCATCGGAATCCAAAACTGGACTCACAGGAGACGTTCAAATCATAGAAAGTTAGAGTGCCAGTCCACTTGTACTGAGGTCGGCATTGTGCCTTTTCAATTTAATTCCGATGCAAATTCTGTGTTTCATCGTCAATAAGACGGTCCAAGGTATACAGTAAACCCGAAGTGAAGCATCGGAATCCAAAACTGGACTCACAGGACAGGTTCAAATCATAGAATGTTAGTGTGTCAGTCCTCTTGTACTTCAGTCGGCATTGTGCCTTTTGTATTTAATTTCGTCGCAATTTCTGTGCTTTATCGTCAATAAGATGGTCCAATGTATACAGTAAACCTGAAGTGAAGCATCGGAATCTAAAACTGGACTTACAAGAGAGGTTCAAATCATAGCAAGTTAGAGTGTCAGTCCGCTTGTACTTAAGTCGGCATTGTGTCTTTTGAATTTAATTCCGATGCATTTTCTGTGCTTCATCGTCAATAAGAAAGTCCAAGGTATACAGTAAACCTGAAGTGAAGCATCGGAATCTAAAACTGGACTCACAGGAGAGGTTCAAATCATAGGAAGTTAGAGTATCCGTCCTCTTGTACTTTAGGCGCCAATGTGCATTTTGAATTTAATTCCGATGCAATTTCTGTGTTTCATAGTCAATAAGAAGGTCCAAGGTTTACAGTAAACCTTAAGTGAAGCATCGGAATCTAAAACTGGACTCACAGGAGAGGTTCAAATCATAGAAAGTTAGAGTGTCAGTCCTCTTGAACTTAAGCCGGCATAGTGCCTTTTGAATTTAATTCCGATGCAATTTCTGTGTTTCATCGTCAATAAGATGGTCCAAGGTATACCGTAAACCTGAAGTGCAGCATCGGAATCTAAAACTGGACTCAAAGGAGAGGTTCAAATGATAGAAAGTTAGAGTGTCAGCCCTCATGTACTTAAGTCGGCATTGTGCTTTTTGAATTTAATTCCGATGCTATTACTGTGTTTCATCGTCAATAAGTAGGTCTGAGGTATACAGTAAACCAGAAGTGAAGCATCGGAATCTAAAACTGTACTCACAGGAGAGGTTGAAATCATGGAAAGTGAGAGTGTCAGTCCTCTTGTACTTATGTCAGCACTGTGCCTTTTATATTTAATTCCAATGCAATTTCTGTGTTTCATCGTCAATAAGAAGGTCCAAGGTATACAGTAAACCTGAAGTGAAGCATCGGAATCCAAAACTGGACTCACTGGAAAGGTTCAATTCATAGAAAGTTAGAGTGTCTGTCCTCTTGTACTTAAGTCGGCATTGTGCCTTTTGTATTAAATTCAGATGCAATTTCTGTGTTTCATCGTCAATGAGAAGGTCCACGGTATACAGTAAACCTTAAATGAAGCATCGGAATCCAAAATTGGACTCACAGGAGAGGTTCGAATCATAGAAAATTAGAGTGTCAGTCCTCTTGTACTTAAGTCGGCATTGTGCCTTTGGAATTTAATTCCGATGCATTTTCTGTGCTTCATCGTCAATACGAAGGTCCAAGCTATACAGTAAACCTGAAGTGAAGCATCGGAATCTAAAACTGGACTCACAGGAAAGGTTCAAATCATAGAAAGTTAGTGTGACTGTCCTCTTGTACTTAAGTCGGCATTGTGCCTTTTGTATTTGATTCCGATGCAATTTCTGTGCTTCATCGTCAATACGAAGGTCCAAGGTATACAGTAAACCTGAAGTGTAGCATCGGAATCCATCCCTGGCTTCACAGGAGAGGTTCAATTCATAGGGAGTTAGAGTGTCAGTCCTCTTGTACTTAAGTCAGCACTGTGCATTTTGTATTACTTTCCGATGCAATTTCTGTGTTTCTTCGTCAATAAGAAGGTCCAAGGAATACTGTTAACCTGATGTGAAGCATCGGAATCTAAAACTGGACTCACAGGAGAGGTTCAAATCATAGAAAGTTAGAGTGTCAGTCCTCTTGTACTTATGTCGGCATTGTGCCTTTTGAATTTAATTCCGATGCAATTTCTGTGTTTCATCAGCAATAAGACGGTCCAAGGTATACAGTAAACCTGAAGTGAAGCATCGGAATATAAACTGGACTCACAGGAGAGGTTCTAATCATAGAAAGTTAGAGTGTCAGTCCTCTTGTACTTAAGTCGGCATTGTGCCTTTTGAATGTAATTCCGATGCAATTTCTGTGTTTCATCATCAATAAGAACGTCCAAGATATACAGTAAACCTGAAGTGAAGCATCGGAATCCAAAACTGGACTCACAGGAGACGTTCAAATCATAGAAAGTTAGAGTGTCAGTCGGCTTGTACTGAGGTCGGCATTGTGCCTTTTCAATTTAATTCCGATGCAAATTCTGTGTTTCATCGTCAATAAGACGGTCCAAAGTATACAGTAAACCTGAAGTGAAGCATCGGAATCCAAAACTGGACTCACAGGACAGGTTCAAATCATAGAATGTTAGTGTGTCAGTCCTCTTGTACTTAAGTCGGCATTGTGCCTTTTGAATGTAATTCCGATGCAATTTCTGTGCTTCATCATCAATAAGAACGTCCAAGATATACAGTAAACCTGAAGTGAAGCATCGGAATCCAAAACTGGACTCACAGGAGACGTTCAAATCATAGAAAGTTAGAGTGTCAGTCGGCTTGTACTGAGGTCGGCATTGTGCCTTTTCAATTTAATTCCGATGCAAATTCTGTGTTTCATCGTCAATAAGACGGTCCAAAGTATACAGTAAACCTGAAGTGAAGCATCGGAATCCAAAACTGGACTCACAGGACAGGTTCCAATCATAGAATGTTAGTGTGTCAGTACTCTTGTACTTCAGTCGGCATTGTGCCTTTTGAATTTAATTCCGATGCATTTTCTGTGCTTCATCGTCAATACGAAGGTCCATAGTATACAGTAAAAGTGAAGTGTAGCATCGGAATATAAAACTGGACTCACAGAAGAGGTTCAAATCATAGGAAGTTAGAGTGTCCGTCCGCTTGTAACTAAGTCGGCATTGTGCCTTTTGAATTTAATTGCGATGCAATTTCTGTGTTTCATCGTCAATAAGTATGTCCAAGGTACACAGTAAACCTGAAGTGAAGCATCGGAATCTAAAACTGGACTCACAGGAGAGTTTCAAATCATAGAAAGGTAGAGTTTCAGTCCTCTTGTACTTAAGTCGGCATTGTGCTTTTTGAAATTAATTCTGATGCATTTTCTGTGCTTCATCGTCAATAAGTAGGTCCATGGTATACAGTTAACCTGAAGTGTAGCATCAGAACCTAAAACTGGTCTCACAGGAGAGGTTCAAATCATAGAAAGTAAGAGTGTCCGTCCTCGTGCACTTAAGTCGGCATTGTGCTTTAGAATTTAATTCCGATGCAATTTCTGTTTTTCTTCGTCAATAAAAAAGGTCCAAGGTATACAGTAAACCTGAAGTGAAGCATCGGAATCTAAAACTGGACTCACAGGAGAGGTTCAAATCATAGAAAGTTAGAAAGTCAGTCCTCTTGTACTTAAGTCTTCATTGTGCCTTTTGTATGAAATTCTGATGCAAATTCTGTGTTTCATCGACAATAAGAAGGTCCAAGGGATACAGTTAACGTGAAGTGAAGCACCGGAATCTAAAACTGGAATCACTGGAAAGGTTCAAATAATAGAAAGTTATAGTGTCCGTCCTCTTGTACTGAAGTCGGCATTGTGCCTTTTAAATTTAATTCCGATGCAATTTCTGTTTTTCATCGTCAATACGAAGGTCCGAGGTATACAGTAAACCTGAAGTGAAGCATATGAAGCCAAAACTGGGCTCACAGAAGAGATTCTAATCATAGAGAGTTAGAGTGTCAGTCCTCTTGTACCTATGTCGGCATTGTGCCTTTTGTATTTAATTCCGATGCAATTTCTGTGCTTCATCATCAATAAGAAGGTCCAAGGGATACAGTAAACCTGAAGTGAAGCATCGGAATCTAAAACTAGACTCAAAGGAGAGGTTCAAATCATAGAAAGTTAGAGTGTCAGTCCTCTTGTACTTAAGTCGGCATTGTGATTTCTAAATTTACTTCCGATGCTATTTCTGTGTTTCATCGTCAATAAGTAGGTCCGAGGTATACAGTAAACCAGAAGTGAAGCTTCGGAATCCAAAACTGGACCCACAGGTGAGGTTCAAATCATAGAAAGTTAGAGTATCTGTCCTCTTGTGCTTAGGTCGGCATTGTGCCTTTTGAATTTAATTCCGATGCAATTTCAGTGCTTCATCGTCAATAAGAAGGTCCAAGATATACAGTAAACCTGAAGTGAAGCATCGGAATCCATAACTGGACTCACTGGAGAGGTTCAAATCATAGAAAGTTAAAGTGTCAGTCCTCTTGTACTGAGGTCGGCATTTTGCCTTTTGAATTTAATTCCGATGCAAATTCTGTGTTTCATCGTCAATAAGACGGTCCAAGGTATACAGTAAACCTGAAGGCAAGCATCGGAATCCAAAACTGGACTCACAGTACAGGTTCAAATCATAGAATGTTAGAGTGTCAGTCCTCTTGTACTTAAGTCGTCATTGTGCCTTTTGAATTTAATTCCGATGCAATTTCTGTGTTTCGTCGTCAATAAGAAGGTCCAAGGAATACAGTAAACCTGAAGTGAAGCACCGGAATCTAAAACTGGACTCACAGGAGAGGTTCAAATCATGGAAAGTTAGAGTGTCAGTTCTTTTGTACTGAAGTCGGCATTGTGCTTTTTGAATTTAATTCCGATGCAAATTCTGTGTTTCATCGTCAATAAGAAGATCCAAGGTATACAGTTAACCTGAAGTGAAGCATCGGAATCTAAAACTGGACTCACAGGAGAGGTGCAAATCACAGAATGTTAGAGTGTCGGTCCTCTTGTACTTAAGTCGGCATTGTGCCTTTTGAATTTAATTCCGATGCAATTTCTGTGCTTCATCGTCAATAAGAAGGTCCAAGGTATACAGTAAACCTGAAGTGGAGCATCGGAATCTAAAAGTGGACTCAAAGGAGAGTTTCAAATCATAGAAAGTAAGAGTGTCAGTCCTCTTGTACTTAGGTGGGCATTGTGCCTTTTGTATTTAATTCCGATGCATTTTCTGTGCTTTATCGTCAATGACAAGGTCTAAGGAATACAGTAAACCAGAAGTGAAGCATCGGAATCTAAAACTGGACTCACAGGAGAGGTTCAAATCATAGGAAGTGATAGTGTCAGTCCTCTTGTACTTAAGTCAGCACTGTGCCTTTTGTATTTAATTCCGATGCAATTTCTGTGTTTCATCGTCAATAAGAAGGTCCAAGGTTTACAGTAAACCTGAAGTGAAGCATATGAATCTAAAACTGGACTCACAGGAGAGGTTCTAATCATAGAAAGTTAGAGTGTCAGACCTCTTGTACTTAAGTCGGCATTGTGCCTTTTGAATTTAATTCCGATGTAATTTCTGAGCTTCATCGTCAATAAGAAGGTCTAAGGAATACAGTAAACCTGAAGTGAAGCATCGGAATCTAAAACTGGACTCACATTAGAGGTTCAAATCATAGAAAGTTAGAAAGTCAGTCCTCTTGTACTTAAGTCTTCATTGTGCCTTTTGTATTAAGTTCGGATGCTATTTCTGTGTTTCATCGTCAATAAGAAGGTCCAAGGGATACAGATAACGTGAAGTGAAGCATCGGAATCTAAAACTGGAATCACTGGAGAGGTTCAAATCATAGAATGTCAGAGTGTCAGTCCTCTTGTACTTAAGTCGGCATTGTGCCATTTGTATTAAATTCGGATGCAATTTCCTTGTTTCATCGTCAATAAGAAGGTCCAAGAAATACAGTAAACCAGAAGTGAAGCATCGGAATCTAAAAGTGGACTCACAGGAGAGGTTCAATTCATAGAAAGTGAGAGTGTCAGTCCTCTTGTACATAAGTCAGCACTGTGCCTTTCGTGTTTAATTCCGATGCAATTTTTTGTATTTCATCGTCAATAAGAAGGTCCAAGGTATACAGTAAACCTGAAGTGAAGAATCAGAATTCAAAACTGGACTCACAGGAGAGGTTATAATCATAGAAAGTTAGAGTGTCAGTAATCTTGTACCTAAGTCAGCATTATGCCTTTTGCATTAAATTCGGATGCAATTTCTGTGTTTCATCGTCTATAAGAAGGTCCAAGGTATACAGTAAACCAGAAGAGAAGCATCGGAATCTAAAACTGGACTCACAAGAGAGGTTCAAATCATAGAAGGTTAGAGTGTCAGTCCGCTTGTACTTAAGTAGGCATTGTGCCTTCTGTATTTAATTCCGATGCAATTTCTGTGCTTCATCATCAATAAGAAGGTCCAAGGGATACAGTAAACCTGAAGTGAAGCATCGGAATCTAAAACTAGACTCAAAGGAGAGGTTCAAATCATAGAAAGTTAGAGTGTCAGTCCTCTTGTACTTAAGTCGGCATTGTGATTTCTAAATTTAATTCCGATGCTATTTCTGTGTTTCATCGTCAATAAGTAGGTCCGAGGTATACAGTAAACCAGAAGTGAAGCTTCGGAATCCAAAACTGGACCCACAGGTGAGGTTCAAATCATAGAAAGTTAGAGTGTCAGTCCTCTTGTACTTAGGCCGGCATAGTGCCTTTTGAATTTAATTCCGATGCAATTTCTGTGTTTCATCGTCAATAAGATGGTCCAAGGTATGCAGTAAACCTGAAGTGAAGCATCGGAATCTAAAACTGGACTCACAGGAGAGGTTCAAATCATAGACAGTTAGAGTGACAGTCCTCTTGTACTTAAGTTGGCAATGTGCCTCCTGAATTTAATTCCGATGCATTTTCTGAGCTTCATCGTCAATAAGACGGTCCAAGGTATACAGAAAACCTGAAGTGAAGCATCGGAATCTAAAACTGGACTCACAGGAGAGGTTCAAATCATAGAAAGTGAGAGTGTCCGTCCTCTTGTACAGAAGTCGGCATTGTGCCTTTTAAATTTAATTCCGATGCAATTTCTGTGCTTCATCATCAATACGAAGGTCCAAGGTATACAGTAAACCTGAAGTGAAGCATTGGAATGTAAAACTGGACTCACTGGAGAGATTGAAATCATAGAAAGTGAGAGTGTCAGTCCTCTTCTACTTAAGTCAGCACTGTGTCTTTTGTATTTAATTCCGATGCAATTTCTGTGTTTCATCGTCAATAAGAAGGTCCAAGGTATACAGTAAACCTGGAGTGAAGAATCGGAATTTAAAACTGGACTCACAGGAGAGGTTCAAATCATAGAAAGTTAGAGTGTCAGTCCTCTTGTACTGAAGTCGGCATTGTGCCTTTTGAATTTAATTCCGATGCATTTTCTGTGCTTCATCGTCAATACGAAGGTCCATGGTATACAGTAAAAGTGAAGTGTAGCATCGGAATATAAAACTGGACTCACAGAAGAGGTTCAAATCATAGGAAGTTAGAGTGTCCGTCCGCTTGTAACTAAGTCGGCATTGTGCCTTTTGAATTTAATTGCGATGCAATTTCTGTGTTTCATCGTCAATAAGTATGTCCAAGGTACACAGTAAACCTGAAGTGAAGCATCGGAATCTAAAACTGGACTCACAGGAGAGTTTCAAATCATAGAAAGGTAGAGTTTCAGTCCTCTTGTACTTAAGTCGGCATTGTGCTTTTTGAAATTAATTCTGATGCATTTTCTGTGCTTCATCGTCAATAAGTAGGTCCATGGTATACAGTTAACCTGAAGTGTAGCATCAGAACCTAAAACTGGTCTCACAGGAGAGGTTCAAATCATAGAAAGTAAGAGTGTCCGTCCTCGTGCACTTAAGTCGGCATTGTGCTTTAGAATTTAATTCCGATGCAATTTCTGTTTTTCATCGTCAATAAAAAAGGTCCAAGGTATACAGTAAACCTGAAGTGAAGCATCGGAATCTAAAACTGGACTCACAGGAGAGGTTCAAATCATAGAAAGTTAGAAAGTCAGTCCTCTTGTACTTAAGTCTTCATTGTGCCTTTTGTATGAAATTCTGATGCAAATTCTGTGTTTCATCGACAATAAGAAGGTCCAAGGGATACAGTTAACGTGAAGTGAAGCACCGGAATCTAAAACTGGAATCACTGGAAAGGTTCAAATAATAGAAAGTTATAGTGTCCGTCCTCTTGTACTGAAGTCGGCATTGTGCCTTTTAAATTTAATTCCGATGCAATTTCTGTTTTTCATCGTCAATACGAAGGTCCGAGGTATACAGTAAACCTGAAGTGAAGCATATGAAGCCAAAACTGGGCTCACAGAAGAGATTCTAATCATAGAGAGTTAGAGTGTCAGTCCTCTTGTACCTATGTCGGCATTGTGCCTTTTGTATTTAATTCCGATGCAATTTCTGTGCTTCATCATCAATAAGAAGGTCCAAGGGATACAGTAAACCTGAAGTGAAGCATCGGAATCCATAACTGGACTCACTGGAGAGGTTCAAATCATAGAAAGTTAAAGTGTCAGTCCTCTTGTACTGAGGTCGGCATTTTGCCTTTTGAATTTAATTCCGATGCAAATTCTGTGTTTCATCGTCAATAAGACGGTCCAAGGTATACAGTAAACCTGAAGGCAAGCATCGGAATCCAAAACTGGACTCACAGTACAGGTTCAAATCATAGAATGTTAGAGTGTCAGTCCTCTTGTACTTAAGTCGTCATTGTGCCTTTTGAATTTAATTCCGATGCAATTTCTGTGTTTCGTCGTCAATAAGAAGGTCCAAGGAATACAGTAAACCTGAAGTGAAGCACCGGAATCTAAAACTGGACTCACAGGAGAGGTTCAAATCATGGAAAGTTAGAGTGTCAGTTCTTTTGTACTGAAGTCGGCATTGTGCTTTTTGAATTTAATTCCGATGCAAATTCTGTGTTTCATCGTCAATAAGAAGATCCAAGGTATACAGTTAACCTGAAGTGAAGCATCGGAATCTAAAACTGGACTCACAGGAGAGGTGCAAATCATAGAATGTTAGAGTGTCGGTCCTCTTGTACTTAAGTCGGCATTGTGCCTTTTGAATTTAATTCCGATGC
This sequence comes from Schistocerca americana, assembly GCF_021461395.2. NCBI lineage: Eukaryota > Metazoa > Arthropoda > Insecta > Orthoptera > Acrididae > Schistocerca > Schistocerca americana. The sequence goes on along the minus strand of NW_025725481.1, from coordinate 9,886,370 downwards.
AATTTCTGTGCTTCATCGTCAATAAGAAGGTCCAAGGTATACAGTAAACCTGAAGTGGATCATCGGAATCTAAAAGTGGACTCAAAGGAGAGTTTCAAATCATAGAAAGTAAGAGTGTCAGTCCTCTTGTACTTAGGTGGGCATTGTGCCTTTTGTATTTAATTCCGATGCATTTTCTGTGCTTCATCGTCAATGACAAGGTCTAAGGAATACAGTAAACCAGAAGTGAAGCATCGGAATCTAAAACTGGACTCACAGGAGAGGTTCAAATCATAGGAAGTGATAGTGTCAGTCCTCTTGTACTTAAGTCAGCACTGTGCCTTTTGTATTTAATTCCGATGCAATTTCTGTGTTTCATCGTCAATAAGAAGGTCCAAGGTTTACAGTAAACCTGAAGTGAAGCATATGAATCTAAAACTGGACTCACAGGAGAGGTTCTAATCATAGAAAGTTAGAGTGTCAGACCTCTTGTACTTAAGTCGGCATTGTGCCTTTTGAATTTAATTCCGATGTAATTTCTGAGCTTCATCGTCAATAAGAAGGTCCAAGGAATACAGTAAACCTGAAGTGAAGCATCGGAATCTAAAACTGGACTCACATTAGAGGTTCAAATCATAGAAAGTTAGAAAGTCAGTCCTCTTGTACTTAAGTCTTCATTGTGCCTTTTGTATTAAGTTCGGATGCTATTTCTGTGTTTCATCGTCAATAAGAAGGTCCAAGGGATACAGATAACGTGAAGTGAAGCATCGGAATCTAAAACTGGAATCACTGGAGAGGTTCAAATCATAGAATGTCAGAGTGTCAGTCCTCTTGTACTTAAGTCGGCATTGTGCCATTTGTATTAAATTCGGATGCAATTTCCTTGTTTCATCGTCAATAAGAAGGTCCAAGAAATACAGTAAACCAGAAGTGAAGCATCGGAATCTAAAAGTGGACTCACAGGAGAGGTTCAATTCATAGAAAGTGAGAGTGTCAGTCCTCTTGTACATAAGTCAGCACTGTGCCTTTCGTATTTAATTCCGATGCAATTTTTTGTATTTCATCGTCAATAAGAAGGTCCAAGGTATACAGTAAACCTGAAGTGAAGAATCAGAATTCAAAACTGGACTCACAGGAGAGGTTATAATCATAGAAAGTTAGAGTGTCAGTCCTCTTGTACCTAAGTCAGCATTATGCCTTTTGCATTAAATTCGGATGCAATTTCTGTGTTTCATCGTCTATAAGAAGGTCCAAGGTATACAGTAAACCAGAAGAGAAGCATCGGAATCTAAAACTGGACTCACAAGAGAGGTTCAAATCATAGAAGGTTAGAGTGTCAGTCCGCTTGTACTTAAGTAGGCATTGTGCCTTCTGTATTTAATTCCGATGCAATTTTTGTGCTTCATCGTCAATAAGAAGGTCCAAGGTTTACAGTAAACCTGAAGTGAAGCATATGAATCTAAAACTGGACTCACAGGAGAGGTTCTAATCATAGAAAGTTAGAGTGTCAGACCTCTTGTTTTTAAGTCGACATTGTGCCTTTTGAATTTAATTCCGATGCAATTTCTGTGCTTCATCGTCAATAAGACGGTCCAAGGTATACAGTAAACCTGAAGTGAGGCATCGGAATCCAAAATTGGACTCACAGGAGAGGTTCAAATCATAGAAAGTTAGTGTGTCAGTCCTTTTGTACTGAAGTCGGCATTGTGCTTTTTGAATTTAATTTCGATGCAAATTCTGTGTTTCATCGTCAATAAGAAGGTCCAAGGTTTACAGTAAACCTGAAGTGAAGCATATGAATCTAAAACTGGACTCACAGGAGAGGTTCTAATCATAGAAAGTTAGAGTGTCAGACCCCTTGTACTTAAGTCGGCATTGTGCCTTTTGAATTTAATTCCGATGCAATTTCTGTGTTTCATCGTCAATAAGAAGGTCCAAGGTTTACAGTAAACCTGAAGTGAAGCATATGAATCTAAAACTGGACTCACAGGAGATGTTCTAATCATAGAAAGTTAGAGTGTCAGACCCCTTGTACTTAAGTCGGCATTGTGCCTTTTGAATTTAATTCCGATGTAATTTCTGAGCTTCATCGTCAATAAGAAGGTCCAAGGAATACAGTAAACCTGAAGTGAAGCATCAGAATCTAAAACTGGACTCACATTAGAGGTTCAAATCATAGAAAGTTAGAAAGTCAGTCCTCTTGTACTTAAGTCTTCATTATGCCTTTTGTATTAAGTTCGGATGCTATTTCTGTGTTTCATCGTCAATAAGAAGGTCCGAGGTATACAGTAAACTTGAAGTGAAGCATCGGAATCCACAACTGGACTCACAGGTGAGGTTCAAATCATAGAAAGTTAGAGTGTCAGTCCTCTTGTACTTAGGTTGGCATTGTGCCTTTTGTATTTAATTCCGATGTAATTTCTGTGCTTCATCGTCAATATGAAAGTCCAAGGTATACAGTAAACCAGAAGTGAAGCATCGGAATCTAAAACTGGACTCACAGGAGAGGTTCAAATCATACAAAGTGAGAGTGTCACTCCTCTTGTACTTAAGTCTGCACTGTGCCTTTTGTATTTAATTCCAATGCAATTTCTGTGTTTCATCGTCAATAAGAAGGTCCAAGGTATACAGTAAACCTGAAGTGAAGCATCGGAATTTAAAACTGGACTCACAGGAGGGGTTTAAATCATTGAAAGTTAGAGTGTGAGTCCTCTTGTACTTAAGTCGTCATTGTGCCTTTTGAATTTAATTCCGATGCAATTTCTATGTTTCATCGTCAATAAGAAGGTCCAAGGTATACAGTAAATCTGAAGTGAAGCATCGGAATCTAAAACTGGACTCACATTAGAGGTTCAAATCATAGAAAGTTAGAAAGTCAGTCCTCTTGTACTTAAGTCTTCATTGTGCCTTTTGTATTAAATTCGGATGCTATTTCTGTGTTTCATCGTCAATAAGAAGGTCCAAGGGATACAGTTAACGTGAAGTGAAGCATCGGAATCTAAAAAACTGGACTCACAGGAGAGGTTCAAATCATAGAAAGTTAGAGTATCAGTCCTCTTGTACTTAAGTCGGCATTGTGCCTTTTGAATTTAATTCCGATGCACTTTCTGTGCTTCATCGTCAATAAGAAGGTCCAAGGTATACAGTAAACCTGAAGTGAAGCATTGGAAGCTAAAAGTGGACTCACGGGAGAGGTTCAAATCATGGAAAGTTAGAGTGTCCGTCCTCTTATACTTAAGTCAGCATTGTGCCTTTTAAATTTAATTCGGATGCAATTTCTGTGTATCATCGTCAATAAAAAGGTCCAAGGTATACAGTAAACCAGAAGTGAAGCATCGGAATCTAAAACTGGACTCACAGGAGAGGTTCAAATAATAGAAAGTGAGAGTGTCAGTCCTCTTGTACATAAGTCGGCGTTGTGCCCATTGTATTAAATTCGGATGCAAATTTCTGTGTTTCATCGTCAATAAGAAGGTCCAAGGTATACAGTAAACCTGGAGTGAAGCATCGGAATACAAAACTGGACTCACTGGAGAGGCTCAAATCATAGAGAGTTAGAGTGTCAGTCCTCTTGTACTTATGTCTTTATTGTGCCTTTTGAAGTTAATTCCGATGCATTTTCTGTGCTTCATCGTCAATACGAAGGTCCATGGTATACAGTAAACCTGAAGTGTAGCACCGGAATCTAAAACTGGACTCACAGGAGTGGTTCAAATCACAGAAATTTAGAGCTTCCGTCCTCTTGTACATAAGTCGGCATTGTGACTTTTGAATTTAATTCCGATGCAATGTCTATGTTTCATCGTCAATAAGAACGTCCAAGGTACACAGTAAACCTGAAGTGAAGCATCGGAATCTAAAACTGGACTCACATTGCAGGTTCATATCATAGAGAGTTTGAGTGTCAGTCCTCTTGTACTTAAGTAGGCATTGTGCCTTTTGAATTTAATTCCGATGCATTTTCTGTGCTTCATCGTCAATAAGAAGGTCCAAGGTATACAGTTAACCTGAAGTGAAGCATCGGAATCTAAAACTGGACTCACAGGAGAGGTTCAAATCATAGATAGTTATAGTGTCAGTCCTCTTGTACCTAAGTCAGCATTATGCCCTTTGCATTACATTCGGATGCAATTTCTGTGTTTCATCGTCAATAAGAAGGTAGAAGGTATACAGTAAACCAGACATGAAGCATCGGAATCTAAAACTGGAATCACAAGAGAGGTTCAAATCATAGAACGTTAGAGTGTCAGTCCGCTTGTACTTAAGTAGGCATTGTGCCTTTTGTATTTAATTCCGATGCAATTTCTGTGCTTCATCGTCAATAAGAGGGTCCACGGTATACAGTAAACCTGAAGTGATGATTCGGAATCTAAAACTGGACTCACAAGAGAGGTTCAAATCATAGAACGTTAGAGTGTCAGTCCGCTTGTACTTAAGTAGGCATTGTGCCTTTTGAATTTAATTCCGATGCATTTTCTGTGCTTCATCGTCAATAAGAAGGTCCAAGGTATACAGTAAACCTGAAGTGAAGCATCGGAATCTAAAACTGGACTCACAGGGGAGGTTCAAGTCATAGAAAGTTAGAGTATCCGTCCACTTGTACTTTAATCGGCAATGTGCCTTTTGAATTTAATTCCGATGCAATATCTGTGTTTCATCGTCAATAAGAACGTCCAAGGTATACAGTAAACCTGAAGTGTAGCATCGGAATCCAAAACTGGACTCACAGGTGAGGTTCACATCATAGAAAGTTAGAGTGTCAGTCCTCTTGTACTTAGGTCGGCATTGTGCCTTTTGTATTTAATTCCGATGCAATTTCTGTGCTTCATCGTCAATATGAAGGTCCAAGGTATACAGTAAGCCAGAAGTGAAGCACCGGAATCTAAAACTGGACTCACAGGAGAGGTTCAAATCATAGAAAGTGAGAGTGTCAGTCCTCTTGTACTTAAGTCAGCACGGTGAGTTTTGTATTTAATTCCAATGCAATTTCTGTGTTTCATCGTCAATAAGAAGGTCCAAGGTATACAGTAAACCTGAAGTGAAGCATCGGAATTTAAAACTGGACTCACAGGAGAGGTTTAAATCATAGAAAGTTAGAGTGTGAGTCCTCTTGTACTTAAGTCGGCATTGTGCCTTTTGAATTTAATTCCGATGCAATCTCTGTGTTTCATCGTCAATAAGAAGGTCCAAGGTATACAGTAAATCTGAAGTGACGCATCGGAATCTAAAACTGGACTCACATTAGAGGTTCAAATCATAGAAAGTTAGAAAGTCAGTCCTCTTGTACTTAAGTCTTCATTGTGGCTTTTGTATTAAATCGGATGCTATTTCTGTGTTTTATCGCCAATAAGAAGTTCCAAGGGATACAGTTATCGTGAAGTGAAGCATCGGAATCTAAAACTGGAACCACTGGAGAGATTCAAATCATAGAAAGTTAGAGTGTCAGTCCTCTTGTACCTAAGTCGGCATTGTGCCTTTTGTATTAAATTCGGATGCAATTTCCTTGTTTCATCGTGGATAAGAAGGTCCAAGAAATACAGTAAACCTGAAGTGAAGCATCGGAATCTAAAACTCGACTCACAGGAGTGGTTCAACTCATAGAAAGTTAGAGTGTCAGTCCTCTTGTACTTAAGTCGGCACTGTGCCTTTTGTCTTAATTTCCGATGCAAATTTCTGTGTTTCATCGTCAATAAGAAGGTCCAAGGTATACAGTAAACCTGAAGTGAAGCATCGGAATACAAAACTGGACTCACTGGAGAGGCTCAAATCATAGAGAGTTAGAGTGTCAGTCCTCTTGTACTTATGTCTTTATTGTGCCTTTTGAATTTAATTCCGATGCATTTTCTGTGCTTCATCGTCAATACGAAGGTCCATGGTATACAGTAAACCTGAAGTGTAGCACCGGTATCTAAAACTGGACTCACAGGAGTGGTTCAAATCACAGAAATTTAGAGCTTCCGTCCTCTTGTACATAAGTCGGCATTGTGACTTTTGAATTTAATTCCGATGCAATGTCTATGTTTCATCGTCAATAAGAACGTCCAAGGTATACAGTAAACCTGAAGTGAAGCATCGGAATCTAAAACTGGACTCACATTGCAGGTTCATATCATAGAGAGTTTGAGTGTCAGTCCTCTTGTACTTAAGTCGGCATTTTGCCTTTTGTATTAAATTCGGATGCAATTTCTGTGTTTCATCGTCAATATGAAGGTCCATGTGATACAGTAAACCAGAAGTGAAGCATCAGAATCTAAAACTGGAATCACTGGAGAGGTCCAAATCATAGAAAGTTAGAGTGTCAGTCCTCTTGTACTTAGGTCGGCATTGTGCCTTTGGTATTCAATTCGGATGCAAAATCTGTGCTCCATCGTCAATAAGAAGGTCCAAGGGATACAGTTAACGTGAAGTGAAGCATCGGAATCTAAAACTGGACTCACAGGAGTGGTTCAAATCATAGAAATTTAGAGTGTCCGTCCTCTTGTACTTAAGTCGGCATTGTTCCTTTTGAATTTAAATCCGATGCAATTTCTGTGTTTCATCGTCAATAAGAACGTCCAAGGTATACGATAAACCTGAAGTGAAGCATCGGAATTTAAAACTGGACTCACATTACGGGTTCAAATCATAGAGAGTTAGAGTGTCAGTCCTCTTGTACTTAAGTCGGCATTTTGCCTTTTGTATTATATTCGGATGCAATTTCTGTGTTTCATCGTCAATAAGAAGGTAAATGGGATACAGTAAACCAGAAGTGAAGCATCGGAATCTAAAACTGGAATCACTGGAGAGGTTCAAATCATAGAAAGTTGGAGTGTCAGTCCTCTTATACTTAAGTCGGCATTGTGCCTTTTGAATTTAATTCGGATGCAATTTCTCTGTTTCATCGTCAATAAAAAGGTCCAAGGTATACAGTAAACCTGAAGTGAAGCATCGGAATCTAAAACTGGACTCACAGGAGAGGTTCAAATCACAGAAAGTTAGGGTGTCAGTCCCCTTGTACTTAAGTCGGCATTGTGCCTTTTGAATTTAATTCCGATGCAATTTCTGTGTTTCATCGTCAATAGGAAGGTCCAAGGTATACAGTAAACCTGAAGTGAAGCATCGGAATACAAAACTGGACTCACAGGAGAGGCTCAAATCATAGAAAGTTAGAGTGTCAGTCCTCTTGTACTTATGTCGGTATTGTGAATTTTGAATTTAATTCCGATGCGTTTTCTGTGCTTCCTCGTCAATACGAAGGTCCATGGTATACAGTAAACCTGAAGTGAAGCATCGGAATTTAAAACTGGACTCACATTACGGGTTCAAATCATAGAGAGTTAGAGTGTCAGTCCTCTTGAACTTAAGTCGGCATTTTGCCTTTTGTATTATATTCGGATGCAATTTCTGTGTTTCATCGTCAATACGAAGGTCCATGGGATACAGTAAACCAGAAGTGAAGCATCGGAATCTAAAACTGGAATCACTGGAGAGGTTCAAATCATAGAAAGTTAGAGTGTCAGTCCTCTTGTACTTAAGTCGGCATTGTGCCTTTGGTATTAAATTCGGATGCAAAATCTGTGCTTCATCGTCAATAAGAAGGTCCAAGGGATACAGTAAACCTGAAGTGAAGCATCGGAATCTAAAACTGGACTCACAGGAGTGGTTCAAATCATAGAAAGTTAGAGTGTCAGTCCTCTTGTACTTAACTCGGCATTGTGCCTTTTGTATTAATTTCCGATGCAATTTCTGTGTTTCATCGTCAATAAGAAGGTCCAAAGGATACAGTAAACCTGAAGTGAAGCATCGGAATCTAACACTGGACTCACAGGTGAGGTTCAAATCATACAAAGTTAGAGTGTCAGTCCTCTTGTACTTAAGTCGGCATTGTGCCATTTGAATTTAATTCCGATGCAATTTTTGTGTTTCATCGTCAATAAGAAGGTCCAAGGAATTCAGTAAACCTGAAGTGAAGCATCGGATTCTAAAACTGGACCCACAGGAGAGGTTCAAATCATAGAACGTTAGAGTCCCAGTGATCTTGTACTTACGTCAGCATTGTGCCTTTTGTATTAAATTCGGATGCAATCTGTGTTTCATCGTCAATAAGAAGGTCCAAGGGAAACAGTAACCCTGAAGTGAGGCATAGGAATCTAAAACTGGACTGACAGGAGAGGTTCAAATCATAGAAATTAATAGTGTCAGTCCTCTTGTACTTAAGTCGGCATTGTGCCTTTTGAATTTAATTCCGATGCAATTTCTGTGTTTCATCGTCAATAAGAAGGTCCAAGGTATACAGTAAACCTGAAGTAAAGCATCGCAATCTAAAACTGGACTCACAGGAGAAGTTCAAATCAAAGAAAGTTAAAGTCTCCGTATTCTTGTGCATTGTGCATGTTGAATTTAATTCCGATGCAATTTCTGTGCTTCATCGTCAATAAGAAGGTCCTTGGTATACAATAAACCTGAAGTGTAACATCGGCATCTAAAACTGGACTCACAGGAGAGGTTCAAATCATAGAAAGTTAGAGTGTCACTATTCATGTACTTAAGTCGGCATTGTGCATTTTGAATTTAATTCCGATGCAATTTCTGTGTTTCATCGTCAATACGAAGGTCCAAGGTATACAGTAAACCTGAAGTTAAGCATCGGAATCTAAAACTGGACTCACAGGAGGGGTTCAAATCATAGAAAGTTAGAGTGTCAGTACGCTTGTACTTAAGTCGGCATTGTGCCTTTTGTATTAAATTCGGATGCAATTTCTGCGTTTCATCGTCAATAAGATGGTCCAAGGGATACAGTAAACCTTAAGTGAAGCATCGGAATCTAAAACTGGACTCACAGGAGAGTTTCAAATCATAGAAAGTTGCAGTGTCAGTCCTCTTCTACTTAAGTCGGCATTGTGCCTTTTGAATTTAATTCCGATGCATTTTCTGTGTTTCATCGTCAATAAGATGGTCCATGGTATACAGTAAACCTTAAGTGTAGCATCGGAATGTAAAACTGGACTCACAGGAGGGGTTCAAATCATAGAAAGTTAGAGTGTCCGTCCTCTTGTACTTAAGTCGGCATGGTGCTACTTTGAATTTAATTCCGATGCAATTTCTGTGTTTCATCGTCAATAAGAAGGTCCAAGGTATACAGTAAACCTGAAGTGAAGCATCGGAATCTAAAACTGGACTCACAGTAGAGGTTCAAATCATAGAAAGTGATAGTCTCTGTCCTCTTGTACTTAAGTTTGCATTGCGCCTTTTGAATTTAATTCCGATGCAATTTCCGTGCTTCATCGTCAATAAGAAGGTCCATGGTATACAGTAAATCTGAAGTGTAACATCGGCATCTAAAACAGGACTCACAGGAGAGGTTCATATTATAGAAAGTTAGAGTGTCACTCCTCTTGTACTTAAGTCGGCATTGTGGCTTTTGAATACAATTCCGATGCAATTCCTGTGTTTCATATTCAATAAGAAGTTCCGAGGTATACAGTAAAACTGAAGTGAAGCATCGGAATCTAAAACTCGACTCACAGGAGAGGTTCAAATCATAGAAAGTTAGAGTGTCATTCCTCTTGTACTTAAGTCGGCATTGTGCATTTGTATTAAATCCGGATGCAATTTCTGTGTTTCATCGTCAATAAGAAGGTACAAGGGATACAGTATACCTGAAGTGAAGCATCGGTATCTAAAGCTGGACTCACAGGAGAGGTTCAAATCATAGAAAGTTAGAGTGTTAGTCCTCTTATTCTTAACTCGGCATTAAGCCTTTTGAATTTACTTCCGATGCCATTTCTGTGTTTCATCGTCAATACGAAGGTCCAAGTATACAGTAAACCTGAAGTTAAGCATCGGAATCTAAAACTGGACTCACAGGAGAGGTTCAAATCATAGAAAGTTAGAGTATCGGTCCTTTTGTACTTAAGTCGGCATTGTGACTTTTGTATTAAATTCGGATGCAATTTCTGTGTTTCATCGTCAATAAGAAAGTCCAAGGGATACAGTAAACCTGAAGTGAAGCTTCGGGTTCTAAAACTGGACGCACAGGAGGGGTTCAAATCATAGAAAGTTAGAGTGTCAGTCCTCTTGTACTTAAGTCGGCATTGTGCATTTTGTATAAAATTCGGATGCAATTTCTGTGTTTCGTCGTCAATAAGAAGGTGCAAGGTATACAGTAAACCTGATGTGAAGCATCGGAATCTAAAACTCTACTCACAGGAGAGGTTCAAATCATAGAAAGTGATAGTGTCAGTCCTCTTGTACTTAAGTCGGCATTGTGATTTTTGTATTAAATTCGGATGCAATTTCTGTGTTTCATCGTCAATAACAAGGTCCAAGGGATATAGTAAACCTGAAGTGAAGCATCGGAATCTAAAACTGGACTCACAGAAGTGGTTCAAATCATAGAAAGTGAGAGTGTCAGTCCTCCTGTACTTAAGTCGGCATTGTGCCTTTTGTATTAAATTCGGATGCAATTTCTGTGTTTCATCGTCAATAAGAATGTATAAGGTATACAGTAAACCTGAAGTGAAGCATCGGAATCTAAAACTGGACTCACAGGGGAGTTTCAAATCTTAGAAAGTTAGAGTGTCAGTCTTCTTGTACTTTGAATTTAATTCCGATGCATTTTCTGTGCTTCATCGTCAAAAAAAGAATGTCCAAGGGATACAGTAAACCTGAAGTGAAGCATCGGAATCTAAAACTGGACTCACAATAGATGTTCAAATCATAGAAATTAGAGTGTCAGTCTTCTTGTACTTAGGTCGGCATTGTGCCTTTTGTATCAAATTCGGATGCAAATTCTGTGTTTCATCGTCAATAATACGGTCCAAGGGATACAGTAAACCTGAAGTGAAGCATCGGAATCTAAAGCTGGACTCACATTAGAGGTTCAAATCATTGAAAGGTAGAGTGTCAGTCATCTTGTACTTAAGTAGGCATTGTGCATTTTGAATTTAATTCCGATGCAATTTCTGTGTTTCATCGTCAATACGAAGGTCCAAGGTATACAGTAAACCTGAGCTTAAGCATCGGAATCTAAAACTGGAATAACAGGAGAGATTCAAATCATAGAAAGTTAGTTTGTCAGTCCGCTTGTACTTAAGTCGGCATTGTGACTTTTGTATTAAATTCGGATGTAAATTCTGTGTTTCATCGTCAATAAGAAGGTCCAAGGGATACAGTAAACTTGAAGTGATGCATCGGAATTTAAAACTGGACTCACAGGAGCTGTTCAAATCATAGAAAGTAAGAGCGTCAGTTCTCTTGTACTTATGGCGGCATTGTGCCTTTTGTATTAAATTCGGATACAATTTCTGTGTTTCATCGTCAATAAGAAGGTGCAAGGGATACAAAAAACCTGAAGTGAAGCATCGGAATCTAAAGCTGGACTCACAGGAAAGGTTCAAATCATAGTAAGTTAGAGTGTCAGTCCTCTTGTACTTAACTCGGCATTGTGCCTTTTGAATTTAGTTCCGATGCAATTTCTGTTTTTCATCGTCAATACGAAGGTCCTAGGTATACAGTAAACCTGAAGTTAAGCGCCGGAATCTAAAACTGGACTCACAGGAGAGGTTCAAATAATAGAAAGTTAGAGTGTCAGTCCTCTTGTACTTAAGTCTGCATTGTGACTTTTGTATTAATTCCGGATGCAATTTCTGTGTTTCTTCGTCAATAAGAAAGTCCAAGGGATACAGTAAACATGAAGTGAAGCTTCGGAATCTAAAACTGGACTCACAGGAGGGGTTCAAATCATAGAAAGTTAGAGTGTCAGTCCTCTTGTAGTTTAGTCGGCATTGTGCGTTTTGAATTTAATTCCGAGTCAATTTCTGTGCTTCATCGCAATAAGAAGGTCCTAGGTAGACAGTAAACCTGAAGTTAAGCATCGGAATCCAAAACTGGACTCACAGTAGAGGTTCAAATCATAGAAAGAGAGAGTGTCAGTCCTCTTTTACTTAAGGCGACATTGTGCCTTTTGAATTTCATTGCGATGCAATTTCTGTGTTTCATCGTTAATAAGAAGGTCCAAGGTATACAGTAAACCTGAAGTGAAGCATCAGAATCTAAAACTGGACTCACAGGAGAGGTTCAAATCATAGAAAGTTAGTGTGTCAGTCCTCGTGTATTTAAGCCGGCATTGTGCCTTTTGAAGTTAATTCCGATGCATGTTCTGTGTTTCACCGTCAATAAGAAAGTCCAAGTTATACAATAAACCTGAAGTGAAGCATCGGAATCTAAATCTGGTGTCACAGGAGAGGTTCAAATCATAGAAATTGAGAGTGTCAATCCTCTTTTACTTAAGTCGGCATTGTGCCTTTTCTATTGAATTCGGATTCAATTTCTGTGTTTCATCGTCAATAAGAATGTCCAAGGTATACTGTAAACCTGAAGGGAAGCATCGGAATCTAAAACTGGACTCACAGGAGAGGTTCAAATCATAGAAAGTTAGAGTGTCACTATTCATGTACTTAAGTCGGCATTGTGCATTTTGAATTTAATTCCGATGCAATTTCTGTGTTTCATCATCAATACGAAGGTCCAAGGTATACAGTAAACCTGAAGTTAAGCATCGGAATCTAAAACTGGACTCACAGGAGGGGTTCAAATCATAGAAAGTTAGAGTGTCAGTACGCTTGTACTTAAGTCGGCATTGTGCCTTTTGTATTAAATTCGGATGCAATTTCTGCGTTTCATCGTCAATAAGATGGTCCAAGGGATACAGTAAACCTTAAGTGAAGCATCGGAATCTAAAACTGGACTCACAGGAGAGTTTCAAATCATAGAAAGTTGCAGTGTCAGTCCTCTTCTACTTAAGTCGGCATTGTGCTTTTTGAATTTAATTCCGATGCATTTTCTGTGTTTCATCGTCAATAAGATGGTCCATGGTATACAGTAAACCTTAAGTGTAGCATCGGAATGTAAAACTGGACTCACAGGAGGGGTTCAAATCATAGAAAGTTAGGGTGTCCGTCCTCTTGTACTTAAGTCGGCATGGTGCTACTTTGAATTTAATTCCGATGCAATTTCTGTGTTTCATCGTCAATAAGAAGGTCCAAGGTATACAGTAAACCTGAAGTGGAGCATCGGAATCTAAAACTGGACTCACAGGAGAGGTTCAAATCATAGAAAGTGAGAGTCTCTGTCCTCTTGTACTTAAGTTTGCATTGCGCCTTTTGAATTTAATTCCGATGCAATTTCCGTGCTTCATCGTCAATAAGAAGGTCCATGGTATACAGTAAACCTGAAGTGTAACATCGGCATCTAAAACAGGACTCACAGGAGAGGTTCATATTATAGAAAGTTAGAGTGTCACTCCTCTTGTACTTAAGTCGGCATTGTGGCTTTTGAATACAATTCCGATGCAATTCCTGTGTTTCATATTCAATAAGAAGTTCCGAGGTATACAGTAAAACTGAAGTGAAGCATCGGAATCTAAAACTCGACTCACAGGAGAGGTTCAAATCATAGAAAGTTAGAGTGTCATTCCTCTTGTACTTAAGTCGACATTGTGCCTTTTGAATTTAATTCCGATGCAATTTCGGTGCTTCATCGTCAAAAAGAAGGTCCAAGGGATACAGTTAACCTGAAGTGAAGCATCGGAATCTAAAACTGGACTCACATTAAAAGTTCAAATTATTGAAAGTTAGAGTGTCAGTCCTCTTGTACTTATGTCGGCATTGTGCATTTGTATTAAATCCGGATGCAATTTCTGTGTTTCATCGTCAATAAGAAGGTACAAGGGATACAGTATACCTGAAGTGAAGCATCGGTATCTAAAGCTGGACTCACAGGAGAGGTTCAAATCATAGAAAGTTAGAGTGTTAGTCCTCTTATTCTTAACTCGGCATTAAGCCTTTTGAATTTACTTCGGATGCCATTTCTGTGTTTCATCGTCAATACGAAGGTCCAAGTATACAGTAAACCTGAAGTTAAGCATCGGAATCTAAAACTGGACTCACAGGAGAGGTTCAAATCGTAGAAAGTTAGAGTGTCGGTCCTTTTGTACTTGAGTCGGCATTGTGACTTTTGTATTAAATTCGGATGCAATTTCTGTGTTTCATCGTCAATAAGAAAGTCCAAGGGATACAGTAAACCTGAAGTGAAGCTTCGGGATCTAAAACTGGACGCACAGGAGGGGTTCAAATCATAGAAAGTTAGAGTGTCAGTCCTCTTGTACTTAAGTCGGCATTGTGCCTTTTGTATAAAATTCGGATGCAATTTCTGTGTTTCGTCGTCAATGAGAAGGTGCAAGGTATACAGTAAACCTGATGTGAAGCATCGGAATCTAAAACTCTACTCACAGGAGAGGTTCAAATCATAGAAAGTGATAGTGTCAGTCCTCTTGTACTTAAGTCGGCATTGTGCCTTTTGTATTAAATTCGGATGCAATTTCTGTGTTTCATCGTCAATAACAAGGTCCAAGGGATATAGTAAACCTGAAGTGAAGCATCGGAATCTAAAACTGGACTCACAGAAGAGGTTCAAATCATAGAAAGTGAGAGTGTCAGTCCTCCTGTACTTAAGTCGGCATTGTGCCTTTTGTATTAAATTCGGATGCAATTTCTGTGTTTCATCGTCAATAAGAATGTATAAGGTATACAGTAAACCTGAAGTGAAGCATCGGAATCTAAAACTGGACTCACAGGGGAGTTTCAAATCTTAGAAAGTTAGAGTGTCAGTCTTCTTGTACTTTGAATTTAATTCCGATGCATTTTCTGTGCTTCATCGTCAAAAAGAATGTCCAAGGGATACAGTAAACCTGAAGTGAAGCATCGGAATCTAAAACTGGACTCACATTAGATGTTCAAATCATAGAAATTAGAGTGTCAGTCTTCTTGTACTTAGGTCGGCATTGTGCCTTTTGTATCAAATTCGGATGCAAATTCTGTGTTTCATCGTCAATAATACGGTCCAAGGGATACAGTAAACCTGAAGTGAAGCATCGGAATCTAAAGCTGGACTCACATTAGAGGTTCAAATCATTGAAAGGTAGTGTGTCAGTCATCTTGTACTTAAGTAGGCATTGTGCATTTTGAATTTAATTCCGATGCAATTTCTGTGTTTCATCGTCAATACGAAGGTCCAAGGTATACAGTAAACCTGAGCTTAAGCATCGGAATCTAAAACTGGAATAACAGGAGAGATTCAAATCATAGAAAGTTAGTTTGTCAGTCCGCTTGTACTTAAGTCGGCATTGTGACTTTTGTATTAAATTCGGATGTAAATTCTGTGTTTCATCGTCAATAAGAAGGTCCAAGGGATACAGTAAACTTGAAGTGATGCTTCGGAATCTAAAACTGGACTCACAGGAGCTGTTCAAATCATAGAAAGTAAGAGCGTCAGTTCTCTTGTACTTATGTCGGCATTGTGCCTTTTGTATTAAATTCGGATACAATTTCTGTGTTTCATCGTCAATAAGAAGGTGCAAGGGATACAAAAAACCTGAAGTGAAGCATCGGAATCTAAAGCTGGACTCACAGGAAAGGTTCAAATCATAGTAAGTTAGAGTGTCAGTCCTCTTGTACTTAACTCGGCATTGTGCCTTTTGAATTTAGTTCCGATGCAATTTCTGTTTTTCATCGTCAATACGAAGGTCCTAGGTATACAGTAAACCTGAAGTTAAGCGCCGGAATCTAAAACTGGACTCACAGGAGAGGTTCAAATAATAGAAAGTTAGAGTGTCAGTCCTCTTGTACTTAAGTCGGCATTGTGACTTTTGTATTAATTCCGGATGCAATTTCTGTGTTTCTTCGTCAATACGAAAGTCCAAGGGATACAGTAAACATGAAGTGAAGCTTCGGAATCTAAAACTGGACTCACAGGAGAGGTTCTAATCGTAGAAAGTTAGAGTGTCAGTCCTCTTGTAGTTTAGTCGGCATTGTGCGTTTTGAATTTAATTCCGAGTCATTTTCTGTGCTTCATCGCAATAAGAAGGTCCTAGGTAGACAGTAAACCTGAAGTTAAGCATCGGAATCCAAAACTGGACTCACAGTAGAGGTTCAAATCATAGAAAGAGAGAGTGTCAGTCCTCTTTTACTTAAGGCGACATTGTGCCTTTTGAATTTAATTGCGATGCAATTTCTGTGTTTCAATGTTAATAAGAAGGTCCAAGGTATACAGTAAACCTGAAGTGAAGCATCAGAATCTAAAACTGGACTCACAGGAGAGGTTCAAATCATAGAAAGTTAGTGTGTCAGTCCTCGTGTACTTAAGTCGGCATTGTGCCTTTTGAATTTAATTCCGATGCATGTTCTGTGTTTCACCGTCAATAAGAAAGTCCAAGTTATACAGTAAACCTGAAGTGAAGCATCGGAATCTAAATCTGGTGTCACAGGAGAGGTTCAAATCATAGAAATTGAGAGTGTCAGTCCTCTTTTACTTAAGTCGGCATTGTGCCTTTTGTATTAAATTCGCATGCAATTTCTGTGTTTCATCATCAATAAGAAGGTTCAAGGGTACAGCAAACCTGAAGTCAAGCATCGGAATCTAAAACTGGACTCAGAGGAGAGGTTCAAATCATAGAAATTGAGAGTGTCAATCCTCTTTTACTTAAGTCGGCATTGTGCCTTTTCTATTGAATTCGGATTCAATTTCTGTGTTTCATCGTCAATAAGAATGTCCAAGGTATACTGTAAACCTGAAGGGAAGCATCGGAATCTAAAACTGGACTCACAGGAGAGGTTCAAATCACACAATGTTAGAGTGTCAGCATTCTTGTACTTAGATCGGCATTGTGCCTTTTGCATTAACTTCGGATGCAAACTCTGTGTTTCATCTTCAATAAGAAGGTCCAGGGGATACAGTAAACCAGAAGTGAAGCATCGGAATCTAAAGCTGGTCTCACAGGAGAGGTTCAAATCATAGAAAGAGAGAGTGTCAGTCCTGTTTTACTTTAGTCGACATTGTGCCTTTTGTATTACATTCCGATGCAATTTCTGTGTTTCGTCGTCAATAATAAGGTCCAAGGGATACAGTAAACCTGAAGTGAAGCATCGGAATCATAAACTGGACTCACAGGACAGGTTCAAATCATAGAAAGTGAGACTGTCAGTACTCTTGTACTTATGTCGGCATTGTGCCTTTTGTATTAAATTCGGATGCAATTTCTGTGTTTCATCGTCAATAAGAAGGTGCAAGGTATACAGTAAACCTGAAGTGAAGCATTGGAATCTAAAACTGGACTCACAGGAGAGGTTCAACTCATAGAAAGGCAGAGTGTCAGTCCTCTTGTACTTAAGTCGGCATTGTGCCTTTTGTATTAAATTCGGACGCAATTTCTGTGTTTGATCGTCAATAAGAATGTGCAAGGTATACAGTAAACATGAAGTGAAGCTTCGGAATCTAAAACTGTAATCACAGGAGAAGTTCAATTCATGGAAAGAGAGAAGGTCAGTCCTCTTTTACTTAAGTCAGCATTGTGCCTTTTGTATAAAATTCGGATGCAATTTCTGTATATCATGGTCAATAAGAAGGTCCAAGGGATACAGTAAACCTGAAGTGGAGCATCGGAATCTAAAACTGGACTCACAGGAGAGGTTCAAATCA
Organism: Schistocerca americana; assembly: GCF_021461395.2. Classification (NCBI taxonomy): domain Eukaryota; kingdom Metazoa; phylum Arthropoda; class Insecta; order Orthoptera; family Acrididae; genus Schistocerca; species Schistocerca americana. Next base: position 9,868,877 of record NW_025725481.1, on the reverse strand, counting down.
TAGAAAGAGAGAGTGACAGTCCTCTTTTACTTCAGTCGGCATTATGCCTTTTGTATTAAATTCGGAGGCCATTTCTGTGTTTCATCGTCATTAAGAAGGTCCAAGGGATACAGTAAACCTGAAGTGAAGCTTCGGAATCTAAAACTGTACTCACAGGAGAGGTTCAAATCATGAAAGAGAGTGTGTCTGTTCTCTTGTACATAGGTCGGCATTGTGCCTTTTGTATTAAATTCCGATGCAATTTCTGTGTTTCATCGTCAATAAGAAGGTGCAAGGTATGCAGTAATCCAGAAGTAAAGCATCGGAAACTAAACCTGGACACACAGAAGAGGCTCAAATCATAGAAAGAGGGAGTGTCAGGCCTCTTTTACTTAAGTCGGCATTGTGCCTTTTGTATTTAATTCGGATGCAATTTCTGTATTTCATCGTCAATAAGAAGGTGCAAGGTATACAGTAAACCTGAAGTGAGGCATCGGAATCTAAAACTGGACTCACAGGGGAGGTTCAAATCATAGAAAGAGAGAGTAACAGTCCTCTTTTACTTAAGTCGGCATTGTGCCTTTTGTATTAAATTCCGATGCTAATTCTGTGTTTCATCGTCCATAAGAAGGTCCATGGGAAACAGTAAACATGAAGTGAAGCATCGGAATGTAAAACTCGACCCACAGGAGAGGTTCAAATCATCGAAAGAGAAAGTGTCAGTCCTCTTGTACTGAAGTCGGCATTGTGCCGTTTGTATTAAATTCGGATGCAATTTCTGTGTTTTATCGTCAATAAGAAGGTCCAAGTGGTACAGTTAAACCTGAAGTGAAGCATCGGAATCTGAAACTGGACTCACAGGAGAGGTTCAAATCATAGAAAGAGAGAGTGTCAGTCCTCTTTTACTTAGGTTGGCATTGTGCATTTTGTATTAAATTTGGATGCAATTTCTGTATTTCATCGTCAATAAGAAGGTCCAAGGGATACAGTAAACCTGAAGTGAAGCATCGGAATCTAAAACTGGACTCAGAGGAGATTTTCAAATCATAGAAACTGAGAGTGTCAGTCCTCTTGTACTTAAGTCGGCATTGTGCTTTTTGTATTAAATTCCGATGCAATTTCTGTGTTTCATCGTCAATAAGAAGGTGCAAGGTATACAGTAAACCTGAAGTGAGGCATCGGAATCCAAAACTGGACTCACAGGAGAGGTTCAAATCATAGAAAGAGAGAGTGACAGTCCTCTTTTACTTAAGTCGGCATTATGCCTTTTGTATTAAATTCGGAGACAATTTCTGTGTTTCATCGTCAATAAGAAGGTCCAAGGGATAAAGTAAACCTGAAGTGAAGCATCGGTATCTAAAACTGGACTCACAGGAGAGGTTCAAATCATAGAAAGAGAGAGTGTCTCTCCTGTTTTACTTTAGTCGGCATTGTGCCTTTTGTGTTGAATTCCGATGCTAATTCTGTGTTTCATCGTCAATAAGAAGGTCCAAGGGATACAGTAAACCTGAAGTGAAGCATCGGAATCTAAAACTGGACTCAGAGGAGTGGTTCAAATCATAGAAAGTGAGAGTGTCAGTCCTCTTGTACTTAGGTCGGCTTTGTGCCTTTTGTATTAAATTCTGATGCAATTTCTATATTTCATCGTCAATAAGAAGGTCCCAGGGATACAGTAAACCTGAAGTGAAGCATCGGTATCTAAAACTGGACTCACAGGAGAGGTTCAAATCATAGAAAGTTTGAGTGTCAGTCCTTTTGTACTTAAGTCGGCATAGTGCATTTTGTATTATATTCGGATGCAATTTCTGCGTTTCATCGTCAATAAGATGGTCCAAGGGATACAGTAAACCTGAAGTGAAGCATCGGAAACTAAAACTGGACTCACAGGAGAGCTTCAAATCATAGAAAGTGAGAGTGTCAGTCCTCTTGTACTTAAGTCGGCATTGTGACTTTTGTATTAAATTCGGATGCAATTTCTATGTTTCATCGTCATTAAGAAGGTCCAAAGTATACAGTAAACCTGAAGTGAAGCTTCGGAATTTAAAACTGGACTCACAGGAGAGGTTCAAATCATAGAAATTGGAGTGTCAGTCCTCCTGACCATAAGTCCACATTGTGCCTTTTGTATTAAATTCGGATGCAATTTCTGTGTTTCATTGTCAATAAGAAGGTCCAAGGGATACAGTAAACCTGAAGTGAAGCATCGGAATCTAAAACTGGACCCACAGGAGAGTTTCAAATCATAGAAAGTTACAGTGTCAGTCCTCTTTTACTTAAGTCGGCATTGTTCCTTTTGAATTTAATTCCGATGCATTTTCTGTGTTTCATCGTCAATAAGTAGGTCCACGGTATACAGTAAACCTTAAGTGTAGCATCGGAATCTAAAACTGGACTCACAGGAGGGGTTCAAATCATAAAAAGTTAGAGTGTCCGTCCTCTTGTACTTAAGTCGGCATGGTGCTACTTTGAATTTAATTCCGATGCAATTTCTGTGTTTCATCGTCAATAAGAAGGTGCAAGGTATACAGTAAACCCGAAGTGAAGTATCGGAATCTAAAACTGGACTCACAGGAGAGGTTCAAATCATAGAAAGAGAGAGTGACAGTCCTCTTTTACTTAAGTCGGCATTGTGCCTTTTGTATTAAATTCGGATGCAATTTCTGTGTTTCATCGTCAATAAGAAGGTCCAAGGGATACAGTAAACCTGAAGTGAAGCATCGGAATATAAAACTGGACTCACAGGAGAGGTTCAAATCATAGAAAGTGAGAGTGTCAGTCCTCTTGTACTTAAGTTGGTATTGTGCCTTTTGTATTAAATTCCGATGCAATTTCTGTGTTTTATCGTCAATAAGAAGGTGCAAGGTATACAGTAAACCTGAAGTGAAGCATCGGAATCTAAAACTGGACTCACAGGAGACGTTCAAATCATAGAAAGAGAGAGTGTCAGTCCTCTTTCACTTAAGTCGGCATTGTGCCTTTTGTATTAAATTCGAATGCAATTTCTGTGTCTCATCGTCAATGAAAGGGTCCAAGGGATCAGTAAACCAGAAGTGAAGCATCGAAATCTAAAACTGGACTCACAGGAGAGGTTCAAATCATAGAAAGGGAGAGTGTCAGTCCTCTAGTACTTAAGTCGGCATTGTGCCTTTTGTATTAAATTCGGATGCAATATCTGTGTTTGATCGTCAATAAGAATGTGCAAGGTATACAGTAAACATGAAGTGAAGCTTCGGAATCTAAAACTGTACTCACAGGAGAGGTTCAAATCATGAAAGAGAGTGTGTCAGTTCTCTTGTACTTAAGTCGGCATTGTGCCTTTTGTATTAAATTCCGATGCTATTCCTGTGTTTCATCGTCAATAACAAGGTGCAAGGTATCCAGTAATCCAGAAGTGAAGCATCGGAAACTAATCCTGGACTCACAGAAGAGGCTCAAATCATAGAAAGAGGGAGTGTCAGGCCTCTTTTACTTAAGTCGGCATTGTGCCTTTTGTATTTAATTCGGATGCAATTTCTGTATTTCATCGTCAATAAGAAGGTGCAAGGTATACAGTAAACCTGAAGTGAGGCATCGGATTCTAAAACTGGACTCACAGGAGAGGTTCAAATCATAGAAAGAGAGGGTGACAGTCCTCTTTTACTTAAGTCCGCATTGTGCCTTTTGTATTAAATTCGGAGGCAATTTCTGTGTTTCATCGTCAATAAGAAGGTCCAAGGTATACAGTAAACCTGAAGTGAAGCTTCGGTATCTAAAACTGGACTCACAGGAGAGGTTCAAATCATAGAAAGAGAGAGTGTCAGTCCTGTTTTACTTTAGTCGACATTGTGCCTTTTGTATTGAATTCCGATGCTAATTCTGTGTTTCATCGTCAATAAGAAGGTCCAAGGGATACAGTAAACCTGAAGTGAAGCATCGGAATCTAAAACTGGACCTACAGGAGAGGTTCAAATCATCGAAAGAGAAAGTGTCAGTCCTCTTGTACTTAGGTCGGGATTGTGCCGTTTGTATTAAATTCGGATGCAATTCCTGTGTTTTATCGTCAATAAGAAGGTCCAAGGGATACAGTAAACCTGAAGTGAAGCATCGGAATGTAAAACTCGACCCACAGGAGAGGTTCAAATCATCGAAAGAGAAAGTGTCAGTCCTCTTGTACTGAAGTCGGCATTGTGCCGTTTGTATTAAATTCGGATGCAATCTCTGTGTTTTATCGTCAATAAGAAGGTCAAAGTGATACAGTTAAACCTGAAGTGAAGCATCGGAATCTGAAACTGGACTCACAGGAGAGGTTCAATCATAGAAAGAGAGAGTGTCAGTCCTCTTTTACTTAGGTCGGCATTGTGCATTTTGTATTACATTTGGATGCAATTTCTGTATTTCATCGTCAATAAGAACGTCCAAGGGATACAGTAAACCTGAAGTGAAGCATCGGAATCTAAAACTGGACTCAGAGGAGATTTTCAAATCATAGAAACTGAGAGTGTCAGTCCTCTTGTACTTAAGTCGGCATTGTGCTTTTTGTATTGAATTCCGATGCAATTTCTGTGTTTCATCGTCAATAAGAATGTGCAAGGTATACAGTAAACCTGAAGTGAGGCATCGGATTCCAAAACTGGACTCACAGGAGAGGTTCAAATCATAGAAAGAGAGAGTGACAGTCCTCTTTTACTTAAGTCGGCATTATGCCTTTTGTATTAAATTCGGAGGCAATTTCTGTGTTTCATCGTCAATAAGAAGGTCCAAGGGATACAGTAAACCTGAAGTGAAGCATCGGTATCTAAAACTGGACTCACAGGAGAGGTTCAAATCATAGAATGAGAGAGTGTCAGTCCTGTTTTACTTTAGTCGGCATTGTGCCTTTTGTGTTGAATTCCGATGCTAATTCTGTGTTTCATCGTCAATAAGAAGGTCCAAGGGATACAGTAAACCTGAAGTGAAGCATCGGAATCCAAAACTGGACCTACAGGAGAGGTTCAAATCATCGAAAGAGAAAGTGTCAGTCCTCTTGTACTTAGGTCGGCATTGTGCCGTTTGTATTAAATTCGGACGCAATTCCTGTGTTTTATCGTCAATAAGAAGGTCCAAGGGATACAGTAAACCTGAAGTCAAGCATCGGAATCTAAAACTGGACTCACAGGAGAGGTTCAAATCATAGAAAGAGAGAGTGACAGTCCTCCTTTACTTAAGTAGGCATTGTGCCTTTTGTATCAAATTCGGATGCAATTTCTGTGTCTCATCGTCAATAAGAAGGTCCAAAGGATACAGTAAACCTGAAGTGAAGCATCGGAATCTAAAACTGGACTCACAGGACAGGTTCAATTCATAGAAAGTTAGAGTGTCAGTCCTCTTTTACTTAAGTCGGCATTGTGCCTTTTATATTTAATTCGGTTGCAATTTCTGTGTTTCATCGTCAATAACAAGGTCCAACGGATACAGTAAACCTGAAGTGAAGCATCGGAATCAAAAACTGGACTCACAGGAGTGGTTCAAATCATAGAAAGTGAGAGTGTCAGTCCTCTTGTACTTAGGTCGGCTTTGTGCCTTTTGTATTAAATTCGGATGCAATTTCTGTATTTCATCGTCAATAAGAAGGTCCAAGGGATACAGTAAACCTGAAGTGAAGCATCGGTATCTAAAACTGGACTCACAGGAGAGGTTCAAATCATAGAAAGTTTGAGTGTCAGTCCTTTTGTACTTAAGTCGGCATTGTGCCTTTTGTATTATATTCGGATGCAATTTCTGCGTTTCATCGTCAATAAGATGGTCCAAGGGATACAGTAAACCTGAAGTGAAGCATCAGAAACTAAAACTGGACTCACAGGAGAACTTCAAATCATAGAAAGTGAGAGTGTCAGTCCTCTTGTACTTAAGTCGGCATTGTGCCTTTTGTATTAAATTCGGATGCAATTTCTATGTTTCATCGTCATTAAGAAGGTCCAAGGTATACAGTAAACCTGAAGTGAAGCTTCGGAATTTAAAACTGGACTCACAGGAGAGGTTCAAATCATAGAAATTAGAGTGTCAGTCCTCCTGATCATAAGTCCGCATTGTGCCTTTTGTATTAAATTCGGATGCAATTTCTGTGTTTCATCGTTAATAAGAAGGTCCAAGGGATACAGTAAACCTGAAGTGAAGCATCGGAATCTAAAACTGGACTCACAGGAGAGTTTCAAATCATAGAAAGTTACAGTGTCAGTCCTCTTCTACTTAAGTCGGCATTGTTCCTTTTGAATTTAATTCCGATGCATTTTCTGTGTTTCATCGTCAATAACTAGGTCCATGGTATACAGTAAACCTTAAGTGTAGCATCGGAATCTAAAACTGGATTCACAGGAGGGGTTCAAATCATAAAAAGTTAGAGTGTCCGTCCTCTTGTACTTAAGTCGGCATGGTGCTACTTTGAATTTAATTCCGATGCAATTTCTGTGTTTCATCGTCAATAAGAAGGTGCAAGGTATGCAGTAAACCCGAAGTGAAGTATCGGAATCTAAAACTGGACTCACAGGAGACGTTCAAATCATAGAAAGAGAAAGTGTCAGTCCTCTTTCACTTAAGTCGGCATTGTGCATTTTGTATTAAATTCGAATGCAATTTCTGTGTCTCATCGTCAATAAAAGGGTCCAAGGGATCAGTAAACCAGAAGTGAAGCATCGAAATCTAAAACTGGACTCTAAGGAGTGGTTCAAATCATAGAAAGGGAGAGTGTCAGTCCTCTTCTACTTAAGTCGGCATTGTTCCTTTTGAATTTAATTCCGATGCATTTTCTGTGTTTCATCGTCAATAACTAGGTCCATGGTATACAGTAAACCTTAAGTGTAGCATCGGAATCTAAAACTGGACTCACAGGAGGGGTTCAAATCATAAAAAGTTAGAGTGTCCGTCCTCTTGTACTTAAGTCGGCATGGTGCTACTTTGAATTTAATTCCGATGCAATTTCTGTGTTTCATCGTCAATAAGAAGGTGCAAGGTATACAGTAAACCCGAAGTGAAGTATCGGAATCTAAAACTGGACTCACAGGAGACGTTCAAATCATAGAAAGAGAGAGTGTCAGTCCTCTTTCACTTAAGTCGGCATTGTGCCTTTTGTATTAAATTCGAATGCAATTTCTGTGTCTCATCGTCAATAAAAGGGTCCAAGGGATCAGTAAACCAGAAGTGAAGCATCGAAATCTAAAACTGGACTCACAGGAGTGGTTCAAATCATAGAAAGGGAGAGTGTCAGTCCTCTTGTACTTAAGTCGGCATTGTGCCTTTTGTATTAAATTCGGATGCAATTTCTGTGTTTGATCGTCAATAAGAGTGTGCAAGGTATACAGTAAACATGAAATGAAGCTTCGGAATCTAAAACTGTACTCACAGGAGAGGTTCAAATCATGAAAGAGAGTGTGTCAGTTCTCTTGTACTTAAGTCGGCATTGTGCCTTTTGTATTAAATTCCGATGCAATTTCTGTGTTTCATCGTCAATAAGAAGGTGCAAGGTATGCAGTAATCCAGAAGTGATGCATCGGAAACTAATCCTGGACTCACAGAAAAGGCTCAAATCATAGAAAGAGGGAGTGTCAGGCCTCTTTTACTTAAGTCGGCATTGTGCCTTTTGTATTTAATTCGGATGCAATTTCTGTATTTCATCGTCAATAAGAAGGTGCAAGGTATACAGTAAACCTGAAGTGAGGCATCGGAATCTAAAACTGGACTCACAGGAGAGGTTCAAATCATAGAAAGAGAGAGTGACAGTCCTCTTTTACTTAAGTCCGCATTGTGCCTTTTGTATTAAATTCGGAGGCAATTTCTGTGTTTCATCGTCAATAAGAAGGTCCAAGGGATACAGTAAACCTGAAGTGAAGCATCGGTATCTAAAACTGGACTCACAGGAGAGGTTCAAATCATAGAAAGAGAGAGTTGAAGTCCTTTTTACTTTAGTCGACATTGTGCCTTTTGTATTGAATTCCGATGCTAATTCTGTGTTTCATCGTCAATAAGAAGGTCCAAGGGATACAGTAAACCTGAAGTGAAGCATCGGAATCTAAAACTGGACCTACAGGAGAGGTTCAAATCATGGAAAGAGAAAGTGTCAGTCCTCTTGTACTTAGGTCGGCATTGTGCCTTTTGTATGAAATTCGGATGCAATTCCTGTGTTTTATCGTCAATAAGAAGGTCCAAGGGATGCAGTAAACCTGAAGTGAAGCATCGGAATCTAAAACTGGACCTACAGGAGAGGTTCAAATCATCGAAAGAGAAAGTGTCAGTCCTCTTGTACTTAGGTCGGCATTGTGCCGTTTGTATTAAATTCGGATGCAATTTCTGTATTTCATCGTCAATAAGAAGGTCCAAGCGATACAGTAAACCTGAAGTGAAGCATCGGAATCTAAAACTGGACTCAGAGGAGATTTTCAAATCATAGAAACTGAGAGTGTCAGTCCTCTTGTACTTAAGTCGGCAGTGTGCTTTTTGTATTAAATTCCGATTCAATTTCTGTGTTTCATCGTCAATAAGAAGGTGCAAGGTATACAGTAAACCTGAAGTGAGGCATCGGAATCCAAAACTGGACTCACAGGAGAGGTTCAAATCATAGAAAGAGAGAGTGACAGTCCTCTTTTACTTAAGTCGGCATTATGCCTTTTGTATTAAATTCGGAGGCAATTTCTGTGTTTCACCGTCAATAAAAAGGTCCAAGGGATACAGTATACCTGAAGTGAAGCATCGGCATCTAAAACTGGACTCACAGGAGAGGTTCAAATCATAGAAAGAGAGAGTGTCAGTCCTGCTTAACTTTAGTCGACATTGTGCCTTTTGTATTGAATTCCGATGCTAATTCTGTGTTTCATCGTCAATAAGAAGGGCCAAGGGATACAGTAAACCTGAAGTGAAGCATCGGAATCTAAAACTGGACCTACAGGAGAGGTTCAAATCATCGAAAGAGAAAGTGTCAGTCCTCTTGTACTTAGGTCGGCATTGTGCCGTTTGTATTAAATTCGGATGCAATTCCTGTGTTTTATCGTCAATAAGAAGGTCCAAGGGATACAGTAAACCTGAAGTGAAGCATCGGAATCTAAAACTGGACTCACAGGAGAGGTTCAAATCATAGAAAGAGAGAGTGACAGTCCTCTTTTACTTAAGTCGGCATTGTGCCTTTTGTATCAAATTCGGATGCAATTTCTGTGTTTCTCCGTCAATAAGAAGGTCCAAAGGATACAGTAAACCTGAAGTGAAGCATCGGAATCTAAAACTGGACTCACAGGAGAGGTTCAAATCATAGAAAGTGAGAGTGTCAGTCCTCATGTACTTAGGTCGGCTTTGTGCCTTTTGTATTAAATTCGGATGCAATTTCTGTATTTCATCGTCAATAAGAAGGTCCAAGGGATACAGTAAACCTGAAGAGTAGCATCGGTATCTAAAACTGGACTCACAGGAGTGGTTCAAATCATAGAAAGTTTGAGTGTCAGTCCTTTTGTACTTAAGTCGGCATTGTGCCTTTTGTATTAAATTCGGATGCAATTTCTGTGTTTCATCGTCAATAAGGAGGTCCAAGGGATACAGTAAACCTGAAGTGAAGCATCGGAATCTAAAACTGGACTCACAGGAGAGTTTCAAATCATAGAAATTTACAGTGTCAGTCCTCTTCTACGTAAGTCGGCATTGTGCCTTTTGAATTTAATTCCGATGCATTTTCTGTGTTTCATCGTCAATAAGTAGGGCCATGGTATACAGTAAACCTTAAGTGTAGCATCGGAATCTAAAACTGGACTCACAGGAGGGGTTCAAATCGTAGAAAGTTAGAGTGTCCGTCCTCTTGTACTTAAGTCGGCATAGTGCTACTTTGAATTTAATTCCGATGCAATTTCTGTGTTTCATCGTCAATACGAAGGTGCAAGGTATACAGTAAACCCGAAGTGAAGTATCGGAATCTAAAACTGGACTCACAGGAGAGTTTCAAATCATAGAAAGAGAGAGTGACAGTCTTCTTTCACTTAAGTCGGCATTGTGCCTTTTGTATTAAATTCGGATGCAATTTCTGTGTTTCATCGTCAATAAGAAGGTCCAAGGGATACAGTAAACCTGAAGTGAAGCATCGGAATCTAATACTGGACTCACAGGAGAGGTTCAAATGATAAGAATGGTGAGTGTCAGTCCTCTTGTACTTAAGTTGGCATTGTGCCTTTTGTATAAAATTCTTATGCAATTTCTGTGTTTCATCGTCAATAAGAAGGTGCAAGGTATGCAGCAAACCTGAAGTGTAGCATCGGAATCTAAAACTGGACTCACAGGAGAGGTTCAAATCATAGAAAGTGAGAGTGTCAGTCCTCTTGTACTTCAGTCGGCATTGTGCCTTTGGTATTAAATTCGGATGCTATTTCTGTATTTCATTGTCAGTAAGAAGGTCCAAGGGAAATAGTAAACCTGAAGTGAATCATCGGAATCTAAAACTGGACTCACAGGAGAGGTTCAAATCATAGAAAGTTAGAGTGTCAGTGCTCTTGTACTTAAGTCGGCATTGTGCCTTTTGAATTTAATTCCGATGCCATTTCTGTGTTTCATCGTCAATAAGAAGGTGCAAGGTATACAGTCAACCTGAAGTGAAGCATCGGAATCTAAACCTGGACTCACAGGAGAGGTTCAAATCATAGAAAGTTAGAGTTTCAGTCGTCTTGTACTTAAGTCGGCTTTGTGCCTTTTGTATTAAATTCGGATAGATACTCTGTGTTTCATCGTCAATAAGAAGGTCCAAGGGATACAGTAAACCTGAAGTGAAACAACGGAATCTAAAACTGGACTCACAGGAGAGGTTCAAATCATAGAAAGTGAGAGTGTCAGTCCTCCTTTACTTAAGTCGGCATTGTGCCTTTTGCATTAAATTCCGATGAAATTTCTGTGTTTCATCGTCAATAAGAAGGTGCACGGTATACAGTAAGCCTGAAGTGAGGCATCGGAATATAAATCTGGACTCACAGGAGAGGTTCAAATCATAGAAAGAGAGAGTGTCAGTCCTCTTGTACTTAAGTCGGTGCATTTTGTATTATATTCCGATGCAATTTCTGTGTTTCATCGTCAATAAGAAGGTGCAAGGGATACAGTAAACCTGAAGTGATGCATCGGAATTTAAAACTGGACTCACAGGAGATGTTCAAATCATAGAAAGTGAGAGTGTCAGTCCTCTTGTACTTATGCCTGCATTGTGCCGATTGTATTAAATTCCGATGCAATTTCTGTGTTTCATCGTCAATAAGAAGGTCCAAGGGATACGGTAAACCTGAAGCGAAGCATCGGAATCTAAAACTGGACTCACAGGGGAGGTTCAAATCATAGAAAGTTAGAGTGTCAGTCCCCTTTTATTTAAGTCGCCATTGTGCCTTTTGTATTAAATTCGGATGCAATTTCTGTGTTTCATCGTCAATAAGAAGTTCCAAGGGATACAGTATACCTGAAGTGAAGCATCGGAATCTAAAACTGGACTCACAGGAGAGGTTCTAATCATACAAAGTGCGAGTTTCAGTCCTCTTGTACTTAAGTCGGCTTTGTGCCTTTTGTATTAAATTCGGATGGAAACTCTGTGTTTCATCGTCAGTAAGAAGGTCCAAGGGATACAGTAAACCTGAAGTGAAGCATCGGAATCTAAAACTGGACTCACAGGAGAGGTTCTAATCATACAAAGTGCGAGTTTCAGTCCTCTTTTACTTAAGTCGGCATTGTGCCTTTTGCATTAAATTCCGATGCAATTTCTCTGTTTCATCGTCAATAAGAAGGTGCAAGGTATACAGTAAACCTGAAGTGAAGCATCAGAATCTAAAACTGGACTCACGGGAGTGGTTCAAATCATAGAAAGTGAGAGTGTCAGTCCTCTTGTACTTAGGTCGGCTTTGTGCCTTTTGTATTAAATTCGGATGCAATTTCTGTACTTCATCGTCAATACGAAGGTCCAAGGGATACAGTAAACCTGAAGTGAAGCATCGGTATCTAAAACTGGACTCACAAGAGAGGTTCAAATCATAGAAAGAGAGCGTGTCAGTCCTCTTTTACTTAAGTCGTCATTGTGCCTTTTGTATTGAATTCCGATGCAAATTCTGTGTTTCATCGTCAATAAGAAGGTCCAAGGGATACAGTAAACCTGAAGTGAAGCATCGGAATCTAAAACTGGACCCACAGGAGAGGTTCAAATCATAGAAAGAGAGAGTGACAGTCCTGTTTTACTTAAGTCGGCATTGTGCCTTTTGTATTAAATTCGGATGCAATTTCTATATTTCATCGTCAATAAGAAGGTCCAAGGGATACGGTAAACCTGAAGTGAAGCATCGGAATCTAATACTGAACTCACAGGAGAGGTTCAAATCATAAGAAGGGAGAGTGTCAGTCCTCTTGTACTTAAGTTGGCATTGTGCCTTTTGTATAAAATACTTATGCAATTTCTGTGTTTCATCGTCAATAAGAAGGTGCAAGGTATACAGCAAACCTGAAGTGAAGCATTGGAATCTAAAACTGGACTCACAGGAGAGGTTCAAATCATAGAAAGTGAGAGTGCCAGTCCTCTTGTACTTCAGTCGGCATTGTGCCATTTGTATTAAATTCGGATGCAATTTCTGTGTTTCATCGTCGATAAGGAGGTATAAGGTATACAGTAAACCTGAAGTTAAACATCGGAATCTAAAACTGGACTCACAGGAGAGGTTCAAATCATAGAAAGTTAGATTTTTAGCGCTCTTGTACTTCAGTCGGCATTGTGACTTTTGAATTTAATTCCGATGCAATTTCTGTGTTTCATCGTCAATAAGAAGGTGCAAGGTATACAGTCAACCTTAAGTGAAGCAACGGAATCTAAAACTTGACTCACAGGAGAGGTTCAAATCACAGAAAGTGAGAGTGTCAATCCTCTTTTACTTATGTCGGCCTTGTGGCTTTTGTATTAAATTCGGATGCAATTTCTGTGTTTCATCGTCAATAGGAAGGTCCAAAGGATACTTTAAACCTGAAGTGAAGCATCGGAATCTAAAACTGGACTCACAGGAGAGGTTCAAATCACAGTTAGAGAGAGTGTCAGTCCTGTTGTACTTAAGTCGGCATTGTGCCTTCTGTATTGAATTCCGACGCAATTTCTGTGTTTCATCGTCAATAAGAAGGTCCAAGGGATACAGTAAACCTGAATTGAAGCATCGGCATCTAAAACTGGAATCACAGGAGAGGTTCAAAGGATAGAAAGAGAGAGTGTCAGTCCTCTTTTACTTATGTCGGCATTGTGCCTTTTGTATTAAATTCGGATGCTATTTCTGTATTTCATAGTCAGTAAGAAGGTCCAAGGGAACTAGTAAACCTGAAGTGAGGCATCGGAATCTAAAACTGGACTCACAGGAGAGGTTCAAATTTTAGAAAGTTAGAGTGTCAGTCCTCATGTACTTAAGTCGGCAATGTTCTTTTTCTATTAAATTCGGATGCAATTTCTGTGTTTCATCGTCAATAAGAAGGTGCAAGTTATGCAGTAAACCTGAAGTGAAGCATCGGAATCCAAAACTGGACTCACAGGAGAGGTTCGAATCATAGAAAGTGAGAGTGTCAGTCCTCTTTTACTTAAGTCGGCATTCTGGCTTTTGTATTAAATTCGGATCCAATTTCTGTGTTTCATCGTCAATAAGATGTGAAGCATCGGAATCTAAAACTGGACTCACAGGAGGGGTTCAAATCTTAGAAAGTTAGAGTGTCAGTGCTCTTGTACTTAAGTCGGCATTGTGCCTTTTGAATTTAATTCCGATGCAATTTCTGTGTTTCATCGTCAATAAGAAGGTGCAAGGTATACAGTCAACCTGAAGTGAAGCATCGGAATCTGAAACTGGACTCACAGGAGAGGTTCAAATCATAGAAAGAGAGAGTGTCAGTCCTCTTGTACTTAAGTCGGCATTGTGCTTTTTGTATTAAATTCCGATGCAATTTCTGTGTTTCATCGTCAATAAGAAGGTCCAGGGGATACAGTAAACCTGAAGTGAAGCATCGGAATCTAAAACTGGACTCACAGGAGAGGTTCAAATCATAGAAAGAGAGAGTGTCAGTGCTCTTGTACTTAAGTCGGCATTGTGCCTTTTGTATTAAATTCCGATGCAATTTCTGTGTTTCATCGTCAATAAGAAGGTGCAAGGTATTCAGTAAACCTGAAGTGAAGCATCGGAATCTAAAACTGGACTCAATGGAGAGGGTCAAATCTTAGAAAGTTAGAGTGTCAGCCCTCTTGTACTTAAGCCGGCATTGTGCCTTTTCTATTAAATTCGGATGCAATTTCTGTGTTTCATCGTCAATAAGAAGGTCTAAGGGATACAGTAAACCTGAAGTGAAACATCGGAATCTAAAACTGGACTCACAGGAGAGCTTCAAATCATAGAATGTGGGAAAGGCAGGCCTCTTTTACTTAAGTCGTCTTTCTGCCTTTTGTATCAAATTCCGATGCAATTTCTGTGTTTCATCGTCAATAAGAAGGTGCAAGGGATACAGTAAACCTGAAGTGAAGCATCGGAATTTAAAACTGGACTCACAGGAGATGTTCAAATCATAGAATGGGAGAGTGTCAGTCCTCTTGTACTTATGTCTGCATTGTGCCAATTGTATTAAATTCGGATGCAATTTCTGTGTTTCATCGTCAATAAGAAGGTCCAAGGGATACAGTAAACCTGAAGTGAAGCATCGGAATCTAAAACTCGACTCACAGCAGAGGTTCAAATCATAGCAAATTAGAGTGTCAGTCCTCTTGTACTTAAGTCGGCATTGTGCCTATTGAATTAATTACGGATGCAATTTTTGTGTTTCATCGTCATTAAGAAGGTCCAAGGTATCCAGTAAACCTGAAGTGAAGCATCGGAATCTAAGACTGGACTCACAGGAGAGGTTCAAATCATAGCTAGTGAGAGTGTCAGTCCTCTTTTACTTAAGTCGGCATTGTGCCTTTTGCATTAAATTTCGATGCAATTTCTGTGTTTCATCGTCAATAGAAGGTGCAAGGTATACAGTAAACCTGAAGCGAAGCATCGGAATCTAAAACTGGACTCACAGGAGAGGTTCAAATCATAGAAAGTTGGAGTGTCAGTCCTCTTTTATTTAAGTCGCCATTGTGCCTTTTGTATTAAATTCGGATGAAATTTCTGTGTTTCGTCGTCAATAAGAAGTTCCAAGGGATACAGTGTACCTGAAGTGAAGCATCGGAATCTAAAACTGGACTCTCAGGAGAGGTTCAAATCATAGAAAGAGAAAGTGTCAGTCCTGTTGTACTTAAGTCGGCTTTGTGCCTGTTGTATTAAATTCCGATGCAATTTCTGTGTTTCATCGTCAATAACAAGGTCCAAGGTATACAGTAAACCTGAAGTGAAGCATCGGCATCTAAAACTGGAATCACAGGAGAGGTTCAAATCATAGAATGGGAGAGTGTCAGTCCTCTTGTACTTATGTCTGCATTGTGCCGATTGTATTAAATTCGGATGCAATTTCTGTGTTTCATCGTCAATAAGAAGGTCCAAGGGATACAGTAAACCTGAAGTGAAGCATCGGAATCTAAAACTGGACTCACAGCAGAGGTTCAAATCATAGCAAATTAGAGTGTCAGTCCTCTTGTACTTAAGTCGGCATAGTGCCTATTGAATTAATTACGGATGCAATTTTTGTGTTTCATCGTCATTAAGAAGGTCCAAGGTATCCAGTAAACCTGAAGTGAAGCATCGGAATCTAAGACTGGACTCACAGGAGAGGTTCAAATCATAGCTAGTGAGAGTGTCAGTCCTCTTTTACTTAAGTCGGCATTGTGCCTTTTGCATTAAATTTCGATGCAATTTCTGTGTTTCATCGTCAATAGAAGGTGCAAGGTATACAGTAAACCTGAAGCGAAGCATCGGAATCTAAAACTGGACTCACAGGAGAGGTTCAAATCATAGAAAGTTGGAGTGTCAGTCCTCTTTTATTTAAGTCGCCATTGTGCCTTTTGTATTAAATTCGGATGAAATTTCTGTGTTTCGTCGTCAATAAGAAGTTCCAAGGGATACAGTGTACCTGAAGTGAAGCATCGGAATCTAAAACTGGACTCTCAGGAGAGGTTCAAATCATAGAAAGAGAAAGTGTCAGTCCTGTTGTACTTAAGTCGGCATTGTGCCTGTTGTATTAAATTCCGATGCAATTTCTGTGTTTCATCGTCAATAACAAGGTCCAAGGGATACAGTAAACCTGAAGTGAAGCATCGGCATCTAAAACTGGAATCACAGGAGAGGTTCAAAGCATAGAAAGAGAGAGTGTCAGTCCTCTTTTACTTATGTCGGCATTGTGCCTTTTGTATTAAATTCGGATGCTATTTCTGGATTTCATCGTCAGTAAGAAGGTCCAAGGGAAATAGTAAACCTGAAGTGAATCATCGGAATCTAAAACTGGACTCACAGGAGAGGTTCAAATCTTAGAAAGTTAGAGTGTCAGTGCTCTTGTACTTAACTCGGCATTGTGCCTTTTGAATTTAATTCCGATGCAATTTCTGTGTTTCATCGTCAATAAGAAGGTGCAAGGTATACAGTCAACCTGAAGTGAAGCATCGGAATCTAAAACTGGACTCACAGGAGAGGTTCAAATCATAGAGAGAGAGAGTGTAAGTCCTCTCTTACTTAAGTCGGCATTGTGCCTTTTGTATTAAATTCGGGTATAATGTCTGTGTTTCATCGTCAATAAGAAGGTCCAAAGGATACTTTAAACCTAAAGTGAAGCATCGGAATCTAAAACTGGACTCACAGGAGAGGTTCAAATCACAGTAAGGGAGAGTGTCAGTCCTGTTGTACTTAAGCCGGCTTTGTGCCTTTTGTATTGAATTCCGAAGCAATTTCTGTGTTTCATCGTCAATAGGAAGGTCCAAGGGATACAGTAAACCTGAAGTGAAGCATCGGCATCTAAAACCGGAATCACAGGAGAGGTTCGAAGCATAGAAAGAGAGAGTGTCAGTCCTCTTTTACCTATGTCGGCATTGTGCCTTTTGTATTAAATTCGGATGCTATTTCTGTATTTCATCGTTAGTAAGAAGGTCCAAGGGAAATAGTAAACCTGAAGTGAATCATCGGAATCTAAAACTGGACTCACAGGAGAGGTTCAAATCTTAGAAAGTTAGAGTGTGAGTGCTCTTGTACTTAAGTCGGCATTGTGCCTTTTGAATTTAATTCCGATGGAATTTCTGTGTTTCATCGTCAATAAGAAGGTGCAAGGTATACAGTCAACCTGAAGTGAATCATCGGAATCTAAACCTGGACTCACAGGAGAGGTTCAAATCATAGAAAGTTAGAGTTTCAGTCCTCTTGTACTTAAGTCGGCTTTGGGCCTTTTGTATTAAATTCGGATAGAAACTCTGTGTTTCAACGTCAATAAGAAGGTCCAAGGGATACAGTAAACCTGAAGGGAAGCAACGGAATCTAAAACTGGCCTCACAGGAGAC
This sequence comes from Schistocerca americana, assembly GCF_021461395.2. Taxonomy (NCBI): domain Eukaryota; kingdom Metazoa; phylum Arthropoda; class Insecta; order Orthoptera; family Acrididae; genus Schistocerca; species Schistocerca americana. The sequence continues at coordinate 9,851,482 of NW_025725481.1, read as the reverse complement.
GTTCAAATCATAGCAAGTGAGAGTGTCAGTCCTCTTTTACTTAAGTCGGCATTGTGCCTTTTGCATTAAATTCCGATGAAATTTCTGTGTTTCATCGGCAATAAGAAGGTGCAAGGTATACAGTAAGCCTGAAGTGAGGCATCGGAATCTAAAACTGGACTCACAGGAGAGGTTCAAATCATAGAAAGAGAGAGGGTCAGTCCTCTTGTACTTAAGTCGGTGCATTTTGTATTATGTTCCGATGCAATTTCTGTGTTTCATCGTCAATAAGAAGGCGCAAGGTATTCAGTAAACCTGAAGTGAAGCATCGGAATCTAAAACTGGACTCACTGGAGAGGGTCAAATCTTAGATAGTTAGAGTGTCAGCCCTCTTGTACTTAAGCCGGCATTGTGCCCATTCTATTAAATTCGGATGCAATTTCTGTGTTTCATCGTCAATAAGAAGTTCTAAGGGAAACAGTAAACCTGAAGTGAAACATTGGAATCTAAAACTGGACTCACAGGCGAGGTTCAAATCATAGAAAGTGAGAAAGGCAGGCCTCTTTTACTTAAGTCGTCATTCTGCCTTTTGTATCAAATTCCGATGCAATTTCTGTGTTTCATCGTCAATAAGAAGGTGCAAGGGATACAGTAAACCTGAAGTGATGCATCGGAATTTAAAACTGGACTCACAGGAGATGTTCAGATCATAGAAAATGAGAGTGTCAGTCCTCTTGTACTTATGTCTTCATTGTGCCGATTGTATTAAATTCGGATGCAATTTCTGTGTTTCATCGTCAATAAGAAGGTCGAAGGGATACAGTAAACCTGAAGTAAAGCATCGGAATCTAAAACTGGACTCACAGCAGAGGTTGAAATCATAGCAAATTAGAGTGTCAGTCCTCTTGTACTTAAGTCGGCATTGTGCCTTTTGAAGTAAATACGGATGCAATTTTTGTGTTTCATCGTCATTAAGAAGGTCCAAGGTATCCAGTAAACCTGAAGTGAAGCATCGGAATCTAAAACTGGACTTACAGGAGAGGTTCAAGTCATAGAGAGTTAGAGTGGCAGTCCTCTTGTACTTAAGTCAGCACTGTGCCATTTGAATTTAATTCCGATGCAATCTCCGTGTTTCTTCGTCAATAAGAAGGTGCAAGGTATACAGTAAACCTGAAGTGAAGCATCGGAAACTAAAACTGGACTCACAGGAGAGGTTCAAACCACAGAAATTAGAGTGTCAGTCCTCTTTTACGTATGTCGGCATTGTGCCTTTTGTATTAAATTCGGATGCAATCTCTGTGTTTCATTCTCAATAAGAAGGTCCAAGGGAAAGAGTAAACCTGAAGTAAGGCATCGGAATCTAAAACTGGACTCACAGGGAGTTTCAAATCATAGAAAGTTAGAGTGTCAGTCCTCTTTTATTTAAGTCGCCATTGTGCCTTTTGTATTAAATTCGGATGCAATTTCTGTGTTTCATCGTCAATAAGAAGTTCCAAGGGATACAGTATACCTGAAGTGCGGCATCGGAATCTAAAACTGGACTCACAGGAGAGGTTCAAATCATAGAAATTGCGAGTTTCAGTCCTCTTGTACATAAGTCGGCTTTGTGCCTTTTGTATTAAATTCGGATGGAAACTCTGTGTTTCATCGTCAATAAGAAGGTCCAAGGGATACAGTAAACCTGAAGTGAAGCGTCGGAATCTAAAACTGGACTCACAGAAGAGGTTCAAATCATAGAAAGTGAGAGTGTCAGTCCTCTTTTACTTAAGTCGGCATTGTGCCTTTTGCATTAAATTCCGATGCAATTTCTGTGTTTCATCGTCAATAAGAAGGTGAAGGTATACAGTAAACCTGAAGTGAAGCATCGGAATCCAAAACTGGACTCACAGGAGAGGTTCAAATCATAGAAAGAGAAAGTGTCAGTCCTCTTGTACTTAAGTCGGCATTGTGCCTGTTGTATCAAAATTCCGATGCAATTTCTGTGTTTCATCGTCAATAAGAAGGTCCAAGGGATACAGTAAACCTGAAGTGAAGCATCGGTATCTAAAACTGGACTCACTGGAGAGGTTCAAATCATAGAAAGAGAGCGTGTCAGTCCTCTTTTACTTAAGACGTCATTGTGCCTTTTGTATTGAATTCCGATGCAAATTCTGTGTTCCATCGTCAATAAGAACGTCCGAGGGATACAGAAACCTGAAGTGAAGCATCGGAATCTAAAACTGGACTCACAGGAGAGGTTCAAATCATAGAAAAAGAGAGTGTCAGTCCTCTTTTACTTAGGTCGGCATTGTGCCTTTTGTATTATATTCCGATGCAATTTCTGTGTTTCATCGTCAATAAGAAGGTGCAAGGTATACAGTAAACCCGAAGCGAAGTATCGGAATCTAAAACTGGACTCACAGGAGAGGCTCAAATCATAGAAAGAGAGAGTGACAGTCCTCTTTTACTTAAGTCGGCATTGTGCCTTTTCTATTAAATTCGGATGCAATTTCTATATTTCATCGTCAATAAGAAGGTCCAAGGGATACAGTAAACCTGAAGTGAAGCATCGGAATCTAATACAACTCACAGGAGAGGTTCAAATCATAAGAAGGGAGAGTGTCAGTCCTCTTGTACTTAAGTTGGCATTGTGCCTTTTGTATAAAATACTTATGCAATTTCTGTGTTTCATCGTCAATAAGACGGTGCAAGGTATACAGCAAACCTGAAGTGAAGCATCGGAATCTAAAACTGGACTCACAGGAGAGGATCAAATCATAGGAAGTGAGAGTGTCAGTCCTCTTGTACTTCGGTCGGCATTGTGCCTTTTTTATTAAATCCTGATGCAATTTCTGTGTTTCATCGTCGATAAGGAGGTCCAAGGTATACAGTAAACCTGAAGTGAAACATCGGAATCTAAAACTGGACTCACAGGAGAGGTTCAAATCATAGAAAGTTAGATTGTCAGTGCTCTTGTACTTCAGTCGGCATAGTGATTTTTGAATTTAATTCCGATGCAATTTCTTTGTTTCATCGTCAATAAGAAGGTGCAAGGTATACAGTCAACCTTAAGTAAAGCATCGGAATCTTAAACTTGACTCACAGGAGAGGTTCAAATCACAGAAAGTGAGAGTGTCAATCCTCTTTTACTTACGTCGGCCTTGTGGCTTTTGTATTAAATTCGGATGCAATTTCTGTGTTTCATCGTCAATAGGAAGGTCCAAAGGATAATTTAAACCTGAAGTGAAGCATCGGAATCTAAAACTGGACTCACAGGAGAGGTTCAAATCACAGTAAGAGAGAGTGTCAGTCCTGTTGTACTTAAGTCGGCATTGTGCCTTTTGTATTGAATTCCGAAGCAATTTCTGTGTTTCATCGTCAATAAGAAGGTCCAAGCGATACAGTAAACCTGAAGTGAAGCATCGGCATCTAAAACTGGAATCACAGGAGAGGTTCAAAGCATAGAAAGAGAGAGTGTCAGTCCTCTTTTACTTATGTCGGCATTGTGCCTTTTGTATTAAATTCGGATGCTATTTCTGTATTTCAAAGTCAGTAAGAAGGTCCAAGGGAAATAGTAAACCTGAAGTGAGGCATCGGAATCTAAAACTGGACTCACAGGAGAGGTTCAAATCATAGAAATTGAGAGTGACAGACCTCTTGTACTTAAGACGGCATTGTGCCTTTTGTATCAAATTCCGATGAAATTTCTATGTTTCATCGTCAATAAGAAGGTGCAAGGTATACAGTAAACCTAAAGTGAAACATAGGTATCTAAAACTGGACTCACAGGAGAGGTTCAAATCTTAGAAAGTTAGAGTGTCAGTCCTCGTGTACATAAGTCGGCAATGTTCTTTTTCTATTAAATTCGGATGCAATTTCTGTGTTTCATCGTCAATAAGAAGGTGCAAGTTATGCAGTAAACCTGAAGTGAAGCATCGGAATCCAAAACTGGACTCACAGGAGAGGTTCGAGTCATAGAAAGTGAGAGTGTCAGTCCTCTTTTACTTAAGTCGGCATTTTGGCTTTTGTATTAAATTCCGATGCAATTTCTGTGTTTCATCGTCAATAAGAAGTGAAGCATCGGAATCTAAAACTGGACTCACAGGAGAGGTTCAAATCTTAAAAAGTTAGAGTGTCAGTGCTCTTGTACTTAAGTCGGCATTGTGCCTTTTGAATTAATTTCCGATGCAATTTCTGTGTTTCATCGTCAATAACAAGGTGCAAGGTATACAGTCAACCTGAAGTGAAGCATCTGAATCTGAAACTGGACTCACAGGAGAGGTTCAAATCATAGAAAGGGAGAGTGTCAGTCCTCTTGTACTTAAGTCGGCATTGTGCATTTTGTATTAAATTCCGATGCAAATTCTGTGTTTCATCGTCAATAAGAAGGTCCAGGGGATACAGTAAACCTGAAGTGAAGCATCGGGATCTAAAACTGGACTCACAGGAGAGGTTCAAATCATAGAAAGAGGGAGTGTCAGTGCTCTTGTACTTAAGTCGGCATTGTGCCTTTTGTATTAAATTCCGATGCAATTTCTGTGTTTCATCGTCAATAAGAAGGTGCAAGAGATTCAGTAAACCTGAAGTGAAGCATCGGAATCTAAAACTGGACTCAATGGAGATGGTCAAATCTTAGAAAGTTAGAGTGTCAGCCCTCTTGTACTTAAGCCGGCATTGTGCCTTTTCTATTAAATTCGGATGCAATTTCTGTGTTTCATCGTCAATAAGAAGGTCTAAGGGATACAGTAAACCTGAAGTGAAACATCGGAATCTAAAACTGGACTCACAGGAGAGGTTCAAATCATAGAAAGTGAGAAAGGCAGGCCTCTTTTACTTAAGTCGTCATTCTGCCTTTTGTATCAAATTCCGATGCAATTTCTGTTTTTCATCGTCAATAAGAAGGTCCAAGGGATACAGTAAACCTGAAGTGAAGCATCGGAATCTAAAACTGGACTCACAGCAGAGGTTCCAATCATAGCAAATTAGTGTGTCAGTCCTCTTGTACTTAAGTCGGCATTGTGCCTTTTGAATTATATACGGATGCAATTTTTGTGTTTCATCGTCAATAAGAAGGTCCAAGGTATCCAGTAAACCTGAAGTGAAGCATCGGAATCTAAAACTGGACTCACAGGAGAGGTTCAAATCATAGCTAGTGAGAGTGTCAGTCCTCTTTTACTTAAGTCGGCATTGTGCCTTTTGAATTAAATTTCGATGCAATTTCTGTGTTTCATCGTCAATAGAAGGTGCAAGGTATACAGTAAACCTGAAGCGAAGCATCGGAATCTAAAACTGGACTCACAGGAGAGGTTCAAATCATAGAAAGTTAGAGTGTCAGTCCTCTTTTATTTAAGTCGCCATTGTGCCTTTTGTATTAAATTCGGATGAACTTTCTGTGTTTCGTCGTCAATAAGAAGTTCCAAGGGATACAGTGTACCTGAAGTGAAGCATCGGAATCTAAAACTGGACTCTCAGGAGAGGTTCAAATCATAGAAAGGGAAAGTGTCAGTCCTCTTGTACTTAAGTCGGCATTGTGCCTGTTGTATTAAATTCCGATGCAATTTCTGTGTTTCATCGTCAATAAGAAGGTCCAAGGGATACAGTAAACCTGAAGAGAAGCGTCGGAATCTAAAGCAGGACTCACAGGAGAGATTCAAATCATAGTAAGAGAGAGTGTCTGTCCTCTTTTACTTAAGTCGGCATTGTGCATTTTGTATTAAATTCGGATGCAATTTCTGTGTTTCATCGTGAATAAGAAGGTCCAGGGGATACAGTAAACCTGAAGTGAAGCATCGGAATCTAAAACTGGACTCACAGGAGAGGTTCAAATCATAGAGAGAGAGAGTGTAAGTCCTCTCTTACTTAAGTCGGCATTGTGCCTTTTGTATTAAATTCGGATGCAATTTCCGTATTTCATCGTCAATAAGAAGGTCCAAGGGATATAGTAAACCTGACCTGAAGCATCGGAGTTTAAAACTGGACTCACAGGAGAGGTTCAAATCACGGAAAGTGGGAGTGTCAGTCCTCTTGTACTTAAGTCGGCATTGTGCCTTTTGTATTAAATTCGGATGCAATTTCTGTGTTTCATTCTCAACAAGAAGGTTAAAGGGAAACAGTAAACCTGAAGTAAGGCATCGGAATCTAAAACTGGACACACAGGAGCGGTTCAAATCATAGCTAGTGAGAGTGTCAGTCCTCATTTACTCAAGTCGGCATTATGCCTTTTGAATTAAATTCCGATGCAATTTCTGTGTTTCATCGTCAATAAGAAGGTGCAAGGTATACAGTAAACCTGAAGCGAAGCGTCGGAATCTAAAACTGGACTCACAGGAGAGGTACAAATCATAGAAAGTTAGAGTGCCAGTCCTGTTTTACTTAAGTCGGCATTGTGCCTCTCTGTATTAAATTCGGATGTAATTTCTGTGTTTCATCGTCAGTAAGAAGGTCCAAGGGATACGGTAAACCTGAAGTGAAGCATCGGAAAATAAACTGGACTCACAGGAGAGGTTCAAATCATAGAAAGAGAGAGTGTCAGTCCTCTTTAACTTATGTCTGCATTGTGCCTTTTGTATTAAATTGGGATGCAATTTCTGTGTTTCATCGTCAATAAGAAGGTACAAGGGATACAGTAAACCTGAAGTGAAGGATCGGAATCTATAACTGGACTCACAGGAGAGGTTCAAATCATAGAATGAGCGAGTGTAAGTCCTCTTTTACTTAAGTCGGCATTGTGCCTTTTGCATTAAATTCAGATGCAATTTCTGTATTTCATCGTCAATAAGAAGGTCCAAGGGATACAGTAAACCTGAAGAGAAGCATCGGAATCTAAAATTGGACTCACATTAGAGCTTCAAATCATAGAAAATGAGAGTGTCAGTCCTCTTGTACTTAAGTCGGCATTGTGCCTTTTGTATTAAATTCGAATGCAATTTCTGTGTTTAATCGTCAATTAGAAGGTCCAAGGGATACAGTAAACCTGGAGGGAAGGATCGGAATCTAAAACTGGTCTCACAGGAGAGGTTCAAATCATAGAAAGAGGGAGTGTCAGTCCTCTTTTACTTAAGTCGGCATTGTGCCTTTTGTATGAAATTCCGATGCAATATCTGTGTTTCGTCGTCAATAAGGAGGTGCAAGGTATACAGTAAACCTGAAGTGAAGGATCGGAATCTAAAACTGGACTCACAGGAGAGGTTCAAATTATAGATAGTTAGAGTGTCACTCCTCTTGTACATAAGTCGTCATTGTGCCTTTTGAATTTAATTCCGATGCAATTTCTGTATTTCATCGTCAATAAGAAGGTGCAAGGGATACAGTAAACCTAAAGATTAGCATCGGAATCTAAAACTGGACTCACAGGGGAGGTTCAAATCATAGAAAGTTAGAGTGTCAGTCCTCTTGTACTTAATTGGCATTGTGCCTCTTGTATTAATTTCGGATGCAATTTCTGTGTTGCATAGTCAATAAGAAGGTCCAAGGTATACAGTAAACCTGAAGTGAAGCATCGGAACCTAAAACTGGACTCACAAGAGAGGTTCAAATGTTAGAAAGTTAGAAAGTCTGTCCTCTTGTACTTAACTCGGCATTGTGCCTTTTGAATTTAATTCCGATGCAATTTCTGTGTTCCATCGTCAATAAGAAGGTGCAAGGTATACAGTAAACCTGAAGTGAAGCATCGGAATCTAATACTGGACTCACACGAGAGGTTCAAATCACAGAAAGTGAGAGTGTCAGTCCTCTTTTACTTAAGGCGGCATTGTGCCTTATGTATTAAATTCGGATGCAATTTCTGTGTTTCATCGTCAATAAGAAAGTCCAAGGTATTCAGTAAACCTGAAGTGAAGCATCTGAATTTAAAACTCGACTCACAGGAGAGGTTCAAATCACAGAAAGGTTGAGTGTCGGTCCTCTTGTACTTAAGTCTTCATTGTGCCCTTTGTATTAAATTCGAATGCAAACTCTGTGTTTCATCGTCAATAAGAAGGTCCAAGGGATACAGAGAACCTGAAGTGAAGCATCGGAATGCAAAACTGGACACACAGGAGAGGTTCAAATCAGAGAAAGATAGAGTGTCAGACCTTTTTTACTTAAGCCGTGATTGTGAATTGTATTAAATTCGGATGCAATTTCTGTGTTTCATCGTCAATAAGAAGGTCCAAGGGATACGGTAAACCTGAAGTGAAGCATCGGAATCTAAAACTGGACCCACAGGGGGGGTTCAAATCATAGAAAGAAAGAGTGTCAGTCCTCTTTTACTTAAGTCGGCATTGTGCCTTCTGTATTAAATTCGGTTGCAATTTCTGTATTTCATCATCAATAAGAAGGTCCAAGGGATACAGTAAACCTGAAGTGAAGCATCGTAATCTAAAACTGGACTAACAGGAGAGGTTCAAATCACAGAAAGTGAGAGTGACAGTCCTCTTTTACTTAAGTCGGCATTGTGCCTTTTGTATTAAATTCGGATGCAATTTCTGTGTTTCATCGTCAATAAGAACGTCCAAGGGATACAGTAAACTTGAAGTGAAGCATCTGAATCTAAAACTGGACTCATAGGAGAGGTTCAAATCATAGAAAGAGAGAGTGTAAGTCCCCTTTTACTTAAGTCGGCATTGTGCCTTTGTATTAAATTCGGATGCAATTTCTGTATTTCATCGTCAATAAGAAGGTCCAAGGGATACAGTAAACCTGAAGTGAAGCATCGGAACTAAAACTGGACTCACAGGAGAGGTTCAAATCATTGGAAGGGAGAGTGTCAGTCCTCATTTACGTAAATCGGCAATGTGCCTTTTGTATTAATATCCGATGCAATTGCTGTGTTTCATCGTCAATAGGAAGGTGCAATGTATACAGTAAACCTGAAGCGAAGCATCGGAATCTAAAACTGGACTCACAGGAGAGGTTCAAATCTTAGAAAGAGAGAGTGTCAGTCCTCATATACTTAAGTCGTAATTGTGCCTTTTGTATTGAATTCCGATGCAAATTCTGTTTTTCGTCGTCAATAAGGAGGTCCATGGGATACAGTAAACCTGAAGTGAAGCATCGGAATCTAAAACTGGACTCACAGGAGACTTTCAAATCATAGAAAAAGAGAGTGTCTGTCCTCTTTTACTTAGGTCGGCATTGTGCATTTTGTATTAAATTCGGATGCAATTTCTGTATTTCATCGTCAATAAGAAGCTCCAAGGGATACAGTAAACCTGAAGTGAAGCATCGGAATCTAAAATTGGACTCACAGGAGAGGTTCAAATAATAGATGGAGGGAGTGTCAGTCCTCTTTTACTTAAGTCGGCATTGTGCCTTTTGTATTAAATTCGGATGCAATTTCTGTGGTTCATCCTTAATAAGAAGGTCCAAGGGATACAGTAAACCTGAGGTGAAGCATCGGAATCTAAAACTGGACTCACAGGAGAGGTTCAAATCATAGAAAGGGAGAGTGTCCGTCCTCTAGTACTTAATTCAGCAGTGTGCCTTTTGTATTAGATTGGGATGCAATTTCTGTTATTCATCGTCAATAAGAAGGTGCAAGGTATACAGCAAACCTGAAATGAAGCATCGGAATCTAAAACCTGACTCACAGGAGAGGTTCAAATCATAGAAAGCGAGAGTGTAAGTCCTCTTGTACTACAGTCTGCATTGTGCCTTTTGTATTAAATTCGGATGTAATATCTGTGTTTCATCGTCAATAAGAAGGTCCAAGGTATACAGTAAACCTGAAGTGAAGCATCGGAATCTAAAACTGGACTCACAGGAGAGGTGCAAATCTTAGAAAGAGAGAGTGTCAGTCCTGTTGTACTTAAGTCGGCATTGTGCCTTTTATAAAAAATTCCGATGCAAATTCTGTAGTTCATCGTCAATAAGAAGGTCCAAGGGATACAGTAAACCTGAAGTGAAGCATCGGAATATAAAACTGGACTCACAGGAGAGGTTCAAATCATAGAAAGAGAGAGTGTCAGTCCTCTTTTATTAAGTCGGCATTGTGCCTTTTGTATTAAATTCGGATGCAATTTCTGTGTTTCATCGTCAATAAGAAGGTCCAGGGGATACAGTAAACCTGAAGTGAAGCATCGGAATCTAAAACTAGTCTCACAGGAGAGGTTCAAATCATAGAAAGAGAGGCTGTCAGTCCTCTTCTACTTAAGTCGGCATTGTGCCTCTTGTATAATATTCGGATGCAATTTCTGTATTTCATCGTCAATAAGAAGGTCCAAGGGATATAGTAAACCTGAAGTGAAGCATCGAAATCTAAAACTGGACTCACAGGAGAGGTTCTAATCATAGACAGTGAGAGTGTCAGTCCTCTTTTACTTAAATCAGCATTGTGCCTTTTGAATTAAATTCCGATGGAATTTCTGTGTTTCATCGTCAATAAGAAGGTGCAAGGTATACAGTAAACCTGAAGTGAAACATCGGAATCTAAAACTGGGCTCACAGGAGAGGTTCAAATCTTAGAAAGTTAGAGTGTCAGTCCCCTTGTACTTAAGTCGGCCTTGTGCCTTTTCTATTAAATTCCGATGCAATTTCTGTAGTTCATCGTCAATACGAAGGTCCAGGGGATACAGTAAACCTGAAATGAAGCATCGTTATCTAAAACTGGACTCACAGGAGAGGTTCAAATCACAGAAAGTTAGAGTGTCAGTCCTCTTTTACTTAAGTCGGCATTGTGCCTTTTGTATTAAATTCGGATGCAATTTCTGTGTTTCATCGTCAATAAGAAGGTCCAAGGGATACAGTAAACTTGAAGTGAAGCATCAGAATCTAAAACTGGACTCACAGGAGAGGTTCAATTCATAGAAAGGGAGAGTGTCAGTCCTCTTTTACTTAAGTCGGCATTGTGCCTTTGTATTAAATTCGGATGCAATTTCTGTATTTCATCGTCAATAAGAAGGTCCAAGGGATACAGTAAACCGGAAGTGAAGCATCGGAATCTAAAACTGGACTCACAGGAGAGGTTCAAATCATAGAAAGGGAGAGTGTCCGTCCTCATTTACTTAAGTCGGCAACTTGCCTTTTGTATTAAATCCGATGCAATTTCTGTGTTTCATCGTCAATAGGAAGGTGCAAGGTATACAGTAAACCTGAAGCGAAGCATCGGAATCTAAAACTGGACTCACAGGAGCAGTTCAAATCATAGAAAGAGAGAGTGTCAGTACTCATTTAATTAAGTCGTAATTGTGCCTTTTGTATTGAATTCCGATGCAAATTCTGTTTTTCGTCGTCAATAAGAAGGTCCAAGGGATACAGTAAACCTGAAGTGAAGCATCGGAATCTAAAACTGGACTCACAGGAGAGGTTCAAATCATAGAAAAAGAAAGTGTCTGTCCTCTTTTACTAAGGTCGGCTTTGTGCATTTTGTATTAAATTCGGATGCAGTTTCTGTATTTCATCGTCAATAAGAAGGTCCAAGGGATACAGTAAACCTGAAGTGAAGCGTCGGAATCTAAAACTGGACTCACAGGAGTGGTTCAAATAATAGAAAGAGGGAGTGTCAGTCCTCTTTTACTTAAGTCGGCATTGTGCCTTTTGTATTAAATTCGGATGCAATTTCTGTGTTTCATCCTCAATATGAAGGTCCAGGGGATACAGTAAACCGGAAGTGAAGCATCGGAATCTAAAACTGGACTCACAGGAGAGGTTCAAATCATAGAAAGGGAGAGTGTCTGTCCTCTTGTACTTAAGTCGGCAGTGTGCCCTTTGTATTAAATTGGGATGCAACTTCTGTGTTGCATCGTCAATAAGAAGTTGCAAGGTATACAGCAAACCTGAAATGAAGCATCGGAATCAAAAACTGTACTCACAGGAGAGGTTCAAATCATAGAAAGTGAGAATGTAAGTCCTCTTGTACTTCAGTCCGCATTGTGCCTTTTATATTAAATTCGGATGTAATTTCTGTGTTTCATCGTCAATAAGAAGGTCCAAGGTATACAGTATACCTGAACTGAAGCATCGGAAACTAAAACTGGACTCACAGGAGAGGTGCAATTCTTAGAAAGAGAAAGTGTCAGTCCTGTTTCACTTAAGTCGGCATTGTGCCTATTATATTAAATTCCGATGCAAATTCTGTAGTTCATCGTCAATAAGAAGGTCCAAGGGATACAGTAAATCTGAAGTGAAGCATCGGAATCTAATACTGGAATCACAGGAGAGGTTCAAATCATAGAAAGAGAGAGTGTCAGTCCTCATTTATTAAGTCGGCATTGTGCCTTTTGTATTAAATTCGGATGCAGTTTCTGTATTTCATCGTCAATAAGAAGGTCCAAGGGATACAGTAAACCTGAAGTGAAGCATCGGAATCTAAAATTGGACTCACAGGAGAGGTTCAAATAATAGATAGAGGAGGTGTCAGTCCTCTTTTACTTAAGTCGGCATTGTGCCTTTTGTATTAAATTCGGATGCAATTTCTGTGGTTCATCCTCAATAAGAAGGTCCAAGGGATACAGTAAACCTGAAGTGAAGCATCGGAATCTAAAACTGGACTCACAGGAGAGGTTCAAATCATAGAAAGGGAGAGTGTCCGTCCTCTAGTACTTAAGTCAGCAGTGTGCCTTTTGTATTAGATTGGGATGCAATTTCTGTGTTTCATCGTCAATAAGAAGGTGCAAGGTATACAGCAAACCTGAAATGAAGCATCGGAATCTAAAACCTGACTCACAGGAGAGGTTCAAAACATAGAAAGCGAGAGTGTAAGTCCTCTTGTACTTCAGTCTGCATTGTGCCTTTTGTATTAAATTCGGATGTAATATCTGTGTTTCATCGTCAATAAGAAGGTCCAAGGTATACAGTAAACCTGAAGTGAAGCATCGGAATCTAAAACTGGACTCACAGGAGAGGTGCAAATCTTAGAAAGAGAGAGTGTCAGTCCTGTTGTACTTAAGTCGGCATTGTGCCTTTTATAAAAAATTCCGATGCAAATTCTGTAGTTCATCGTCAATAAGAAGGTCCAAGGGATACAGTAAACCTGAAGTGAAGCATCGGAATATAAAACTGGACTCACAGGAGAGGTTCAAATCATAGAAAGAGAGAGTGTCAGTCCTCCTTTATTAAGTCGGCATTGTGCCTTTTGTATTAAATTCGGATGCAATTTCTGTGTTTCATCGTCAATAAGAAGGTCCAGGGGATACAGTAAACCTGAAGTGAAGCATCAGAATCTAAAACTAGTCTCACAGGAGAGGTTCAAATCATAGAAAGAGAGGCTGTCAGTCCTCTTCTACTTAAGTCGGCATTGTGCCTCTTGTATAATATTCGGATGCAATTTCTGTATTTCATCGTCAATAAGAAGGTCCAAGGGATGTAGTAAACCTGAAGTGAAGCATCGGAATCTAAAACTGGACTCACAGGAGAGGTTCAAATCATAGACAGTGAGAGTGTCAGTCCTCTTTTACTTAAATCGGCATTGTGCCTTTTGAATTTAATTCCGATTGAATTTCTGTGTTTCATCGTTAATAAGAAGGTGCAAGGTATACAGTAAACCTGAAGTGAAACATCGGAATCTAAAACTGGACTCACAGGAGAGGTTCAAATCTTAGAAAGTTAGAGTGTCAGTCCTCTTGTACTTAAGTCGGCCTTGTGCCTTTTCTATTAAATTCCGATGCCATTTCTGTAGTTCATCGTCAATAAGAAGGTCCAGGGGATACAGTAAACCTGAATTGTAGCATCGTAATCTAAAACTGGACTCACAGGAGAGGTTCAAATCACAGAAAGTTAGAGTGTCAGTCCTCTTTTACTTAAGTCGGCATTGTGCCTATTGTATTAAATTCTGATGCAATTTCTGTGTTTCATCCTCAATAAGAAGGTCCAAGGGATACAGTAAACCTGAAGTGAAGCATCGGAATTTAAAACTGGACTCACAGGAGAGGTTCAAATCATAGAAAGGGAAAGTGTCCGTCCTCTTGTACTTAAGTCAGCAGTGTGCCTTTTGTATTAAATTGGGGTGCAATTTCCGTGTTTCATCGTCAATAAGAAGGTGCAAGGTATACAGCAAACCTGAAGTGAAGCATCGGAATCTAAAAGTGGACTCACAGGAGAGGTTCAAATCATAGAAAGAGAGGGTGTCAGTCCTCTTCTACTTAAGTCGGCATTGTGCCTCTTGTATTATATTCGAATGCAATTTCTGTATTTCATCGTCAATAAGAAGGTCCAAGGGATATAGTAAACCTGAAGTGAAGCATCGGAATCTAAAACTGGACTCACAGGAGAGGTTCAAATCATAGAAAGTGAGAGTGTCAGTCCTCTTTTACTTAAATCAGCATTGTGCCTTTTGAATTAAATTCCGATGGAATTTCTGTGTTTCATCGTCAATAAGAAGGTGCAAGGTATACAGTAAACCTGAAGTGAAACATCGGAATCTAAAATTGGACTCACAGGAGAGGTTCAAATCTTAGAAAGTTAGAGTGTCAGTCCCCTTGTACTTAAGTCGGCCTTGTGCCTTTTCTATTAAATTCCGATGCAATTTCTGTAGTTCATCGTCAATACGAAGGTCCAGGGGATACAGTAAACCTGAAATGAAGCATCGTAATCTAAAACTGGACTCACAGGAGAGGTTCAAATCACAGAAAGTTAGAGTGTCAGTCCTCTTTTACTTAAGTCGGCATTGTGCCTTTTGTATTAAATTCGGATGCAATTTCTGTGTTTCATCGTCAATAAGAAGGTCCAAGGGATACAGTAAACTTGAAGTGAAGCATCAGAATCTAAAACTGGACTCACAGGAGAGGTTCAATTCACAGAAAGGGAGTGTGTCAGTCCTCTTTTACTTAAGTCGGCATTGTGCCTTTGTATTAAATTCGGATGCAATTTCTGTATTTCATCGTCAATAAGAAGGTCCAAGGGATACAGTAAACCGGAAGTGAAGCATCGGAATCTAAAACTGGACTCACAGGAGAGGTTCAAATCATAGAAACGGAGAGTGTCCGTCCTCATTTACTTAAGTCGGCAACTTGCCTTTTGTATTAAATCCGATGCAATTTCTGTGTTTCATCGTCAATAGGAAGGTGCAAGGTATACAGTAAACCTGAAGCGAAGCATCAGAATCTAAAACTGGACTCACAGGAGCAGTTCAAATCATAGAAAGAGAGAGTGTCAGTACTCATTTAATTAAGTCGTAATTGTGCCTTTTGTATTGAATTCCGATGCAAATTCTGTTTTTCGTCGTCAATAAGAAGGTCCAAGGGATACAGTAAACCTGAAGTGAAGCATCGGAATCTAAAACTGGACTCACAGGAGAGGTTCAAATCATAGAAAAAGAAAGTGTCTGTCCTCTTTTACTAAGGTCGGCTTTGTGCATTTTGTATTAAATTCGGATGCAGTTTCTGTATTTCATCGTCAATAAGAAGGTCCAAGGGATACAGTAAACCTGAAGTGAAGCGTCGGAATCTAAAACTGGACTCACAGGAGTGGTTCAAATAATAGAAAGAGGGAGTGTCAGTCCTCTTTTACTTAAGTCGGCATTGTGCCTTTTGTATTAAATTCGGATGCAATTTCTGTGTTTCATCCTCAATATGAAGGTCCAGGGGATACAGTAAACCGGAAGTGAAGCATCGGAATCTAAAGCTGGACTCACAGGAGAGGTTCAAATCATAGAAAGGGAGAGTGTCTGTCCTCTTGTACTTAAGTCGGCAGTGTGCCCTTTGTATTAAATTGGGATGCAATTTCTGTGTTGCATCGTCAATAAGAAGTTGCAAGGTATACAGCAAACCTGAAATGAAGCATCGGAATCAAAAACTGTACTCACAGGAGAGGTTCAAATCATAGAAAGTGAGAATGTAAGTCCTCTTGTACTTCAGTCCGCATTGTGCCTTTTATATTAAATTCGGATGTAATTTCTGTGTTTCATCGTCAATAAGAAGGTCCAAGGTATACAGTATACCTGAACTGAAGCATCGGAATCTAAAACTGGACTCACAGGAGAGGTGCAATTCTTAGAAAGAGAAAGTGTCAGTCCTGTTTCACTTAAGTCGGCATTGTGCCTATTATATTAAATTCCGATGCAAATTCTGTAGTTCATCGTCAATAAGAAGGTCCAAGGGATACAGTAAATCTGAAGTGAAGCATCGGAATCTAATACTGGAATCACAGGAGAGGTTCAAATCATAGAAAGAGAGAGTGTCAGTCCTCATTTATTAAGTCGGCATTGTGCCTTTTGTATTAAATTCGGATGCAGTTTCTGTATTTCATCGTCAATAAGAAGGTCCAAGGGATACAGTAAACCTGAAGTGAAGCATCGGAATCTAAAATTGGACTCACAGGAGAGGTTCAAATAATAGATAGAGGAGGTGTCAGTCCTCTTTTACTTAAGTCGGCATTGTGCCTTTTGTATTAAATTCGGATGCAATTTCTGTGGTTCATCCTCAATAAGAAGGTCCAAGGGATACAGTAAACCTGAAGTGAAGCATCGGAATCTAAAACTGGACTCACAGGAGAGGTTCAAATCATAGAAAGGGAGAGTGTCCGTCCTCTAGCACCTAAGTCAGCAGTGTGCCTTTTGTATTAGATTGGGATGCAATTTCTGTGTTTCATCGTCAATAAGAAGGTGCAAGGTATACAGCAAACCTGAAATGAAGCATCGGAATCTAAAACCTGACTCACAGGAGAGGTTCAAAACATAGAAAGCGAGAGTGTAAGTCCTCTTGTACTTCAGTCTGCATTGTGCCTTTTGTATTAAATTCGGATGTAATATCTGTGTTTCATCGACAATAAGAAGGTCCAAGGTATACAGTAAACCTGAAGTGAAGCATCGGAATCTAAAACTGGACTCACACGAGAGGTGCAAATCTTAGAAAGAGAGAGTGTCAGTCCTGTTGTACTTAAGTCGGCATTGTGCCTTTTATAAAAAATTCCGATGCAAATTCTGTAGTTCATCGTCAATAAGAAGGTCCAAGGGATACAGTAAACCTGAAGTGAAGCATCGGAATATAAAACTGGACTCACAGGAGAGGTTCAAATCATAGAAAGAGAGAGTGTCAGTCCTCTTTTATTAAGTCGGCATTGTGCCTTTTGTATTAAATTCGGATGCAATTTCTGTGTTTCATCGTCAATAAGAAGGTCCAGGGGATACAGTAAACCTGAAGTGAAGCATCAGAATCTAAAACTAGTCTCACAGGAGAGGTTCAAATCATAGAAAGAGAGGCTGTCAGTCCTCTTCTACTTAAGTCGGCATTGTGCCTCTTGTATAATATTCGGATGCAATTTCTGTATTTCATCGTCAATAAGAAGGTCCAAGGGATATAGTAAACCTGAAGTGAAGCATCGGAATCTAAAACTGGACTCACAGGAGAGGTTCAAATCATAGACAGTGAGAGTGTCAGTCCTCTTTTACTTAAATCGGCATTGTGCCTTTTGAATTTAATTCCGATTGAATTTCTGTGTTTCATCGTTAATAAGAAGGTGCAAGGTATACAGTAAACCTGAAGTGAAACATCGGAATCTAAAACTGGACTCACAGGAGAGGTTCAAATCTTAGAAAGTTAGAGTGTCAGTCCTCTTGTACTTAAGTCGGCCTTGTGCCTTTTCTATTAAATTCCGATGCCATTTCTGTAGTTCATCGTCAATAAGAAGGTCCAGGGGATACAGTAAACCTGAATTGAAGCATCGTAATCTAAAACTGGACTCACAGGAGAGGTTCAAATCACAGAAAGTTAGAGTGTCAGTCCTCTTTTACTTAAGTCGGCATTGAGCCTATTGTATTAAATTCTGATGCAATTTCTGTGTTTCATCCTCAATAAGAAGGTCCAAGGGATACAGTAAACCTGAAGTGAAGCATCGGAATTTAAAACTGGACTCACAGGAGAGGTTCAAATCATAGAAAGGGAAAGTGTCCGTCCTCTTGTACTTAAGTCAGCAGTGTGCCTTTTGTATTAAATTGGGGTGGAATTTCCGTGTTTCATCGTCAATAAGAAGGTGCAAGGTATACAGCAAACCTGAAGTGAAGCATCGGAATCTAAAACTGGACTCACAGGAGAAGTTCAAATCATAGAAAGAGAGGGTGTCAGTCCTCTTCTACTTAAGTCGGCATTGTGCCTCTTGTATTATATTCGAATGCAATTTCTGTATTTCATCGTCAATAAGAAGGTCCAAGGGATATAGTAAACCTGAAGTGAAGCATCGGAATCTAAAACTGGACTCACAGGAGAGGTTCAAATCATAGACAGTGAGAGTGTCAGTCCTCTTTTACTTAAATCAGCATTGTGCCTTTTGAATTAAATTCCGATGGAATTTCTGTGTTTCATCGTCAATAAGAAGGTGCAAGGTATACAGTAAACCTGAAGTGAAACATCGGAATCTAAAATTGGACTCACAGGAGAGGTTCAAATCTTAGAAAGTTAGAGTGTCAGTCCCCTTGTACTTAAGTCGGCCTTGTGCCTTTTCTATTAAATTCCGATGCAATTTCTGTAGTTCATCGTCAATACGAAGGTCCAGGGGATACAGTAAACCTGAAATGAAGCATCGTAATCTAAAACTGGACTCACAGGAGAGGTTAAAATCACAGAAAGTTAGAGTGTCAGTCCTCTTTTACTTAAGTCGGCATTGTGCCTTTTGTATTAAATTCGGATGCAATTTCTGTGTTTCATCGTCAATAAGAAGGTCCAAGGGATACAGTAAACTTGAAGTGAAGCATCAGAATCTAAAACTGGACTCACAGGAGAGGTTCAATTCATAGAAAGGGAGAGTGTCAGTCCTCTTTTACTTAAGTCGGCATTGTGCCTTTGTATTAAATTCGGATGCAATTTCTGTATTTCATCGTCAATAAGAAGGTCCAAGGGATACAGTAAACCTGAAGTGAAGCATCGGAACTAAAACTGGACTCACAGGAGAGGTTCAAATCATTGCAAGGGAGAGTGTCAGTCCTCATTTACTTAAGTCGGCAACTTGCCTTTTGTATTAAATTCCGATGCAATTTCTGTGTTCCATCGTCAATAGGAAGGTGCAAGGTATACAGTAAACCTGAAGCGAAGCATCGGAATCTATAAGTGGACTCACAGGAGCAGTTCAAATCATGGAAAGAGAGAGTGTCAGTACTCATTTAATTAAGTCGTAATTGTGCCTTTTGTATTGAATTCCGATGCAAATTCTGTTTTTCGTCGTCAATAAGAAGGTCCAAGGGATACAGTAAACCTGAAGTGAAGCATCGGAATCTAAAACTTGACTCACAGGAGAGGTACAAATCATAGAAAAAGAAAGTGTCTGTCCTCTTTTACTAAGGTTGGCATTGTGCATTTTGTATTAAATTCGGATGCAGTTTCTGTATTTCATCGTCAATAAGAAAGTCCAAGGGATACAGTAAACCTGAAGTGAAGCGTCGGAATCTAAAACTGGACTCACAGGAGAGGTTCAAATAATAGAAAGAGGGAGTGTCAGTCCTCTTTTACTTAAGTCAGCATTGTGCCTTTTGTATTAAATTCGGATGCAATTTCTGTGTTTCATCCTCAATAAGAAGGTCCAAGGGATACAGTAAACCTGAAGTGAAGCATCGGAATTTAAACTGGACTCACGGGAGAGGTTCAAATCATAGAAAGGGAAAGTGTCCGTCCTCTTGTACTTAAGTCAGCAGTGTGCCTTTTGTATTAAATTGGGGTGCAATTTCCGTGTTTCATCGTCAATAAGAAGGTGCAAGGTATACAGCAAACCTGAAATGAAGCATCGGAATCTAAAACTGGACTCACAGGAGAGGTTCAAATCATAGAAAGCGAGAGTGTAAGTCCTTTTGTACTTCAGTCTGCATTGTGCCTTTTGTATTAAATTCGGATGTAATTTCTGTGTTTCATCGTCAATAAGAAGGTCCAAGGTATACAGTTAACCTGAAGTGAAGCATCGGAATCTAAAACTGGACTCACAGGAGAGGTTCAAATCATAGAAAGGGAGAGTATCCGTCCTCTAGTACTTAAGTCAGCAGTGTTCCTTTTGTATTAGATTGGGATGCAATTTCTGTGTTTCATCGTGAATAAGAAGGTGCAAGGTATACAGCAAACCTGAAATGAAGCATCGGAATCTAAAACCTGACTCACAGGAGAGGTTCAAATCATAGAAAGCGAGAGTGTAAGTCCTCTTGTACTTCAGTCTGCATTGTGCCTTTTGTATTAAATTCGGATGTAATATCTGTGTTTCATCGTCAATAAGAAGGTCCAAGGTATACAGTAAACCTGAAGTGAAGCATCGGAATCTAAAACTGGACTCACAGGAGAGGTGCAAATCTTAGAAAGGGAGAGTGTCAGTCCTGTTGTACTTAAGTCGGCATTGTGCCTTTTATAAAAAATTCCGATGCAAATTCTGTAGTTCATCGTCAATAAGAGGGTCCAAGGGATACAGTAAACCTGAAGTGAAGCATCGGAATATAAAACTGGACTCACAGGAGTGGTTCAAATCATAGAAAGAGAGAGTGTCAGTCCTCTTTTATTAAGTCGGCATTGTGCCTTTTGTATTAAATTCGGATGCAATTTCTGTGTTTCATCGTCAATAAGAAGGTCCAGGGGATACAGTAAACCTGAAGTGAAGCATCGGAATCTAAAACTAGTCTCACAGGAGAGGTTCAAATCATAGAAAGAGAGGCTGTTAGTCCTCTTCTACTTAAGTCGGCATTGTGCCTCTTGTATAATATTCGGATGCAATTTCTGTATTTCATCGTCAATAAGAAGGTCCAAGGGATATAGTAAACCTGAAGTGAAGCATCGGAATGTAAAACTGGACTCACAGGAGAGGTTCAAATCAGAGACAGTGAGAGTGTCAGTCCTCTTTTACTTAAATCGGCATTGTGCCTTTTGAATTAAATTCCGATGAAATTTCTGTGTTTCATCGTTAATAAGAAGGTGCAAGGTATACAGTAAACCTGAAGTGAAACATCGGAATCTAAAACTGGACTCACAGGAGAGGTTCTAATCTTAGAAAGTTAGAGTGTCAGTCCTCTTGTACTTAAGTCGGCCTTGTGCCTTTTCTATTAAATTCCGATGCCATTTCTGTAGTTCATCGTCAATAAGAAGGTCCAGGGGATACGGTAAACCTGAAGTGAAGCATCGTAATCTAAAACTGGACTCACAGGAGAGGTTCAAATCACAGAAAGTTAGAGTTTCAGTCCTCTTTTACTTAAGTCGGCATTGTGCCTTTTGTATTAAATTCTAAGGCAATTTCTGTGTTTCATCGTCAATACGAAGGTCCAAGGGATACAGTAAACTTGAAGTGAAGCATCAGAGTCTAAAACTGGACTCACAGGAGAGATTCAAATCATTGCAAGGGAGAGTGTCAGTCCTCATTTACTTAAGTCTGCAACTTGCCTTTTGTATTAAATTCCGATGCAATTTCTGTGTTTCATCGTCAATAGTAAGGTGCAAGGTATACAGTAAACCTGAAGCGAAGCATCGAAATCTAAAGCTGGACTCACAGGAGAGGTTCAAATCATAGAAAGAGAAAGTGTCAGTCCACATTTACTTAAGTCGTAATTGTGCCTTTTGTATTGAATACCGATGCAAATTCTGTTTCTCGTCGTCAATAAGAAGGTCCAAGGGATACAGTAAACCTGAAGTGAAGCATCGGAATCTAAAACTGGACTCACAGGAGAGGTTCAAATAATAGAAAGAGGGAGTGTCAGTCCTCTTATACTTAAGTCGGCATTGTGCCTTTTGTATTAAATTCGGATGCAATTTCTTTGTTTCATCCTCAATAAGAAGGTCCAAGGGATACAGTAAACCTGAAGTGAAGCATCGGAATTTAAAACTGGACTCACAGGAGAGGTTCAAATCATAGAAAAGGAAAGTGTCCGTCCTCTTGTACTTAAGTCAGCAGTGTGCCTTTTGTATTAAATTGGGGTGCAATTTCCGTGTTTCATCGTCAATAAGAAGGTGCAAGGTATACAGCAAACCTGAAATGAAGCATCGGAATCTAAAACTGGACTCACAGGAGAGGTTCAAATCATAGAAAGAGAGAGTGTAAGTCCTTTTGTACTTCAGTCTGCATTGTGCCTTTTGTATTACATTCGGATGTAATTTCTGTGTTTCATCGTCAATAAGAAGGTCCAAGGTATACAGTTAACCTGAAGTGAAGCATCGGAATCTAAAACTGGACTCACAGGAGAGGTGCAAATCTTAGAAAGAGAGAGTGTCAGTCCTGTTGTACTTAAGTCGGCATTGTGCCCTTTATATTAAATCCGATGCAAATTCTGTTCTTCATCGTCAATAAGAAGGTCCAAGGGATACAGTAAACCTCAAGTGAAGCATCGGAATCTAAAACTGGACTCACAGGAGAGGTTCATGTCATTGAAAGAGAGAGTGTCTGTCCTCTTTTATTAAGTCGGCAATGTGCCTTTTGTATTAAATTCGGATGCAATTTCTGTGTTTCATCGTCAATAAGAAGGTCCAGGGGATACAGTAAACCTGAAGTGAAGCATCGGAATCTAAAACTGGACTCACAGGAGAGGTTCAAATCATAGAAAGAGAGAGTGTCAGTCCTCTTCTACTTAAGTCGGCATTGTGCCTCTTGTATTATATTCGAATGCAATTTCTGTATTTCATCGTCAATAAGAAGGTCCAAGGGATATAGTAAACCTGAAGTGAAGCATCGGAATCTAAAACTGGACTCACAGGAGAGGTTCAAATCATAGACAGTGAGTGTGTCAGTCCTCTTTTACTTGAGTCGGCATTGTGCCTTTTGAATTAAATTCCGATGGAATTTCTGTGTTTCATCGTCAATAAGAAGGTGCAAGGTATACAGTAAACCTGAAGTGAAACATCGGAATCTAAAACTGGACTCACAGGAGAGGTTCAAATCTTAGAAAGTTAGAGTGTCAGTCCCCTTGTACTTAAGTCGGCCTTGTGCCTTTTCTATTAAATTCCGATGCAATTTCTGTAGTTCATCGTCAATACGAAGGTCCAGGGGATACAGTAAACCTGAAATGAAGCATCGTAATCTAAAACTGGACTCACAGGAGAGGTTCAAATCACAGAAAGTTAGAGTGTCAGTCCTCTTTTACTTAAGTCGGCATTGTGCCTTTTGTATTAAATTCGGATGCAATATCTGTGTTTCATCGTCAATAAGAAGGTCCAAGGGATACAGTAAACTTGAAGTGAAGCATCAGAATCTAAAACTGGACTCACAGGAGAGGTTCAATTCATAGAAAGGGAGAGTGTCAGTCCTCTTTTACTTAAGTCGGCATTGTGCCTTTGTATTAAATTCGGATGCAATTTCTGTATTTCATCGTCAATAAGAAGGTCCAAGGGATACAGTAAACCTGAAGTGAAGCATCGGAACTAAAACTGGACTCACAGGAGAGGTTCAAATCATTGCAAGGGAGAGTGTCAGTCCTCATTTACTTAAGTCGGCAACTTGCCTTTTGTATTAAATTCCGATGCAATTTCTGTGTTTCATCGTCAATAGGAAGGTGCAAGGTATACAGTAAACCTGAAGCGAAGCATCGGAATCTAAAACTGGACTCACAGGAGCAGTTCAAATCATAGAAAGAGAGAGTGTCAGTACTCATTTAATTAAGTCGTTATTGTGCCTTTTGTATTGAATTCCGCTGCAAATTCTGTTTTTCGTCGTCAATAAGAAGGTCCAAGTGATACAGTAAACCTGAAGTGAAGCATCGGAATCTAAAACTGGACTCACAGGAGAGGTTCAAATCATAGAAAAAGAAAGTGTCTGTCCTCTTTTACTTAGGTCGGCATTGTGCATTTTGTATTAAATTCGGATGCAGTTTCTGTATTTCATCGTCAATAAGAAGGTCCAAGGGATACAGTAAACCTGAAGTGAAGCGTCGGAATCTAAAACTGGACTCACAGGAGTGGTTCAAATAATAGAAAGAGGGAGTGTCAGTCCTCTTTTACTTAAGTCGGCATTGTGCCTTTTGTATTAAATTCGGATGCAATTTCTGTGTTTCATCCTCAATACGAAGGTCCAAGGGATACAGTAAACCGGAAGTGAAGCATCGGAATCTAAAACTGGACTCACAGGAGAGGTTCAAATCATAGAAAGGGAGAGTGTCTGTCCTCTTGTACTTAAGTCGGCAGTGTGCCCTTTGTATTAAATTGGGATGCAACTTCTGTGTTGCATCGTCAATAAGAAGGTGCAAGGTATACATCAAACCTGAAATGAAGCATCGGAATCAAAAACTGTACTCACAGGAGAGGTTCAAATCATAGAAAGTGAGAGTGTAAGTCCTCTTGTACTTCAGTCCGCATTGTGCCTTTTGTATTAAATTCGGATGTAATTTCTGTGTTTCATCGTCAATAAGAAGGTCCAAGGTATACAGTATACCTGAACTGAAGCATCGGAATCTAAAACTGGACTCACAGGAGAGGTGCAAATCTTAGAAAGAGAGAGTGTCAGTCCTGTTGTACTTAAGTCGGCATTGTGCCTATCATATTAAATTCCGATGCAAATTCTGTAGTTCATCGTCAATAAGAAGGTCCAAGGGATACAGTATACCTGAAGTGAAGCATCGGAATCTAATACTGGAATCACAGGAGAGGTTCAAATCATAGAAGGAGAGAGTGTCAGTCCTCTTTTATTAAGTCGGCATTGTGCCTTTTGTATTAAATTCGGATGCAGTTTCTGTGTTTCATCGTCAATAAGAAGGTCCAGGGGATACAGTAAACCTGAAGTGAAGCATCGGAATTTAAAACTCGACTCACAGGAGAGGTTCAAATCATAGAAAAAGAGAGTGTCAGTCCTCTTCTACTTAAGTCAGCATAGTGCCTCTTGTATTATATTCGGATGCAATTTCTGTATTTCATCGTCAATAAGAGGGTCCAAGGGATATAGTAAACCTGAAGTGAAGTATCGGAATCTAAAACTGGACTCACAGGAGAGGTTCAAATCATAGACAGTGAGTGTGTCAGTCCTCTTTTACTTGAGTCGGCATTGTGCCTTTTGAATTAAATTCCGATGGAATATCTGTGTTTCATCGTCAATAAGAAGGTGCAAGGTATACAGTAATCCTGAAGTGAAACATCGGAATCTAAAACTGGACTCACAAGAGAGGTTTAAATCTTAGAAAGTTAGAGTGTCAGTCCTCTTGTACTTAAGTCGGCATTGTGCTTTTTCTATTAAATTCCGATGCAATTTCTGTAGTTCATCGTCAATAAGAAGGTCCAGGGGATACAGTAGGCCTGAAGTGAAGCATCGGAATCTAATACTGGACTAATAGGAGAGGTTCAATTCATAGAATGTGAAAGTGTCAGTCCTCTTGTACTTAAGTCGGCATTGTGCCTTTTCTATTAAATTCCGATGCAATTTCTGTAGTTCATCGTCAATAAGAAGGTCCAGGGGATACAGAAGACCTGAAGTGAAGCATCGGAATCTAATACTGGACTTATAGGGGAGGTTCAAATCATAGAATGTGAAAGTGTAAGTCCTCTTTTACTTAAGTCGGCATTGTGCCTTTGTATTAAATTCGGATGCAATTTCTGTATTTCATCGTCAATAAGAAGTTCCAAGGGATACAGTATACCTGAAGTGAACCATCGGAATCTAAAAGTGGACTCACAGGAGAGGTTCAAATCATAGAAAGTGCGAGTTTCAGTCCTCTTGTACTTAAGTCGGCTTTGTGCCTTTTGTATTAAATTCGGATGGAAACTCTGTGTTTCATCGTCAATAAGAAGGTCCAAGGGATATAGTAAACCTGAAGTGAAGCATCGGAATCTAAAACAGGACTCACAGGAGAGGTTCAAATCAAAGACAGTGAGAGAGTCAGTCCTCTTTTACTTAAATCGGCATTGTGCCTTTTGAATTAAATTCCGATGAAATTTCTGTGTTTCATCGTCAATAAGAAGGTCCAAAGGATACAGTAAACCTGAAGTGAAGCATCGGAACTAAAACTGGACTCACAGGAGAGGTTCAAATCATTGCAAGGGAGAGTGTCAGTCCTCTTTTACTTTAATCGGTAATGTGCCTTTTGTGTTAAATTCCGATGCAATTTCTGTGTTTCATCGTCAATAAGAAGTTCCAAGGCATACAGTATACCTGAAGTGAACCATCGGAATCTAAAACTGGACTCACAGGAGAGGTTCAAATCATAGAAAGAGCGAGTTTCAGTCCTCTTGTACTTAAGTCGGCTTTGTGCCTTTTGCATTAAATTCGGATGGAAACTCTGTGTTTCATCGTCAATAAGAAGGTCCAAGGGATACAGTAAACCTGAAGTGAAGCATCGGAATCTAAAACTGGACTCACAGAAGAGGTTCAAATCATAGAAAGTGAGAGTGTCAGTCCTCTTTTACTTAAGTCGGCATTGTGCCTTTTGCATTAAATTCCGATGCAATTTCTGTGTTTCATCGTCAATAAGAAGGTGCAAGGTATACAGTAAACCTGAAGTGAAGCATCGGAATCTAAAACTGGACTCACAGGAGAGGTTCAAATCATAGAAAGAGAAAGTGTCAGTCCTCTTCTACTTAAGTCGGCATTGTGCCTGTTGTATTAAAATCCGATGCAATTTCTGTGTTTCATCGTCAATAAGAAGGTCCAAGGGATACAGTAAACCTGAAGCGAAGCATCGGAATCTATAACTGGACTCATAGGAGAGGTTCAAATCATAGTAAGAGAGAGTGTCTGTCCTCTTCTACTTAAGTCGGTATTGTGCATTTTGTATTAAATTCGGATGCAATTTCTGTGTTTCATCGTCAATAAGAAGGTCTAAGGGATACAGTAAACCTGAAGTTAAGCATCGGAATCTAAAACTGGACCCACAGGAGAAGTTCCAATCATAGAAATTAAGAGTGTCAGTCCTCTTGTACTTAAGTCGGCATTGTGCCTTTTGTATCAAATTCGGATGCAAACTCTGTGTTTCATCGTCAATCAGAAGGTCCGGTGGGGGACAGTAAACCTGAAGTGAAGCATCGGAATGTAAAACTGGACTCACAGTAGAGGTTCAAATCATAGAAAGGGAGAGTGTCAGTCCTCTTGTACTTAAGTCGGCATTGTGCTTTTTGTATTACATTCTTATGCAATTTCAGTGTTTCATCGTCAATAAGAAAGTGAAGGTGTACAGTAAACCTGAAGTGAAGCATCGGAATCTAAAACTGAACTTACAAGAGAGGTTGAAATCATAGAAAGTGAGAAAGTCAGTCCTCTTGTACTTAATTCGGCATTGTGCCTTTTGTATTAAATTCGGATGCAATTTCTGTGTTTAATCGTCAATTAGAAGGTCCAAGGGCTACAGTAAATCTAAAGGGAAGGATCGGAATCCAAAACTGGTCTCACAGGAGAGGTTCAAATCATAGAAAGAGGGAGTGTCAGTCCTCTTTTACTTAAGTCGGCATTGTGCCTTTTGTATGAAATTCCGATGTGATTTCTGTGTTTCGTCGTCAATAAGGAGGTGCAAGGTATACAGTAAACCTGAAGTGAAGGATCGGAATCTAAAACTGGACTCACAGGTGAGGTTCAAATTATAGATAGTTAGAGTGTCATTTCAATTGTACATAAATCGTCATTGTGCCTTTTGAATTTAATTCCGATGCAATTTCTGTGTTTCATCGTCAATAAGAAAGTGCAAGGTATACAGTAAACCTGAAGTGAAGCATCGGAATCTAATACTGGACTCACAGGAGAGGTTCAAATCACAGAAAGTGAGATTGTCAGTCCTCTTTTACTTAAGGCGGCATTGTGCCTTTTGTATTAAATTCGGAAGCAATTTCTGTGTTTCATCGTCAAGAAGAAAGTCCAAGGTATTCAGTAAACCTGAAGAGCAGCATCAGAATCTAAAACTGGACTCACAGGAGAGGTTCAAATCACAGAAAGGTAGAGTGTCAGTCCACTTGTACTTAAGTCGGCATTGTGCCCTTTGTATTAAATTCGAATGCAGACTCTGTGTTTCATCGTCAATAAGAAGGTCCAAGGGATACAGAAAACCTCAGGTAAAGCATCGGAATGCAAAACTGGACTCACTGGAAAGGTTCAAATCACAGAAAGATAGAGTGTCAGCCTTCTTGTACTTAAGTCGGTATTGTGCCTTTTGTATTACATTGGGGTGCAATTTCTGTGTTTCATCGTCAATAAGTAGGTCCAAGGTATACAGTAAACCTGATGTGAGGCATCGGAATCTAAAACTGGACTCACAGGAGAGGTTCAAATCATAGAAAGAGAGAGTGTCAGTCCTCTTTTACTTAAGTCGTGATTGTGACTTTTGTATTAAATTCGGATGCAATTTCTGTGTTTCATCGTCAACAAGAAGGTCCAAGGGATACAGTAAACCTGAAGTGAAGCATCGGAATCTAAAACTGGACTCATAGGGGGCGTTCAAATCACAGAAAAATAGAGTGTCAGTCCTCTTGTACTTAAGTCGGTATTGTGCCTTTTGTATTTCATTGGGGTGCAATTTCTGTGTTTCATCGACAATAAGAAGGTCCAAGGTATACAGTAAACCTGATGTGAAGCATCGGAATCTAAAACTGGACTCACAGGAGGGGTTCAAATCATAGAAAGAGAGAGTGTCAGTCCTCTTTTACTTAAGTCGTGATTGTGCCTTTTGTATTAATTTCGGATGCAATTTCTGTGTTTCATTCTCAATAAGAAGGTTAAAGGGAAACAGTAAACCTGAAGTAAGGCTTCGGAATCTAAAACTGGACTCACAGGAGCGGTTCAAATCATAGCTAGCGAGAGTGTCAGTCCTCATTTACTTAAGTCGGCATTATGCCTTTTGAATTAAATTCCGATGCAATTTCTGTGTTTCATCGTCAATAAGAAGGTGCAAGGTATACAGTAAACCTGAAGTGAAGCATCGGAATCTAAAACTGAACTTACAAGAGAGTTTGAAATCATAGAAAGTGAGAGTGTCAGTCCTCTTGTACTTAAGTCGGCATTGTGCCTTTTGTATTAAATTCGGATGCAATTTCTGTGTTTAATCGTCAATTAGAAGGTCCATGGGATACAGTAAACCTGAAGGGAAGGATCGGAATCTAAAACTGGTCTCACAGGAGAGGTTCAAATCATAGAAAGAGGGAGTGTCAGTCCTCTTTTACTTAAGTCGGCATTGTGCCTTTTGTATGAAATTCCGATGCAATTTCTGTGTTTCGTCGTCAATAAGGAGGTGCAAGGTATACAGTAAACCTGAAGTGAAGAAACGGAATCTAAAACTGGACTCACAGGAGAGGTTCAAATTATAGATAGTTAGAGTGTCATTTCACTTGTACATAAGTCGTCATTGTGCCTTTTGAATTTAATTCCGATGCAATTTCGGTATTTCATCGTCAATAAGAAGGTCCAAGGGATACAGTAAACCTAAAGTGTAGCATCGGAATCTAAAACTGGACTCACAGGGGAGGTTCAAAGCATAGAAGGTTAGAGTGTCAGTCCTCTTGTACTTAAGTCGGCATTGTACCTTTTGTATTTAATTCGGATGCAACTTCTGTGGTGCATAGTCAATAAGAAGGTCCAAGGTATACAGTAAACCTGAAGTGAAGCATCGGAACCTAAAACTGGACTCACAGGAGAGGTTCAAATCTTCGAAAGATAGAAAGTCTGTCCTCTTGTACTTAACTCGGCATTGTGCCTTTTGACTTTAATTCCGATGCAATTTCTGTGTTTCATCGTCAATAAGAAAGTCCAAGGTATTCAGTAAACCTGAAGTGAAGCATCAGAATCCAAAAGTGGACTCACAGGAGAGGTTCAAATCACAGAAAGGTAGAGTGTTAGTCCTCTTGTACTTAAGTCGGCATTGTGCCCATTGTATTATATTCGAATGCAAACTCTGTGTTTCATCGTCAATAAGAAGGTCCAAGGGATACAGAAAACCAGAAGTGAAGCATCGGAATGCAAAACTGGACTCACAGGAAAGGTTCAAATCACAGAAAGATAGAGTATCAGCCCTCTTGTACTTAAGTCGGTATTGTGCCATTTGTGTTACAGTGGGGTGCAATTTCTGTGTTTCATCGTCAATAAGCAGGTCCAAGCTATACAGTAAACCTGATGTGAAGCATCGGAATCTAAAACTGGACTCACAGGAGAGGTTCAAATCATAGAAAGAGAGAGTGTCAGTCCTCTTTTACTTAAGTCGTGATTGTGCCTTTTGTATTAAATTTGGATGCAATTTCTGTGTTTCATCGTTAATAAGAAGGTCCAAGGGATACAGTAAACCTGAAGTGAAGCATCGGAATCTAAAACTGGACTCACAGGGGGGGTTCAAATCACAGAAAGATAGAGTGTCAGTCCTCTTGGACATAAGTCTTTATTGTGCCTTTTGTATTACATTGGGGTGCAATTTCTGTGTTTCATCGTCAATAAGAAGGTCCAAGGTATACAGTAAACCTGATGTGAAGCATCGGAATCTAAAACTGGACTCACAGGAGAGGTTCAAATCATAGAAAGGGAGAGTGTCAGTCCTCTTTTACTTAAGTCGTGATTGTGCCTTTTGCATTAAATTCCGATGCAATTTCTGTGTTTCATCGTCAATAAGAAGGTCCAAGGGATACAGTAAACCTGAAGTGAAGAATCGGAATCTAAAACTGGACTCACAGGGGGGGTTCAAATCATAGAAAGAAAGAGTGTCATTCCTCTTTTACTTAAGTCGGCATTGTGCCTTCTGTATTAAATTCGGTTGCAATTTCTGTATTTCATAGTCAATAAGAAGGTCCAAGGGATACAGTAAACCTGAAGTGAAGCATCGTAATCTAAAACTGGACTCACAGGAGATGTTTAAATCACAGAAAGTGAGAGTGTCAGACCTGTTTTACTTAAGTCGGCATTGTGCCTTTTGTATTAAATTCGGATGCAATTTCTGTGTTTCATCGTCAATAAGAAGGTCCAAGGTATACAGTAAACTTGAAGTGAAGCATCAGAATCTAAAACTGTACTCACTGGAGAGGTTCAAATCATAGAAAGATAGAGTGTCAGTCCTCTTTTACTTAAGACGGCATTGTGCCTTTGTATTAAATTCGGATGCAATTTCTGTATTTCATCGTCAATAAGAAGGTACAAGGGATACAGTTAACCTGAAGTAAAGCATCGGAACTAAAAATGGACTCACAGGAGAGGTTCAAATCATTGCAAGGGAGAGAGTCAGTCCTCTTTTACTTAAGTCGGCAATGTGCCTTTTGTATTAAATTCCGATGCAATTTCTGTGTTTCATCGTCAATAGGAAGGTGCAAGGTTTACAGTAAACCTGAAGTGAAAAATCGGAATCTAAAACTGGACTCACAGGAGAGGTTAATATCTTAGAAAGTTAGAGTGTCAGTCCTCTTGTACTTAAGTCGGCATTGTGCCTTTTCTATTAAATTCCAATGCAATTTTTGTAGTTCATCGTCAAGAAGAAGGTCCAGGGGATACAGTAGACCTGAAGTGTAGCATCGGAATCTAATACTGGACTTATATGAGAGGTTCAAATCATAGAATGTGAAAGTGTCAGTCCTCTTGTACTTAAGTCGGCATTGTGCCTTTTCTATTAAATTCCGAAGCAATTTCTGTAGTTCATCGTCAATAAGAAGGTCCAGGGGATACAGTAGACCTGAAGTGAAGCATCGGAATCTAATACTGGACTTATAGGAGAGGTTCAAATCATAGAATGTGAAAGTGTAAGTCCTCTTTTACTTAAGTCGGCATTGTGCCTTTGTATTAAATTCGGATGCAATTTCTGTATTTCATCGTCAATAGGAAGGTCCAAGGGATACAGTAAACCTGAAGTGAAGCATCGGAACTAAACGTGGACTCACAGGAGAGGTTCAAATCATTGCAAGGGAGAGTGTCAGTCCTCTTTTACTTAAGTCGGCAATGTGCCTTTTGTATTAAATTCCGATGCAATTTCTGTGTTTCATCGTCAATAAGAAGTTCCAAGGGATACAGTATACCTGAAGTGAACCATCGGAATCTAAAACTGGACTCACAGGAGAGGTTCAAATCATAGAAAGTGCGAGTTTCAGTCCTCTTGTACATAAGTCGGCTTTGTGCCTTTTGTATTAAATTCGGATGGAAACTCTGTGTTTCATCGTCAATAAGAAGGTCCAAGGGATACAGTAAACCTGAAGTGAAGCATCGGAATCTAAAACTGGACTAACAGAAGAGGTTCTAATCATAGAGAGTGAGAGTGTCAGTCCTCTTTTACTTAAGTCGGCATTGAGCCTTTTGCATTAAATTCCGATGCAATTTCTGTGTTTCATCGTCAATAAGAAGGTGCAAGGTATACAGTAAACCTGAAGTGAAACATCGGAATCAAAAACTGGACACACAGGAAAGGTTCAAATCTTAGAAAGTTAGAGTGTCAGTCCTCTTGTACTTGAGTCGACATTGTGCCTTTTCTATTAAATTCCGATGCAATTTCTGTAGTTCATCGTCAATAAGAAGGTCCAGGGGATACAGTAGACCTGAAGTGAAGCATCGGAATCTAATACTGGACTTATAGGAGAGGTTCAAATCATAGAATGTGAAAGTGTAAGTCCTCTTTTACTTATGTCGGCATTCTGCCTTTTGTATTAAATTCCGATGCAATTTCTGTGTTTCTTTGTCAATAAGATGGTCCAAGGTATACAGTAAACCGGAAGTTAAGCATCGGAATCTAAAACTGGTCTCACAGGAGATGTTTAAATCACAGGAAGTTAGAGTGTCAGTCGTCTTGTACTTATGTCGGCATTGTGCCTTCTGTATTAAATTCGGATGCCAACTCTGTGTTTCATCGTCAATAAGGAGGTCCAGTGGGGGAGAGTAAACCTGAAGTGAAGCATCGGAATCTAAAACTGGACTCACAGGTGAGGTTCAAGTCATAGATAGTGAGAGTGTCAGTTCTCTTTCGCTTAAGTCGGCATTCTGCCTTTTGTATTAAATTCCGATGCTATTTCTGTGTTTCATCGTCAATCAGAAGGTGCAAGGTATACAGTAAACCTAAAGTCAAGCATCGGAATCTAATACTGGACTCACAGGAGAGGTTCAATTCATAGAAAGAGAGAGTTTCAGTCCTCTTTTACTTAAGTCGGCATTGTGCCTTTTGTATTATTTTCGTATACAATGTCTGTGTTTCATCGTCAATAAGAAGGGCCAAGGGATACGGTAAACCTGAAGTGAAGCATCGGAATCTGTAACTGGACTCACAGGAGAGGTTCAAATCATAGAGAGAGATAGTGTCAGTCCTCTTTTACTTAAGTCGTCATTGTGCTTTTGTATTAAATTCGGATGCAATATCTGTGTTTCATCGTCAATAAGAAGGTCCAAGGGATACAGTAA